>NW_008355277.1:1376086-1402190 GCF_000622305.1 Nannospalax galili
TCTCTGCCTTTATTGAATTGAGATTTCTCTTTCTCGCTCTCTTTTTAAATATTTTTAATTTTTTAAAATTTTGTGTGTATAAGTGTATTGTCTGCATGTGTGTAAGTGTACTCCTCTGTAATACCCAAAAAAAGGTCAGAAAAGGGTGGGTCCCTTGGAGCTTGAGTTACTGACAGTTGTTAGCAGCTGTGTGGGAGCTGGTAATGGAATTTAGGTCCTCTGCAAGAGCAGACAATGCTCTTAACCTCTGAGCCATCACTCCAGCCCCTCTTTCTCTCTTTCATTTAATTAATTTGGCTAAAGTTTTGTCACTCTTAATCATTTCAAAGAGCCAACTCTTCATTTCACTGATTTCTTTGTATTTTTCTTCATTTTGATTTCATGAGTTTCAACCTTGATTTTTTGATGTTTCCATCTATTTCTTTGAGGCATTATTTGCTCTGATTTTCCAAGGCCTTCAGGTGCATCATTATATTATTTATTTTAGATCTCTCAAAAGTTTTGATGTAGACACTTAGTGCTCTAATATTTCCTCTTAGGAATGTCTTTATTGTGTCTTATAAAGTTTGGTACATAATGTTTTCTATTAATTCCACTCTAGGGATCTTTAAAATCCTTTCCTTATGGAAGCCTACAGTGATGGCTAATCCTGGGTGTCAACTTGATTGGATCTGGGATTAACTGAAATGAAAGAGATCTTCTTGACTGGATCATCTAAAGCTGGAAGACACACCCTAAATGTGGGCATTACCTTCTGATAGCAGCCCGTATAAATGACCAAGGCAGAGGAGAAAGCCGGGCTTTTTGCGGCTTGCCTTCTCTTGCTGGTGAGTTCGTCTTGCTGCTGTAGATTGATGAATAGCTGATATTTTGGAATTTTTCAGACCTTCATCACCAGATTGGGACTACTGGGACATCCAGCCTTGTGGACTGAGCAACTACAGATTCTCAGCCTCTCCAGTGTGGTGCAGCCATTGTTGGACTACTCGGACTCTATCCTGTGAGCTAAACTGATAAATCTCTATACATATTCATTCTACCAGTTCTGTTTCTTTGGAGAACCCTGAATAATACACCTACTAATGCTCACATTTCCTAAAATATGTACAAATAAATGTAGAAAACGAGTTTTTGTTGTACTGTTGTATGGTTTCTTTATTTTTATTTTTTGAGACAAAGTTTTACAGTGTAGTTACAGTGGATCTGGAATTCTATATAGAGCATCTCTGGTTAGCCTAAATGTCACAGAGATTTTCCTGCCTCTGCCTCCTGAGTCCTGAGATTAAAGGCTTCTCTTACCATAACAGGCTAAAAAGAATTTCAGTGGAGTTACTTTATGATGGGGCAGCAGTGTCCCCACTAAACACCACAGGCTAACACAAAGAAAGTACAGTGCCAGAAACAGGGTACCTTTTATAGAGTTCTTGGTCCAGGGTGGCCCATAGGTTTCCGGCTGTTTCCAATACTCTTGGTTACCCTTCAGAACTAAATGATAAGACCTGTTTCTGAAGACACTATACACTTGAGTCATAGAACAGGGAGAAATAAAGTTGGTACTGACATGGAAGGTTCATCCCTATGGGCTCATACTACTAGGAGGTGCCATGCATGCTACCAGAGGAGAAAAGTAATCATCAATATTATCCAACTGTGAGCCCTGCAAACTACAATAATCACTCCTCTGGCAAGACTTGTCCCCTGGGAAAGAGTGGTAGGAATATCTTGAGAGTCACTGTCCTAGTTATCTCGCCATTGCTGTAACAAAACATTATGATCACTACCAACTTGGGGAGGAAAGGGTTTATTCAGCTTACATCTCCCAGGTCACAGTTCATCAGGGAGCCCAAGGTAGGAAACTGGAGGCAGGAGCTGGTGCACAGGCCACGGAGGAACGCATCTTACTGGCTTGCTCCCTTGGCCCATGCTTGACCTGCTTCATTATACAACACAGGTCCACCTGCCCAGGGTTGGCACCACCCACTGTGGGCTGGGCCCTCCCACATCAGTAATCAAGAAGGTGACCTACAGACATGGCCACAGTCCAGTCCAATGGAGGCAATTCCCCAATTGAGGGCCCCTCTTTCCAGGTGTGTTGACAACCAAAGCTATCCAGCACAAATGACCCCTTGTCAATTTGACACACAAATATCACTATTAAACTACAACCTTTCCATTTCTTGTCCCCAAGATACGTTAACAATGTCACAACATAAGAGAGTACAAACTTAAAAGTCCTCCAATCCTTAAAAAAATCCAAACACTTAAAAGTCCATAGTCTCTTTTAAAAGTCTCTTTACCATGGGCTCCTGTAAAATCCAATACAAGTACTGCCTTATTGAAAAAAGAAGAATCAGACACATCTAAGCAAAACCTAAGTTCCATAAAGTAGCTCAAGGATGGACATCTGGGATTCACGCACAATCTTCTGGGCTCCAAAGGGTTCTGGCAGCTCCACCTCTCTGACTCTGCCATCCACAGCCCACACAGTTCATCTCGCAGACCCAGGACAGCTCCATTCCATACCTGCTACTGTCATTGATCATCATCCCCTGGTCCTGGCATCTCCAAAAAGCTGGAGTCTCGACCAAAACTAAGGCTCACCTTCACCAATGGCCTCTTCTGGCATATCTGCAAAGACACAGATTCTCTCCATGACCCCTTCAATCCCGGGGTCTTCACTGTAACTGAGGCTGCACTTTTACCAATGGCTTTTCCTGGTCTCTCAGGGTGTCAATCCTCAGCTGCTCTCTGTGACCCTTTCACGCTTTCAACACCAGAACCAGCCAGGAGACTCTTACACATTACCAAATCCTGCTTCCAGATTGAGATGAAGGCTTGGGTCCCCTCTGGACCACAGCTTCTGTGTGCTGACCCTGAGGAAATACATCTCAGATTGCACCACAGTGATGCTGGTCTCTTGTTACTTATACATGATTTTTCAGCCCCAGCTAACCAGCATCGATTGTCCCAGGAAAACAAAGATTTCACTTCAGCGGTAAACCACAGATTCTCCATTCAAATATTCCACAAACAGCCCTGTTAGTCTCCACTTCCTTTTGAAGCTTCACAAGCCAGGCCTCCGTATTCACAGCTCTTTCAGTATTACTATTCAAAACTCCACAGCAACAAAATCTAAGCACTCAATGACTTTTCTAGCCCAAAGTTCCAAACACTTTCACAGTCCTCCCCAAAACAACAAGGTCAGGTCTGTCAGAGCAATACCCTACTCTTGGTACCAATTTCTGTCCTAGTTTGTTTCTCCATTGCTGTGATGAAATATTCTGACCATTACCAACTCATGGAGGAAAGGGTTTATTTGTCTTACATTTCCTGGGTCAGGTAACAGTTTATCAGGGAGGCTAAGGTAGGATCTCAAAGCAGAAACCTGGAGGCAGGAACTGGAGCACAGGCCATGGAGGAATGCTGTTTACTGGCTTGCTCCTCAGGTCCCTGCTAAACCTACTTTCTTATACAACATAGGCCCACCTGCCCAGGGGTGGCACCACCCACAGTGGGCTGGGCCCTCCCACATCACTCAATAATCAAGAAGATGCCCCACAGACATGGCCACAGGCCAGGCCAATAGAGAAAATTCACCAATCGAGGCTTCCTCTACCTATGTGTGTCAAGTTGACAACTAAACTATCCAGCACAGTAACCAACCACTTTTCAATTGGATTTAAGAAACTCACAAGATAAAAGCCATCCTTGGCACTCTTACTGTGGTCAACAACCTGGGGTTAGTTTTAGACTCTAGGGGAGAACCTACTGCTATTAATATTCTGCTAAATGTTCTGATGCTACAATAGGGCAGTTACACATATGAACTCATAGTGGTTTCTATAGAACGCACCATTTGACAGGCAAACCCAGCATGAAGAGGGGATGTCGACCCAGTGTTCCACCCCTAGCCCAGGAGTCATGGGCAAACTCCATGAGTTAAAAAGGGAAAGAGAACATAAGTTTGTATAGGCAGGGCAGTAGGGGCTAAGCCAGAGGGGATTTGGGGGGGGGGAGGTTGAATATAAACAAGATATACTGTATGAATGTTTCAAATAACTAATCATTTTAAAAAGAAAAATATATTCAAACATACTAATTTATGCATTCTTACTGAGCTGTGATATAAATATTGCATGATTTGTGATGGAAAAGACAGGTACAATGCCCCTGATTCCCTGGTGGTATCTTAGACCAGCTGTAATATCACCGAACTGTGGCTGATTTTAGACTTATTATAAATTTCAAAGCTTGTCATTTGAAGCCAGTACTGGGAACTCAAGGTTTTAGAAAGCAAGGACCCTGTACATAATAATCACATGCTAATGATTGTGCATCTTAAACTTTCAATAAGTTGTTCGTTTCAATTTTTTAAAAATTTGTGCTCCTTGTAGAATGTTGTTGAGTTTTGTATCAATCTAGTATTTGACCCATTCTATATCATAGCACATTATAATTTATCATATTATCAATCTTTCAGGCAAAAAATTTGCTTACTTTATTTTTTAATTTTCAAAAGTTCAATAAAATTCTGGGAGTGGTGGTACACACCTTTAATCTCAGCACTTGGGAGGCAGAGGCCTGTGGATCTCTGTGGCAGGCAGGTCTCTATGAGACAAAGGTCAACCTGTTCTACATAGTGAGCTCCAGGCAAGCTGGGTCTATGGGAGACCCTGGCTCAAGAAACAAAAAAATTCAGTAAATACCTGAGCTGACGAAATACTGTTCAGGCAGGACCATATGTAAATCTGAGTCCACATTTATTATATGTTGCTGTCATCATTTACAAAACCATAGCACTAGCTTTTATGGACTTGTGGCTGTCTAAACGATCATCACTGTAGGTTATAATCAGCTGGATTGACATAGACAGGTAATGCTCACGGACAGAGGTAGATACAGTTGTACAATACTGTATGAATTATTGGACAGTTAACTTCAAATTGCAGGAAGATGCAATACACTGTAGTGTATAAACAGAATGAATAATTAGGCAGCCTTTAAACTATGGTGGAAATATATATTCATTAATAAAGAAATGTGCCTAGAAAGTATCATTAAATAGAAAAGCAACTCACAAACACGTCATGTAACTCCATTCATAATAATATATGATATTAAAAACAATTAAGGCACTACAGACATGATTGTATGTAAAATGCCTGCCACACAAGCTTCAGGATCTGCGTATGGATACCTAAAAGCCATATAGAAAGTTGGATAGGGCAACACGTGCCTGTATCCTCAGCTCCAGGGTAGGTGGACACAGGCAGATCCCTGATGTTCATTGGCCAGGTAGTCTAGTCAAATCAGTGAGCTTCAGGGTCAGAGACAGGCTCTTTTTCAAAGAAAAAAAAATGAGTAAAGTAGTAGAGAAAGTCAATGGCTATCAACATCCCTGGCCTTTATGTGCATGAGCACCTACGCAGATATGTTCCCACACCCATATAACAAGTACACACCATACACACAAAATTAAATTTACATAGATAAAACCATATCTCATCAATTATCTATCATCTATCTATAGCTATATATCTATCTTTACAGCTCTCTTTCCACACACATACACATATTTATATGTTTGGGAGGGGCCACACGTGTGCAGTACATGTTTGTACATATGCATGTGTAAGACAGACATCAACCTTGAATGTTGTTCCTTATGCTCTAACAGATTTGGGTTTTGAGACAAGCTATTCTATTGTCCTGGAATGAGTTGTGTAGGCTGGACTGCCTGGGCAGTGTGACCAGGAATCTATTTGTTTCTGCCTCACCAGTTCTGGGATTATAAGCATACAATATTCTACCTGACTTCTTAAATGAATCCTGAGGATTAAACTCAGGTCCTCATATTTGTGGAGCAAGCACTTTACAGACTGATCCATCTCCCCAATCTGTCTTGTCTATTTAAAAAATATTTTGTTTATGACCTTTATTTTCTGTGCATGAGTGTGTTGCTTGCATGTGTATAAGTGTATCCATGTCATGCAGAGTCTGGAAAGGTCAGAGGAGGGTATTGGATATCCTGCAACTAAAGTTACAGGCAATTGTTAGCTGACATGTGGGTGCTGGGAATCAAACACTGGTCCTCGGCAAGAGCAGCCAATGCTCTTAACCCCTGAGCCTCTCTCCAGCCCCAGCCTCTTGTCTACTTTGTAATATAGTTTATGGCGGATTACAATAAATATAGGAATGGAACTCAACGAAATTGTTGAATTAAATTATTCTTGAAGACTTTTAATTCTTCAGATTTTTCTTACAAACTTAAAGATGACTTAAATATATTACTTATTAGCCTCTCAAAACTATGAAGCTAAAGCATTCAAATAGTTTACGATTTTCTTTTTTGACACTGAGAAAACCAAACCTAGAGTGAGGCCACGCAATCTGTCATTTAAAATAAAATTGGAGAGCACTGCTGTTGTTTAGCTATAGCCTCAGAGCTGAAACATCCAGTGAACTAAATTTATAAAACTTAGAAAGCTCAGAAAATTACAAGATTCACAAGGCCTCTCCCCGAGGTGATAAAGGTAACAAACCAGGAAGGAGACTCTGGCTTGAGGGGCAGCCAGCAAGTGGCACATGAACCTCTACCCATGCTGAGGTTTGCAAGCAAGCAGCTGCCTTTGAATCACCCATGTTCCTATAAATCAGTCACTACCCCACCAAACTCACTGTTCATCAAGTGAGATTGTTTCTTAATCTGTCAATAGTGTCCTGTGTGGTGTGGGCAGACATTGGATCAAAAATCCACAGGAAAAGTCAACTACAACTGGATCCATGGATATCCTAATAGCCATTTGAGAACTCAGTAACTCTGTAGAGTGTATGCGAAAATTTGCAAATATTATCTTTTGGAAGCTGTGTAGGAAAGCCACCAAGAGTACAAGGAAGTGTCTAGTAGGAAATGCAGGTCAAGTGTGTCTTGGAGAAGAGACCTAGAGACAAAATGATAGCCACATAGAGCTGGAATCCACCCTATGGAAAGGGAAAGCACACAGTGTCGTCTGAACAAACTCACCCTTCGATTGAAGCTTATTTGCCAAGGCTGACTCATTCCAAGAGGTCTGATAGATTGTCGTTTTTTTATATTCCAATAATCTAACTTTGCCTGGCTATCATTACCAGCTCATCAATTCTAACTACATGTTCTCCCAGAATTTATTTTCCTGAGTACTGGGATTAAAGGGCTGCACTGCCACGCCCAGCTTAGTTGATGTTTTAAAAAGATTAAGTGATTAACTATAATTTTTTCTGTTTTCTTTAAAAGATAACACGAGGTCAAACAACAGCAATTTGCCCTAAAATTAAACACTGTATTATTGAATAAATAGCATATGCTGTTGACACTTTAACACATAAGGTTTGGAATTAAAGCAGTCTTTGGTGAATGTAGGCCAATATGAAGCACAAATAGATTGTGTGAATCTGCTTAAAATAAAAATATATTAGTATATTTGGAAAACATGAACTTGTTACCAAATAGTGAATTGTACGAAGATCAAGAAAAATCACTTGTTTTGTCACATTCTATTGACAAATAGCCATTGTTTATTCCAGTGAATAAGCTGACACATTTTAAATGGGCCAAAGATAGATGTATTTATACTAAGTTCATATTGCAGGATGCAGCTAGCTGGAGGGTGTGTGAAGACTGCCCATGTCCTTTTTTCCTTCTCATCTGCTTTAGCCTCTATGTTGCCCTTTAAAATCCAAATAAATGCCATTTCCTTAAAGACAGCTTGAGAGTCAAGTGCTTGCCGTAGATTGACAAGTCTTGTATTTATGACAAAATTATTTTATAGTAATGTCAAGTTTGGTATAAAACTTGGCAGACAACATCAAATATTATTTGAAGCTTTTATCTCACAGTTACCTGGAGTAAAGCAGAATGAAATCTTCTTTGTTTGATTATTCAGCAAAGATACTAAGTTAATGATGCAAATAAAAGTTATTAGGAGGCACTGAAAGGTTTTCTGCAGTTTTCTATCCTGACAAGGGATCGTGATGGGCAGGGGACGGCATGCGATGTTGTGGAGTTTCCTGAAATAATTTATCTTCCGTCTTTCAAATGCGTTCTGACAGATCTAAGAACTCATGCTTAGGCGAGGTGAAGGAGATGGGCAGCGAACAAGTCTTTAAAAATGCTGTTGTAAGACACAAGGATCTCAGTTGGGTGCCCGCTCTGCACTCCAAGGGAGTCTGTGTATCTACTTTTATAGAGGAGAATGCAGCCCACTGGCGGGAGAGATCATCCAGACAGACACCGGAGCCATTTCCTTTGACTATCAACTATGAAGCAATGATCCCCGAAGATTTAAATTTCCCCAGGAATCTCCTGTTGAAGGACGGGAAAGGCTGTAGCCTCAGTGCCTGCCAGAGGAGGAACTCTCTCCCAGGAGGTGATCTTATATCCTACATCATCCTATCAATTTATTGGGCCCCTTGCAGGGCAAACCAGAGCCTAGACAGTAGTGGGTCAAAGACGGGCAGAACCAGGCTGTGACCAGCACTGCTTAATTACATATCTTTTCCTCTAAAGCTAAACCTCACATCAGAAAATCACGATGGAATTTGAGGGTATGGAACCCCCCCTCCCTTTTTTCTTCCCAGTGTAGCAACACTGAATAGATTCTCCTTCGCCTCTTCCGAACATTACTTACCTCTTTCTTGGTCTTTTGGGGATGGGTGGCCAAGTCACTTTCTTGGGGCTACCAGTACCCAGACTTTGACCTTAATAATTCCAATAATGAGACCATTAAGACAACAGGAATGCTGTGTAATTTATCTAAAATATTTCCCTCAAAAAGTGATAAAACATAGATTCAAAAACAATTAGTCATTTCAACTTCCATTACATCAAATACCACAAAATATGTACTTTAATGGTGAATCTACAAGAAATAATCACCACTTCAAGAAAACAAACAGTAACAGTAAAAAGAAATAGACATCTCAATTGATTATAAACAAGAAATAAAACCTATGCAGTTACTTTTTTCAAACATGGAGTTATTGCCTTAAAAATGTTTCCTGTTGAAAACACAGATGATTTGTGAGAAGGCATACCAATAAATTACTAGAAAATATGATGATTTTCAGCCCACATTATTTTGTTTTATTTTGTAAAGCTATAGCGTGCTATTATAGACTGAGATTAAAAATATTAAATTTATTCTAAGGAAAAACAAAAATAAGTCACAGTTACAATTTTGTCAGCCTGACAGTATCTAATTGGTTAAAAGCAACCATAGATTAAATAAACGTTTAGTTTAGAACAAAAGTGTCAAGTCAGGCTTTTTTTGTGCTATGAGGAATAATAAAAGGATATTGTATTCATAATTTATCATGCGAACCTCACACTTATCATTGTACGATTATACTCTGGGGCTGCCTCACACGCCATGTGAACTTTCACAACTACTTGCACTGCTACAGAAAAACAAAACATCCAAACAATTGCTCCCATCCTTTGAAAAGTGACTTCCTGGGAGCTGGAGATATGGCTCAGCAGTTAAGAGCACCTGTTGCCCTTCTAGAGAACACCAATATGATTCACAGCATCCATGTGGCATGGCTTACCACCACCTACAACTCTAGCTCCAGGGGAGTTTATTCTTTCTTGAGGCTTCCACAGACAATGTACTCATGTGCCTATACAAACACACATACAGACAATTAAAACTAAACTACATCTGAAATAAAAATGGCTTTCTTAATAAATGAGAGTGATGTGACTAGCAGCTCCTGTTTTACGACCCAGTGTCTTCTTAACTTTACCTTTGACTTGAGACTCTACTTTCTGCAGTGGGCCTTAGCTATCGACTAAAGAAGGCTGAGGTAGGAGAGCATGGTGCTGAAGCATAGTTTGCTAATCCTGCAAACCTGGCCTAGCAGAGGTTTGGCCAGATCTGTCTCAAGGACTAACAGCTTCTCTGATACAAAGTTGCACTCTCTGCTTTCTTATTTCAGAAAGGGTGTAAATGTTAAGCACACCATTCTGTGCATCAGAAGATACGAAAATGCAGGGGTGGAGAAGGAAATTATCTGCACAGGTACAAGGAAAACTGAACAGAATAGACTTGTGACATAGTATTGATGAACTACAGAGGGACAGTGAAAGCTTAACAAACAGCTACAGCCTGAGTGTGACAGTGATCAGTCTCCTTTGTGTGGTTTATAAGGATGAAGTCATTGAGTAAGGATTTGGTAATCAGGCTGACTGCGATGGTTTGGCTATGACAAGTCTCCTAAATGCCTCCTGTGCTGGAGGCTGATCCACAGTGACACACAGTCACTGGGAGGTGACTGAGTCGTGAAATCTCTTGGTGGATGACATTGTTGGGAGGTGAGGGAAGCCTTCCAGGGGGCAGGCTTCTAAGAAGTGTGTCCCCAGTGGTGTGCTCTGTTTCACTGTCTGGTCCTTTGCCCCTTTGTCTCTCTTGCTCTGCAGTCTGGCCACTATGAGGTTGCTCTACTCTGTCATCTCATTCCACTGTGTTCTGCCTCATCTCAGGGCACAAAGTTTAGAGCCAACAAGCCATAAAATCCCTGAGAACGTGAGGCACAATTAACCTTTCCGGCCTTGTGGATTCCTTTGTCAGTAACAGAACATCAACCTTGGTAAGTTTCAAATGTGACTTATTCATAGCAGATCTGTCATTACAATGTTGAGACTCTGCTAGGGGCCAAATTCCTTGATGTCCAGTTAGGGATTCGTAAAGAAAATGTTTAGCAGATGAAAGACCAGGAGGTCTGCCTAGAGTCACATGGCAGTATATGGGAGTGTGTGAAGAACATAGATCTCTGAGTGCTACCAATGAATGTTCTAAAGAAAGCATCCCTCCTGTAGGAAGTGCTAGATAATCCTCTCAAAGGACACTAGCCAGCCTCTGCCCTGAGTCATCTCAGGCACTGCCACACACCCAGACAGAGGGTCCACCAAAGGCCCATGATCCTTCCTAAGAAGAGTGTGAATCTCTTCACTCTGTAGCTAAGCTCTACCTTTCTTGCTGTGCTGGATGACTTTAGTTGTCAACTTGAACACCTGGGTAGAATGAATCTCAAAAGAGGAATTTTCTTCTTTGGACTGGCCTGTGGCCATGTGTGTGGGACATTTTCTTGATTCTTGAGTGATATGGAGGACCCAGTCCACTGTGGACAGTACCAGCCCTGGCAGGTGGTCCTGGGTTATATAAGAAAGCAGGCTGAGCACGGGCCAGGGGAGCAAGCCAGTAAGCAGCGCTCCTCCATGGTCTGTGCTCCAGGTTCCTGCCCTGACTTGACTTCCCTCAGTGATAAACTGTGACTTGGGAGAGATAAGATAAAATAAAACCCTTTTCTCTCCAAGTTGGTTTTGGTCAGTGTTTTTATCACAGCAACAGAAAGTAACTAGAATGCTTGGTAAGACTATGTTAAGGGCTTTATGGAGTTCTACTCAACACAGCATCTGTCCAGAGACTGACTTCACATCAGAGTTGGTGTGGGAGTGAAACCACTGAGTGCATCCCACACTGCAGCATTCAGTGGTATCTGGCCTTACAATTCAACTATGAAAGGAGCAGCTTAATGTCAGTCTAAAGAAAGAACTCAGGATTTGTGAAGTAATATCTTTCAGGACTCAGTGTATTTATGAACCCAACCAGACACTCAGAGGGCACCTATTCCCCAAAGAAAGAATATGTGGGTCTTGGGAGCCATGAGTAGAAGCAAGATCCCACCTACCAGTGCTATGAATGACCCACCGGAGGGTTTCTTGTTTCTTATCACCACAAATCTGTAGGGCTGCATGTTATGGACTAAAAAGGCAATGCACGTTTGTCAGGCACTGCCTAATAGTGTCCATCCAAAGAATGTTTACCACACTTGCTGTCCAGACTCTGGGGCTTTGTCTCCAGGAGTCAGCATGCATGTACACAGTTTACTATACAGAAAGCAGTCCGCCTGGGCATCTCCTGACTCTGCTGTCCTTCTCCTTAAATGCTTGTGAGCCCATACAATTATGTCGAGCTCTGAAGGTGCCATTATAAAGGTTTGGCACTTCAAAAATAAAAGTCTGTTTATACTGTGAGTCAAGCCACAAGCCTGGGTGTTTAGCTGAATGTGAAGAGCTTTAAAATAAACCACAGAGAAGAGCATGCCAGCAGCAGTAGCCTTCAATTCCGGCAGGCACGGGCTCTGTACATCCTATCCACATGCTTTTGTTCTGAATTTCTCTTTGGAGGAAATGTTCTAGAGGAACCACAGAACAGTTCCACGAATGCAGGCATAGAAATGTCTATCTGAGACACAAGAAACAGACTGAGATGGTCGTGAGACCACACCTGCTAGACACTAGAGTTGTGAGAATTACAATTATTAAAGTGTCAGAGATGCTCTAAAATTCATGTCCATGTTTGCTCCAAGTCCACAGTTCCACAGGGAGGGACTCTCATAACAAACAGAAAACGAGGCTGTTCCAAGAAGAGCTCTAAGTGCTTTGCTAGACGACATGGGCTCATGGGCTCTCTGACAATCTTTCCACTTTCCGTCACCTACAGAAGTCCAGGCCCTTTCCTCTTAGTGTTTTTCTTATTTCTCTGCTTAGGGTCAGATTTATGAGCTTTTATCATGGTTGTCTTCCTTAAAATCCACAATTCCATTTTCTCTCACAGAAGACTTTCCTGTAATCACATCAACGCATGCTTAATTGTGAGCTGGTATTGCTTCATAGAATACTAATATTAAAAGCTGTGAGACCGGGAGACCAATTAGAGGATCCTTCCCAGAGGAGACACCAGCCAACAAGGCATTAGGACTGTGCCGCTAAGCAGAATGCACGCTTCACTACAGCCCTCAGAGGCAGGTCTCTTCTGAGGGCCAAGTTCCATGTAAAGAGAAGGAGCCATGGAAAATGCTTTATTGATTGCAGTTGGAATGATGGTGCCATTTTGTAGAAAAGACCAATCGGCATTACTTAGTAATAGGGTCTGGGGAATGGTAATTAAGGCAACCAAATGAATTTGGTCTTCAGAGAGTTCAGATAATGGTTAATAGTACACAAAATCATTACAGGCCAAACTGGGGGTTGCAGCAGACTTATAATCAGATAGGTAAGTCTCTTTCTATGTCTGTAGCTCTCACGATTTAATATTTGTAGCTACATTTAAAACGCAGGACCTTTCCTTCTGTTCAGCACTAAGACACTAGCCAGTTTGGGGACACTGAATTTGCTTATGGATTGAAAATAGAAGTCTTCTCTCAGGAGTAAAAGGTCCATGCAGCACCGTGGAGAATACACATTGTATCACCTCCTCTATTCCAACTCCAAGAAAAGCAAAGACTGAAATTAGACATAATATGTGCAGTCCAGTGTGACAGGCACATGGAGCTCGCTTACTGAGAAACGATTCAAATTTCAAAATAACAATAGGAAAGCATTCAGCAAAGCATGGAATCCTTCTAAGCGGATGCCATGTGACCCAGTAAGTGGCAGGTCCATGAAGTGGCTCCTGCACCCAATTCCTCATGTGTCTACCACTGTACAGGAGAACGGATAATGACACAGTTAGAAGCATGCTGAAGGAGAGTCTGCCTCACTGCTGATCAGCAAAGCTTGAAGTGTTGCCATGCTCCAACTATTTGAGTGAAAGCAAATGCAAGTTAGGAATAAGGGGGCCTCTGAGAGCAAACCATCCTGTGGTGTGGTGGTTGCATTCTTGGTCACACCCACTGATCTTGTCCTAAATCTCTAAATGTGTAATAGATATCAACATTCTTGGCACTTGGCTTAATCCACATGAGCTTTCTCAGAGCAAAGGCCCAGGGCACATCTCTGGCTGCCACTTGGCCCTCACAACTCCATCAAATAGTGTCTCATCAGACTGAGAGATGGCAGAGAGAGTGATACACTTAGAGACCTGAGAGATGCAAGGATACAGGCACTACCATGTCGACTGCTAATCTGCCAACCTGGCTTTAAAGAAACCATACGGGGAAAGCAGATTCTCACATGCTCCATGAATCAACAGACCTGTCCAGCTGGGGTCAGTGTTGCTGTAGAAGCCAGTACACATGACCTTGTATATTAGAGGGTAATCTCTGATTTGGCGATTGCACGTTTTTTTTTTTCCCTCCCAGTTCAGAAAAAGGATTGAAAAATCAAAAGCCCACAGACTCTGCTAAATGGTCACATTGTCAATTCCCTTTAAATACAGTGTTTGTGCCCATAGATCTAGCCTAGTCTCAACCTTGGTCAGGGAAGTCTCTCTGGAATTGGGCATCGACTGATACAAAGAGGTGTAGCTGGCACTGTTGAGACCACGTAATTATGGATGCTCTGCTCTAACGGGGGCCTCTGTCAACCCTCCCTGCCTCACAAGGCTCAGCACACAGCATGGGAGCCAAGGCACAAAGTAGGAGGGAGCCCAGCTATTGGGGATAGTGCTGTGGCATGACTGGATGTGATCTGACCTCTGCATTGGTGAACCACAGATGTGCACAAGATCAAGCCAGTCAAAACTCTAACATGGATGCAGAGGGTATCATGACGCCTTTCTCCTAACTGAGTTATTGGCTGCTAAAGGCAGCTGGGGAGGGAAAGTCATATTTCTTCAGGTTTTTGACACCTTTAGGTTGTCCATACTTCCATGAGTGGCGTCTCACACACATACATACAAGCAGCATTAATTGGCAATGAGATATAAAAATAAGATAACATGAAGTTGCAAGGGGAGGAAGAAGTGTTCAGGGGAATCAGAGGAACTGGTAAAGGTAAACAGGGGGTGGATGTGGTCTTCATACATTGTATACATGTATGAAATTCTCAAAGAATATATATACAAAACTTTAAAAGAAATGAATGAGTCCACAGTTCTGGGGATTTATCCAGAAGTACCAAAATCAGTGCTGCTAAGAGCTTCTAGAAATTTTGTATTTGCTGTGGCACTATTCAAAATAGTCCAGAAACAAAAACAGCCTACAAGGCCATCAACAAAAGATTGGACAAGAATGCATAGATTCACACAGTGAAATACTATTCAGCTTTGGAAAGAAAATTCAGCAACATGTAACAGCATGGATAACCTTGTGTAGATTATGCTAAGGGTCATAAGACAAGAACTGAAAGATCAATTCTTCATTTTGATACTTTAATTATGTATAAAATAAACAGAAGTCATAAGTTCGGGAGACTCATGGTTGTTAAGGTGGAAGATGCAGGGATTGGAGCAGCAATATCAGTGGATTAAGTTTTAGTTATGTAAGATGGGTGGGCTCAGAAGTTCTCTAAATTCCCCATTTCTAAGCATAATGTACACTTATAAATTGGTGAAGGGATAAGATTCATGTTAATTGCTCCAACTACAATGGTAATTATACTTTAATTGAATTTTTGTGCATTTTATAAAATACATCTTAATCATATTCAGCCCCCTCTCCATCTGTACCCCCTCACCCATAGTTCACATGTCAGATTTCATGCATTCTGTCACATGTGTTAAGTCCTGTCAAGGTAACTTTATGTGCCCAGATGTACCTTGTTATGAGTTCATCCAATCTAAAAGCACAAAAAAGAAAAACCATTGTACACAGCTTCATCTTGAAGCTACACTACACTCTCTGGCCAAATACGGTCCACAGAGAAGAGAGCCTTAGGGTTTGACGTTTCCTCGGACTATCACATTGGCCCACTGGTTCAGTGGGATTGTTACCAGTCATGTGACTGAGCACTCAGAAACTTTGAGCATGCGTGGGAAAGGGCTAGTGTTGGCAAGCCTGTGCACCAAAGGCTTCTATGTTCAGTTGGGATAGACTCAAGTCTTAAGAATGAGAATCTTACAGTTTCATTCTCTAAATAATAGAAACTTATGGTTCTAGGAAATCAGGCTGAAAGCTAATTTTTCTGACCTTTGATGGACAGTCACTATCACTTGACAGCTAGTATAACTGAGTTTTTCATCGCTTAAAATTCTTCTAGCACTTACATTAGTAAATAGTTACTCATGTAATTGTTAGTGTAGAGGCAGAACTGGAGTGCCATAGGAAACCTCAAGATGGACTATAGCTACACCACTTACAAGCAGGCCCCAGCTAAACCCAGTAGTCAAACCCAGAGGCAGTTCACTCGAAATGTAGGAATAGAAAAGTTTGACCCAGCTGCACCAAGATGTGGGTTTGAGAACAGATTGGTGTGAACCTGATTGCTTCTGCTAAGGATGGATTTATGGCTGCTGTACTTCCCACTTGGCTTCCTCTTACAGAATAGAAATGGTTAGGGTGGCTTTCCACCCCTAAGCTTGGGAGCTTAAACTTTTCACTCCTGGATGTGGTTTTTCTGTACAAAAGCTTTCCCTAAGGATGACTCAGGATTACACTTGGGATTAGCTGCCCAGTATAGCTGCCAGCCAGCTATAAAGACATTCTTTTGGCCATACTTTGTGTTTGAGTGGTCTTCTGATGAAATACCTCACAACATTTTGGAGTCCCACAGAGGTCCCAGGGGGCTCGACCCCAGACCTGGGATGCCTTGGTCTCTGGCCAAGGGGCAGGCTCCTGGGCAAGGCACCATCTGAGATGTTCCAGGGCATAGGAACTCTGGCCCCCACTGCCCTGGAGCACTGCCAGTCTCCAATACACCCAGTCTCCTCCACTTTGTGAACCCTGACCGCTCCCCATACCCCCTGCTGCCTAGAGATCTCCTTTGAAAGCTAAGTGCCACTATTTATTTTGGGGAAATGGAGGTAAGTCTTTCCCTACGTTTAGATCCAACACGAACTAGGATTCTGGTGATGTGCCCCTTGTCTGAAGAATATCTCCTACAACCAGAATCAACTGTTAGCAAACATGCCTAGCTTCCAAGGCACTTGCAGTATCTGTGACAACTGTTCCCTTATACATGGGCTGAACAACCCCAGGCCTGGCCACCCAGTGACCCCCAATCATCATCCAGTTGCTGAGCACAGCAAGCCCTGTAAGGATCAGAAAATGGCCCATGAGTCAAAAGGCAAAACAAGGACTAGCCAAGCATGCAAACGGCCTAAAGGAAGTAGGAATTCTTGTTCCCTGCCATCCCCCTTGGAGCACTCCATAGCTCCCAGTTCTGAAACCTGGGACTCAAGACTTCCAGCCTGTGTAGGCTCTTATGGAGATGAATAAGTGGATCAAGACCATTCACCCTATAGTCCCAAAACTCCATACTCTCCTGAGACTCCTGCCCCCAGAGAAACAAGTCTATACAGTCCTAGACTTGAAAGACTCCTTCTTCTCCCTATTCATGGCACCTATCATCCAGCCTCTCTTCACATCAGAGTGGGCTGACCTAGAAGGAGGATACACACACACTTGCCAGTTGACTTGGACTAGACTACCGCAAGGGTTTGAAAATTCCGCATCTCTGTTTGACAAAGCTTTGAGTGCAGACTTCCTGGAGTTCTGTCACAGACATCCAGAAAGCACCCTATTCTAATATGTGGATGATCGCCTCATAGCCCCTGAGGAGAAGAGGAATTCAGGAAGGCCACTGAGGGTCTCTTGCAGACCCTCCAGAAAGGAAGGCCCAGCTCCGCATGCCCCTGTAACCTATGTGGGGTCCAACCTAGAAGGAGGAAAGTACACTCTGTCTCGCGGTGGCGTCTCAGCAATTCTGCAGATCCCCATGCAGAAAGTAAAAGGTAAGTAAGGAAATTCCTGGGAGCAGTTTGTTATTGTCGCCTGTGGATTTCAGGGTTTGCTGACATAGCAAAGTCTAGGTATGGCAGCCTTAGAGGGAACCAACTCCTAGAATGCACTGAGACTGAACAAGAAGGCTTTGAATCCCTAAAGAGGGCCCTTGTATCTACATCAGCTCTGACTCTCCCAGACATTACCAAGCCATTCTCTTGGTTCATGGAGGAGGCTCAGGGCATTGCCAAAGGAGATCTAACTTGGACCTTTTGGGGCCATGGAAACAGCTTATGGCCCAGCTCTCTAACAGACTACATCATACTGTATCAGCTGGATGGCCAGCCTATACGTGGCAGTAACTGCCACTGCCCTACTAGTAAAGGAAGCTGCTAAGGTGACCTTGGGGCAAGAACTCCTCTTGACCACTCCACACACAGTTGAGGCCCTCCTGGGAAGAACTCCAGAGAAATGGATGTCAAATGCCTGAGTGTCTCCTTACCAGCCACTCCTTCTAGATCAAGCTCTCATAAGGTTTGGCAGTCTTCATCCCTCAACCCACAAGCCCATTGCCAGAAGATGATTCAGAGTAGCCTCTACATGACTGTCAAAGTTACAGACCTCATTCAGTCTATCAGGGCAGACTTGACTGATGTCCCCCTATCAGGGAAAGATGAGGTACTATCTACAGATGGAAGTAACTTTGTCTTGAATGACCACAGGTATGCTGGGGCTACAGTTGTCATGAAGACCAGACTATCTGGGCCTAGCCCCTTAGCCAACAAACTTACCTTAGCCCAGTCCCTTAACCCAAGGAACCCAACTCACAGCCCTAACCAAGTACTCCATTGGGGAAGGGACAAGGCCATCACTGTGTATACAGTTAGAATACGTTCCACAACACTGCCACATACACGGGGCACTCTACCGAGAGAGAGTACTCCTTACTTCAGTTGGGAAGGAGATAATAAACAAAGGGGAGATTCTGGTCCTGCTAAAGGCCATATGGCTACCCTAAAGGATGGTCATTGTGCACAGCAAAGGACATCAGAAAGGGGGTTCCCTTGAGGCACAGGTGGCAGGGCAGCTGACTTAGAAGCCCAGGAGTTTGCCCTAGAACCAGTGGGGCCCCTCCTGTTGCCAGAGTTCTCTCTGGGTCTCTTGTGCCATCAGGCAAACCATATAACGTATCTTTACATACATTTATTATTCTCGTGGGGGGGAGGAGAGTGACTTACAAAGAAACGAATATCCAGTGCCTAGCCCAGAGCACGCCATACCAGGTCACTCCTGCAGAACACCCATAGTCACTGCTAACTTTCACCCATGCGTCAGGGGCCAGCGGTCTCACCCCAGGTCCTTAAGTGCCAGGCCATTCTGTTCTTGAGTACGCCCAGCTTCTGCGCATTCCTCCACACCTGTCGCTGTGGCACCACAAGCCTGATCTTCTGTGGCTAACTCTCCACAGTCAATTCTCCACAGCAGGCCCCGCCCCTTGGAGGAACCAGGGCCCCTGTGGAACCCATTACACTCCTTTCCTCTGCTCTTAAAAATCTTTCTGCCAATCTTCCACTAAGGTCCCTGAGCCTTGGAGGGGGTGGGGGTGACAGATGTAGGGTGATCTCTCTTGTATCTTGGTGAGATAGTGGCTTCTTGGGCCTCCCCATTAGTCATCTTTAGGCTGTGGCCACTGATCTATCTCACTGGTGTTTCTTCTACTATAAAGACAATGGAGGGAAGTAGACACATCTAAACAAACATGAATGTAAATACAGATGCCTAGAAGATATCCCAGTAGGTGTACGATATTCATTAAACAGTATACTTGTGATGGCTTCCCCACTAGGGCCTGTAGCCTTTCCTGGCACAAGGTGTTGGCCTGGTCTATAGAACCAGATGTGTGTTCAACCCTCAGGAACAGGCCTTATCCAATTAGAAATTTGTTAGTTGTACATATGTTGGTCGAGCCATTATTGCACTTGTAGACATTGCTTGGCATGTCCATAGTGTGGAGCACGCAGAGTCCATCGTTGAGTAGAATCCTAGGGGATCCTTTCTTCCCCAACTATCTGCATATTGCCTTCTGATAGTATGAATGTCATCCATATAGTGGCACGGAGTTTTTGGCTTAGTCTCAATTCCATCTCTTCTTCTTCTCCCACACTCACAACACTTCAGCAACATGGCCTTACCGACCTTTCTAGTGTACCACCAACATTAGTGGCAATAGCCTTGGTGAATTTGAGGACCTCTCGGATCTCTCTGACCAACAGCTCATAGGGGGCCAACCCACCCATGGTACTGTAAATTTTCTTAACAGTTGTATAGTTTGGGAATCTGTCTTCATGTTACCCTACCATAAAACTCCCAAGAATCTTACTGCTATAGCTGGCCTTTGCGTCTTCAGGTATCTTTCAAATTGGTTTCACATCTGTAAAACACTTGAAGGGAAATTAACATTATGTATTAAATCAGTCTCACACAGCATGGGAAGCTTTTGTCCATTCATATTAACTGTTTTCTCCATAGATCCTTGTTAGGTTCCATAGCATGGGTATGAGGCATTAATTTGGTTGGCTTTTTACCATTTTTAGTTATCCTTTTGGAGTAATTTTACACTTGGGTGATTTTATATGGCGATTGTTTGTATTTTTCTTGATACACTTACAGGTGTTAGCTCCTTTTGCCTGACCCTGCACTGGACTAAGGAGGCAGGGTCTTCTCCTCCCCCTGCTGCACTTGTGGGTTTCCTGAGTCAGGCAGGCCCTGGGTCTGCCTCCTGACTCTAGCCATATTTGTCATCTCTCCATTGACCACACCTGGTTACTGGGTAAGAACTTGGTAGGAAAAAATGCTTACACCCCTAATATAGCATTTATCAGAAGAGAAATGTATCTTATTTAATTGGGGGATTCTTAACCGCCCCTTGTACAGTTTATATCCTTTGAATTTCTTTTTAAAACTGTTTTTCTGGTTTTAAAACCTTTCAGAAAAGCCTTAGTACTGAATTTGGTTTTCTATTAATTCTTTCCTTGGGAATTTGGGTGTGACATAAGTCTTGCCACATTTGTCTTGAGTAAACCAAGTGGACCATATCTTCTGTCTGGTCTTTTTTATATCTCTTATAGTGTGTTCTCTTATTTTACAGATATGTTTTACATACTGGTCAGAATCATTTAGATTTGCCAAAACCTCTCTCATCTTACAAAGATCCTGTCCCATCAAAGGGCTTAGTAAAACCATTAAAGCCTTATAACACTTGAGGTCCCAGTTGAATTAAGCTTTCCTTCATATCTCTGGTGAACACAGTCTTATCTGGCCCAGGCAACTGGACATCATATATTGCTTTTCACATATCTAGTTCTCTCAGTAATGCCTACCCCTCCTTTAGAGTCCTCCAGACCCTGCTAATCATGTTAGTCCCCTTGGTGATGACCATGTACCTTTAATGTCTTCCTCCATCCATCCCATTAAGGACTGCTCCCCCTGCATTGGTGTAGCTTGAACAGCCTACATCACAAGGACAGGTGGGTGGTTATATAACTCAGCTGTAAAGCTTCTGAAGAACTTAGACTGACATCATTTGCTCCCATATCTCATACTCTCACAAGCCACGTGGCTAGGGGCTCTCTGATTGCCTACTTGTAGGTTTTTCCTAGTTTTATCAGTTTTAGTATGGAATATTTCCTAGCTACAGCACTGTTGACTTTTCTTTTCTTTTTTTTTTTTCATTTTGTATCAACGGTTGAATATGAGGGGCAGCTTTAGCTACTTTTATTTTTAGGTTACTTTGTTTTTTACTATTATCTGTCTTTTTCTCTGAGTCCTTTGACCTTACACAAGTCAAAGTGTCCTGCCTTTTTTTTCTCCCTTCAGCTCTGCAACTGGATCTGCCTGGACTTCCTAGGCTTTTCAGCTTCCTCTGCCTGGGGCACATCTTTTATTATGCAAAATGGTCACACTCCTTCTCTGGGTGCTCCATTTGGGTCCCTAGCTAGTAAAAGATTTTCTAGCCTCTGGATAACCTTTAACAAATCTTCACATACCCACAACATACCCCCACATTTACAACATAGCTATGGCCCATGCTTCTGTGTGCCTGGCCTCTTTTTAGTTACAGATTTTATAAACCATTGTATAACCCATGTGACTATTGCTAACCCCATTAATCCTATGGGGTTTAATTGCCATCTCCCCTGGGTTCCTGGCAGCTGCTCCTGGATTTGGGAATCAGAGCCCAGCTGATCCACCACAGGGGCAGTGAGCACAGCACTGCTTTCCCAAACCCACATCCCAAAGGTTGTGGTTCACTTATCTGGGGACTTGTGCCATCAGGCAAACCATATAACATATCTTTATGCACATTTATTATTATTGTGGGGGGGGTATGACTTACAAAGAAACGAACACCCAGTGTCTGGCTCCGCACCACTCAGCTCTGTGCTGCTGAGATCTGTCCTATGGCTCAGAGCCCACCATACCAGATCACTCCTGCAGCATGCCCATAGTCACTGCTAGCTTTTGCCCAAGCTACAGGGGCCAGCAGTCTTTCCCTAGGTCTGTAAGTGCCAGGCCATTCTGTTCTTGTATACGCCTGGCTGCTGCGCATTCCCCATGCCTGGCGCCACACATTCCTGCATTCCTGTCTTCCATCCCAAGATAGCACCATAAGCCCCTCCTTCCACTGCTAACTCTCCACAGTCAATTCTCTGCAGCAGTCCCCGCCCTTGGAGGAACCAGGACCCCTGTGGAATACATACAAATCTTGGTTATGATACAAGAATCAAGTTTGCCCCACAGATCCGCCAATAAGCCAGAAGAAGAGACATGGGCACAGCAGGAGGGTGCAGAACAAGAACAAGAGGGACTGAGGGTGTGGTCACATGGAAGACCCATCTCCCCAGTGGCTCTGGGAAGGCACCTGGTGATGCAACTCCATCAAGCAACACACCAAAGGGTTACAAAAACTGGTAAACTCCTTCAGCCCAGGTGTTACTTCCTCCAGCTAGACCAGTCACAAAGGATAATGTAACAGATGTCCACCTGTACCCAAGTGAATCCTAAAGGAGAAAAGAAAGCTCCAGAAGGAATCTGTGCTTGCGTTAACACACCCAAGGAACACTGGAAACTCACTAAACCAAGTGTCTTCAGGTACAAGTATCTTTTGTTTTCTGTGGACACATTTCTGGATGGTTGGAAGCTTACCCCACCTGGACTGAGACAGCTGCCATAGAAACAAAGAAACTGCTCCAAGAATTACTTCCTAGGCTTGGTTTGCACCTCACCTTGGGGCTCCACAATGGCCTGGCCTTCATGGCCAAAATTTCCCCAAATTTGGCAAAGGCATTGAATGTTAAGTGGAAGTTACATTGTGCCTATAGGCCACAGAGTTCAGGCCAGGTAGAAAGAATGAACTGGACCTTAAAGGAAACTCTGACCAAATTGGTTATAGAAACAGGTGAAAGCTGGTCAACCACTGGGTGTACACCATACTAGGAAAGACTCATTCCTTATGACATCATGTTTGGGAGACTACCCCCTATCCTCCCCAAGTTAAGAGATATACATAAAATAGAAATGACTAATCACTCCCTTCTCAAGTCATTACAGGTCCTTCAACAGACCCAGAGGGCCATCCACCAGATGGTCTGAGGAGCTGTTCTCCACTCCAACTCAGAACTGGTCCACAAGTTCCAGCCCAGTGACTTGGTATGAGTCAGGAGAGTTCCAGCTTGGACCCTGGAACCAACTTGGAAGGGTTCCTAGTCTATTATCGTTACTAGATCTATAGCAGTGAAAGTGGCTGGTATCTCCTCATGGATCCATCACACCTAGTTAAAGGAGGCTACAAAGTAGATGGAAAAGAGACTGTCACTCAGACCTCCAACACGTAAGGTAAGACTGATACTCCCTGATTGTCATAACTATGTTTTGGTTTTTCTTCTTCCCCAAGGGAATTGCTTAACATCCCCATGGCCCCCAGGCCTGGGAATGGCAACTCAGGAAGACTGAGGCTGGGAAAGCCATTGTGACTCTGACCACTGATGGTCAACCCACCTTCCAAACAGACCTCTGAACCCTTATGATATTAACCTTATGTAGGTACCCTTACAGCAGATATGGGTGGTATAAAACAGTGGACTGTGGAAACCTAAACTTTGAAAAAGGAATTTAGAGCCTCCATGTTTATGCCTGTGCTGCTAATGGTGAGTCTTCCTATAGAGGGAATGGCCAGCACCACTGGGCAGCCTGGGGATGTGAGACAGAATCCACACAGAGGCATATAGACCCTTACATCCACATAGACAGAAATCACCTCAGACTTGTTCCCCAGATTATTGCAATTCCCAGACCATCAAGATCATAGCCTGGAATACTACACGTCACCACTATTGGGTGGCAGGCAGAACCTGGGGAATAAAGCTTTATGTCACAGGGAAGGACTCTGAGCATGAGTCCACTATACAGAAAAAGCATCCACCCCAGGATCCTCAACCCATTGGTGGAAACTGGAACCTTTATGTACTGGTGGCCCAGGAGCCTGCAGTCTACCGTCTCCTTACAACCTTGGTGACACCTGTTACATCAGAAAAAAATGTGCAATTCACCTTGATCAAAAATTGTCCTTAGGTTTTAGGGGAGGCTCAAAGTATGCAACCTCTAGTTTATATGTGGGAATTATCTCCTGCCTCAAGCCCAAGTGCATTCTAGCCATAAGTGAGACTCCTTTCCAAATCCTTTGTAGACCTGTTGTAGAGCACTGATCTTCCTTGAAGAGAAATAATTTTGAAAAAATTCTGCATACATAACAACTTTTGCATACATGCCTAAGGTATGAGTGGCATTACTAGTCTTGATAATCCATTTAAGTTTGTTGAAGAAAATAGTTTTTCCTGTTGAGTGACAAATATGCAGTCTACCTGCACAATCTCTACATATTTGAAGTTGTTAATTTAGACATTAAAACAATGCAAGTTTGAGCCCTTGAAGCATTTTACAATGAGATAAAAAGTAGATCTAAATTCTTGTCAATTCTTATCACCACAAATTTAGGTGGTTTTTGTTTTATTTTGTTTTTAGGTGGTTTTTGTTTTGTTTTATTTTGTTTTCCTTTGTTTTTTGCACTGTTTATGAATTATCATTCTGCTGATTGTCATTGGTTGTGTTGGCAAATGTCTTTAATTCCAGCACTTGGGAGGCACAGGCAGGCAAATCTGTCTGTGAGATCAAAGCCAGCCTGGTCTAAGGGAACTAAAGGAGACCTTGTCTCAAAAAATAAAATAATAAAAATAAAGAGAAGAAAAGAATTATTATTTAATTTATATCTTGGCAAAAGAAAGTTGTCTTTTTTTACTGTTAAGGGATGAAGGTTTCAGAGCTGCTCACTGAATGTGTCATGTAAATATGTAATATCTTTCATGAAAGATAAAATCAGAGTTTTTTTTTAAATGAAGAACGATTATTTTTCTTTTTCAAAAAATGTTTTATTACCAGCAGGATTCTCTTTCTGGGGTAAGTCGATTGGGCCCTGCCCGCATTGACTTCTCCAGCCTGACTTACCCTCCCATCTCCCCCACCAATCTCTCCTCCTTGGCCTGGGTCCTGTCCCATTCCTTGTCTTGGTGCCCCAGACACCTCAGGAACCACCACTGCTTCTTCCTGACCCTGTGCATCCAGAGCAACTCAGTTCCTCCTCAGGTCCCCAGGGGCACTCTGGTCCTGGCCCAACCCTCACCTCCCTCTGACTCCCTCGCTCTGCACAACCACCAGCCTCTTTCCTGGATGCCAGGGCTGACCTTTCCTCTTCCTGGTCCTTTGCATCCAGACCAACCCAGCTCCTCAGTGCAGTCCCCAGGGGCCCCTGGAGCCACCTCCCACCCCCAAAATCCTTTGCATCTCTGTGTGGCATGGCCACCAGCTGCCCTACACCAGCATCTTTTCTGGGCCCAGCTCCTAGGCCAGTCCGCACCCAAATTCCTGAGGCCAAATTCTTTCCTGGAGGGACCCAGACCTTAGGAGAATGCCTGAGAGCATCTGATCCTCACCTGACTTGGGCCTCTATGGGAACTCCTGAAGACAAAAGTAATCTGGCCACTCCAGTATAAAATCAAAAGAGAGAACTGGAAGCTTAGAAGAACCAGCCTTTCACGTACAAAAATTAAACCACAAAGACACATAAAGTTCACAAATGAAGCAGACCTAAACTTGAAGGCTTGAGTGTCACACAAGAATCAGAAACTACAAAAGAATTTCACATGTCAAAATCACAGAGAAAAAATAATAACATGAAAAACCAAACAAAATATTCCCACCAAATACCAATAGTCCTCTAGAGGAGTACAACAAGAACCCCCTAGAGATAATGTAGGACATGGAACTCAAAAGAGCAATTATAAACATGATAAAAGAATTAAGTGAATTTAAAGAACACACAAAGAAATCAAAGAACTGAAGGAAGACAGAG
>NW_008355277.1:1402390-1403772 GCF_000622305.1 Nannospalax galili
CCAAGATAATGGCATGGACCAGATCCTCAACAGAATTGAGGAAGAAAAATTTCCAAAATTAAAGAAAGACATGGACATACAAATACAAGAAGCATATAGAACACCAAACAGACAGGACCAGAAAAGAAACTCTCCACGGCATACCACAGTAGAAACACTAAATGTACAAAACAAAGAGAAAATTCTGAAAGCTGCTAAAGAGAAACAATAAGTCACATATAAAGGAAAACCCACTAGGATTAAAACTGACTTTTCAGTGCAAACTATGAAAACCAGAAGCACCTGGACCAAAGTATTCCCAGTTTTAAATGACCACAGATGCCAACCCAGATTACTATATCCAGCCAAAATGTCTATTATAGTAGAAGGGCAAAGAAAAATCTTCCATGACATAAATAGGCTGAAGGAATTCATGTCCACAAAACCAGCCCTTCAGAGAGTTCTGGAAGCAATACAAAGAGCTAAAGAATGGAATGACTATACCCAAGGGGTTGCAGAAAGAAATTCAATGAGAGCATAACTGTGGAAAAGTACAGCTACATCATGAATGTAAATAGACATAAAATGACAGGATTCAGTACTCAATCTTTCATTAATAACTTTAAATATTAATGGACTGAATGCCGCAATCAAAAGACATAGATGAGGTGAATGGGTTCAGAAACAAAACCCATCTTTTTGTTGTCTGCAAGAAACCCATCTCACTTTCAAAGACAGACAGTATCTTAAAATGAAAGGATGGAAAAAATATATACCAAACAAATGGTACTAAGAAAAAAGCAGGCGTAGCAATTCTAATATCTGAAAAAACAGATTTAAACTAACACTAATCAGAAGAGATAAATAGGGCCACTTGATTCTGATCAACAGAACAATAAATCAAGAAGATATTAAAATCATGAACATATATTCACCAAACTCTGGTGTACCCAACTTCATAAAAACAATACTACAGGACTTTAAGACCCAGATTAACCCCAACTCATTAATAGTAGGGGACTTCAATACCCCACTGTCTCCATTAGATAGGTCAACAGGGCAGAGAGTTAACAGAGAGACATCTGAATTAAACAATACCATGTATCAAATGGACTTAACAGACATCTACCAAGTATTCCACACAAGCACCAAAGGACATACTTTCTACTTAGCACCCCAGGGAACCTTCTCCAAAATCGACCATATACTGGGGCCAAAACAAACCTCAAGAAATACAAAAAGATTGAAATAATTCCATGCATTCTATCAGACCACAATGCAATAAAGCTTGCAATCAACACCCAAAGAAGCCCTAACCACCACACGAACACAAGGAGATTAAACAACACACTCTTGAATGATGAATGGGTCAAAAGAGAAATTAAGAAAGAAATAAAAGTATT
>NW_008355277.1:1404450-1405230 GCF_000622305.1 Nannospalax galili
CACTAAAAAAAGCCCTGGATCATATGGACATACAGCAGAATTCTATCAGACATGTTCTACATCCAATACTACTTAAGTTATTCAAAAAGATAGAAATGGACAGAGAACTTCCAAATTCCTTCTATGAAGCCAGGATCACTCTAAGACCAAATACAGGTAAAGATACAACCAAAAAAGAAAACTATAGACCCATATCCTTAATGAACATAGATGCAAAACTTCTCAACAAGATACTTGCAAACCACATACAGACACATATCAAAAAGATCATCCTCCATGATCAAGTCGGCTTTTCCCAGAGATCCTGGGACGATTCAATATACATAAGTCAATAAACATCATTAACCATGGCTCAAAGATAAGAACCACATGGTCATCTCAATAGATGCAGAGAAGGCCTTTGACAAAATTCAACATGTATTTATGTTCAAAGTCCTAGAGAGAATTGGAATGGAGAGAACATACCTCCACATAGTTAAAGCCATATATAACAAACCCACAGACAACATCATTCTAAATGGAGAAAAGCCTTTCTATATACAAATAACAAGCAATCAGAGAAAGAGCACATGGAAACACTCATTCACAATAGCTGCAAAAAAAAAATATCTTGGAATAAGCCTGACCAAAGACATTAAATAGCTCTACAATGAAAATTTTAAATAATTAAAGAAAGAGATTGAGGAAGACAATCAGAAGATAGAAGGACCTCCCATGCTCATGGATTGGAAGAATTAATATTGTGAAAATGACCATTCTACCAAAAGCCATTTCTAGACT
>NW_008355277.1:1405257-1439535 GCF_000622305.1 Nannospalax galili
CCCATCAGATTTTTCAAAGAACTGGAAAAAACTATCCTCAGATTCATAAGGAAGCAGAAAAGACCTCAGATACCCAAAACAACCCTGAGCACTAAGAGCAAAGCTGGGAGTATTACAATACCAGATTTTAAGCTGTGTTACAGAGCTATAGTCATAAAAACAACATGGTACTGGGACAAAAATAGACCCATAGATCAATGGAACAAAATTGAAGACCCAAATATGTATAAATACATTTTCAGCCACCTGATATTTGTCAAAGGGGCCAAGAATATTCACTGGAGGAAAGACAGCATGTACAACAAATTGTTCTGGCAAACCTGGATCTCCACCTGTAGAAGAATGAAACTAAACCCTTATCTTTCACCTTGCACAAAAGGTAATTCCAAATGCCTCAAAGACTTCAATGTAAAGCCTGAAACTCTGAAACTGTTAGAAGAAAACATTGGCAAAAACCTACAGGATATAGGTGTAGGAAGGGATTTTCCAAACTGGACATCAATTGCTCAACAAACAAGGGTAAGAATTAAGAAATGGGACCTCACTAAACTAAAAAGCTTCTGTACATCAAAACAGGCAACCAGGAAGCGATCAGAAAACCCACAGAATGGGAGAAAATCTTTACCAGTGACACATCTGACAGAGGTTTAATATCCAGAATATATAACGAACTGAAAAAACAGAGAATCAAGACAAGAAGCAACCCAATTGAAAGATGGGCTTAGGAGTTGAACAGAAAGTTTTCAAAAGAAGAAGTAAAGATGGCTATGAAACATCTTAAAAGATGTTCAACATCACTAATAATTAGGGAAATGCAAATTAAAACCACTTTAAGATTTCACCTTACCCCAGTCAGACTGGCTAAGATCAAGAGAACAAATGATTTATTCACTACTGGTGGGATTGCAAACTCGTGCAGCCTCTGTGGAAAACAGTGTGGAGAACTCTTAGAAAACTAAAAATGAACCTAGAACATGACTTGGTTATACTATTCCTTGGCATATACCAAAAGGATTCATCCTATTGTGGAGACACTTGTACAACCATGTTGCTGCTCTTTTCACAATAGCTAAGAGATGGAAGCAACCTAAATTTCCCTCAAGTGACGAGTGGTTAACAAAATGTGATGTATTTACACAACTGAGTTCTATTCAGCAGTAAAGAAAGATGAAATACTGAAAATTTCAGGTAAATGGATGGAACTAGAAACTGTTATACTAAGTGAGGTACACAGATTCAGAAAAAAAAAATTGACATATGATTTCCCTCATATGTGGATCCTAGAACAAAACCCTGATAAGTGAGTATGTATCTAGACATAACTACAGGAACCAGGATATGGAAAGGAAACAGGGAGGTAAAGGAAAAGAAAGAACCTGAAAGAGAAGAACAATAGGAATAGGCCTTAATAAGGAAGATAGAGACAAAAATTGGGTTAGTTTAAGGGATGGGGGAAGGAGGGGAATACAAGGAACCTAGGAGATAAGGGGAAAGAAGCCACTCAAGAGGGGTAGGACCATAGGAGAAGGGTATTAGTAAGGGAGAAAGGGGGGAAATGGGAGCACCTTAAGTGGGAAAACTATGGTGGAGGGGTGAGACAATGTGAGAGATAAATAATGCCTAGCTAGTTTTGAAAAACAGAAGGAACTATATTACTCCTACAACCTACTGACATACATAGCAGATCAAGAAACATATGTCTAGGTAAGGTTTATCTGAGAACAATCAGTCTTTGCCCAAGATTTATCTGCATGTTACACAGTAATTAAAAGTAACAGACTGGTGGAACTAACCTTCTTGGATGTTTAACAGAAATACTTTGAAGCCTATACTAATTTGGTAAGAGGGACATAAAGGACAGTTCTTGCTCCTTGCCCTCCTAGGTCAACTAGTTCCAGGGGACTATGAGCATCTCTCAAAATGTCCTGTAATGGTGGTGGATCACATGTCCTCTTCATCAAGGAGGCTGAGGAGAACCCACCAGATGGACTTGAACCAGTGTCCAGTCTACAAAGAGGAGGGTCAACACAGAGGAATCATTTTCTCCATGCTTCCAAGCAAAGACAGCCATGGTTGAGCGGGACCCTTGATTTATCTTCACATAGGTGAACTGGTAAAAGAAAGGATCCAGGGGCTCCTCCCAAGCCCATATGACCCCCGAGAAACAGGTCCTCATATGACCTTAAGAGTAAATATAAATTGGTTTATCAGGGCCAACTGCATGGTCTTAAGCATCCAATAGGGAAGTATAACCAAAGATTAAAGGGGCCAATATAATTTCTTAAGAGTCCGATATACAGAGCATAGCTAAAGGTTACATAACAAGCAACAATGCCAAGTAGGAGATACCTTCTTTCGAGTTGTTGGCCAAGGTGGTCAAAGGGACTCCCAGATAGTAGAACTAGGAAAATGAACAGCAGAGCCCAATCTTGCCTAAAGGAATATTGACAACTGATTGCTGCTAGAAGAGGAACAGCTGACCCTCCTAAAACAAAGACCTCTAGATAGGCTGACGAGATTCACCAGAAGGGCAAGTAGTGGGGATTGGCTGGGTGCCGACAACACAGCAGACAATAGCAGGAATATCACAATATAAGGGCTCTAGTGGGGGGAGGGTGGCTATGGGAGGGTGCCATCTGGGAAGTGGGTGTATAATTGAATAAGGTAGTTTGGGATGTTCTGTGTGATATAAACACACACACAAAGAATCAACAATTTTTTTTAAAATGTATTACATTTGAGGAGGAAGCATGGAAATTTATGTCATGCTATTTAGTAGAGGTGATAAACATTACCATTGAAATCTACCCAATGACTTCATAGACATACACAGGCGCCAAGGATCCAAGTGCAACCGATAGTAATAATCAGATGAATACAGATTAGAGATGCATGCGCCAACATCTCAGTGTTAGTAGCAAAAACAATGAGTCTTTCTTCCAGGAACAATATAGTCTCAAATGAAATGGAGATCTTTTTTAAAGGTTAAAAACCTCATTCAATTTTATGTCTTACAGAGCTTATAATGAGTCTCAATATTGCATAACTGTATTAACTCAGCTGTGAACCTAGAAACTTTCACCTACTTGTGAAAGGAATATACTCTTGCTCTGGAGTAGGTTACTGAATATATTAAATCTATAGTGAAATGTTTCTTCTAATCATGTAGTTATTAAAAATTTAAAAATAATGATTAAAAAATACACAGGCTGTTGCCACAGTTCTTTATTGCTTCTCAGAACTTGAACGTAAGACCCTACAGTAGAATGGAGATCCCACTCAAGACACAGGACCTCAAGCAAGTGAGTTGAAAGTGACTTGGAATTCACCTCCCTGAAGTCTAACTCTCATAGCATCAGAGAATACTATACAAACTGCCAAGAGAGAAAACCAGTCAATGGCCCTACCTAGCTGTAAAGCCCAATAAGCCACAGTTACTGACCCAGCAAACTATCGCTATTGCTGCAGTAGTGACAATTTTATCTTTGTGGTAAGGAACCAGAAAATTGTTATTGAATATGTTAATGCTGTTGTAATGAAATGCTTCTTCTAAGAATGTGGTTATTAAATAAATAATTACCTGGGAAAAATGTTTTATTTATTAGTTTTATGTCATGTTTAGTTGTATTTTGTCTGCATGTATGTAAGTACACTTGTGAAATGCCTGTGGGGGCAATGGGCAGCAGGCCTCAAAACGGGTCAAGAACTGTGGTGCTTTGATTGCAAATTTCCCCCATAGGCTCCAAGTATTTGGACATTTTGTCCCCAGTTGGTGGCGCTCTTTTGGGAGGTCTTAGAAGGTGTGGTCACGCTGGAGGAAGCACATCACTGGGGGCAGGTTTAGAGAGTTCTTAAGCCTTGTCAGATCTTGATTTGCTCTCTTCCTGCGCCTGCTTGAAGATGTGAAGGCTTAGCTTCTGCTCTTTCTCCAGCCACCTCTGCAGCCACACCTCCCACCAAGATGGACTCTTGTGCCTTAGAACCGTAAGCTCAAGTAAACTTTTCTTCCTATAACTTGCTTTGATTGATGTTTCTATCACAGCAACAGAAAAGTAACTAAAACAGAACTATTTGTAACTGATTACTTCTGGGTGAGAGCAAGCAGATCTTCTTTAAGGGAGTGACTCTAGATAGGCTGACAAGACTCCAATGGATGAACTTGCATTGAAATACATCTGGATACAAATGCTTAACCAGAAAGGACTTAACGTATGTAACAGAGTGCATGAATTCCAGTAGGGGAGAATTCTAGTAGAGAGGTGTGGATAGGGGAGGGATCTAAATTTCTTTAAGTTCTACTCTATAAATAACACCAAAACTGAATAAAAATATTTTAAATATAAAAATAGTAATTAAAAAAGAAAAGAGGACCTTGGATTCTCCTGGAACTCGAGTTATGGATGGTTGTTAGCCATTGTGTGGGTGCTGGGAACTAAACCCAAGTCCTCTGCAAGAGTAGCCAGTGTTCTTAATCACTCAGCCATCTTTCCAGCCCCATGAGAGGAACTAGTATTTTAATAAGGCATGTGATTAAAAGCATGTAAAGAAAACCTGAAAAATGTAAAATTGACATGGACAATAGACCAGATAGCTAGGATTTGGAAATTATTTGGCTTGATTGCAAAGTAAAACACTTGGCCAATAATCCCTGTTTTATTGATATGTAGGAAAGGTACAGAAACATGAAAAGGAATTAATTTTAATTATGTATCTAGAAAACTGTTTCACAAAATTAGTATCATTCGAAAACAGCAAGAAATATTAAGTTTTGTAAGTTTGGGTTTTGGTTCTATCTACTGTCTCACGGGCATGTGCTGTGCATTGTGCTGTGGAACACATAGTTAAGCCAGATCCTTGGATCCCCCAAATCTCACACTAAAGTCAGAGGGGCAAATCAGCTCAACAAATGGGTAAGATAGCATATTTCCCTCTTTTCCTGAAAGAAACAGTAGGTGTCAAACAATTGCACCTATTGCACTACTACTTGAAATTATTTTTTTAAAACATATTTATTTTTGTTTTATAGGTATGAGTGTGTTTTCCTGCATATATATATATATATATTACACCACATGTGTGTAGTGGTATCAGAGGCCAGAAGAAGGTGTTGGATCACTTTGGAACTGGCGTTACCAATGATTGTTAGCTGCCATGTGGATGCTGAGCATGAATGCCATGGGAACTGAGCATGAATCTTCTGCAAGAGCAAATTCTTCTTAACCCCTAAGCCATCTCTCCAGCGCCCCCTTAACTTGTTAAGGTAAGTTTATCCAAATAACCTTTCAGGGGAATAAATATTGATCCGAATAACTTGTTTTCAGGGTTTCAGTTTTAAACACTTATGTAGTTTCTCTTAGTAATTAACTTTGCTGGTCCAATTCTTATCTACAAGAATAAAAATATTAATGTAGCTGAAGTAGAAGGGAAAGAATTTGGTGAACCTCTGACTACTTTAGTGTTTTTAGATTAAGTATGTAGCTGCCAGTGAAGTGTGCTCATTGACAGGGACATTTGGTATTTGTTTCTTTATCCTACGTTGTTTTAGTGTCCCCAAAATACTAATGGAAATTTTCCAGGAAAAAAATTCATAAGTTTTCATGTGAATTCTCAGTAGTGAGAAGAAATCTGAAGATACCCCACTCCATCACATGAGGAATGAACCACACTTCCATCCAGCACAACCATGCAGCATTTGCTACTTGTCCAAAGCTATCTCAGCAATATGAGCAGAAATCCTGGAACCACAAGATTTTCCAGTATTCCTCACTTTATTCATCAGCGGGCACAGAATACAAGATGAGGCATGGTGAGCACCAGGGTGAACATGTGGGAAGATGGGGTACTCTGCTACCACGTGGCCTCACCCTAGGAATATCAGGCACATACAGTAGGTACACAAAGGACTCTGTGCTCTCCATGCATGCAGGCGTCCACTGCAGATGTCCAAACACATGCTTTGTATATGAGAGATTACTTCCTAACGTATCTCAGTCCAGTCCACAGAGACTGTTACAGTTTAGTAACTGAATTGATTTTGTTAATGTAAAAGCAAACAAGAATATCATAAGAAAATTGCTCTGACAACACGGCTACAGAGATTTGCAGAAGATACTGTTTGGTTTAATGAGGAATGGAAGGTGTAGGGGCTTAAATATTACATGTATGTTTACTTTTAGAAAAGAAAATACTAGGTATTTGTCTTTCATCCTGATGAAAGTAATTATTTATACCAACGTGCTTCTCTTTTTCTGTTTTGTTTTTGTTTGTTGTTTTACTTTCTTTTTTAAATAAAGTCTTTTATTCACACTGGCCATAAACTTCCTATATAACTCAGGGTGTCCTTGAACTCCTGTTCCTACTGCCTCTACCTCTGGAGTGTAATGCCCTGCCTGGCTCTACACTTCTTTTTATGTTTAGTCTCATAAAAGATCTACAAACAACTATAACGTCAAATCATATACAAATATACACAAGTATACATAATGATCTTTTATAGTTTTTGAAAAGTAAAGAGAAATAAATAGATGAAGGACAAATTAATAATGAATAGACAAGTGAATGTGCTCTCTGAGATTTTTTATGCATGCCTTCTTCTGCCTTGTGTTATAATGAACTTATATTTTATTGTTTGAGTTATTTTGGTACAACAGTCATTTCTTAATCATTATTCTTACCATGGTTCTGGGACTGTTATATTATGGAAAACGGATTCTTAATAAACAAATATTTATTGAACTGGCACACGTAATTTTGGTTTCACTATAGCTCCCCAAACTTGATGCTCTGTATATTCAATTATTCTGAATATAATATTTTTGCGATCATCTCTCCAAAGGAAATGTCCAAACATCAGCACTATTCTCTACAGTTCCAACTTTGTTATTGTGACAGAAAAGTACAAGGCTTTAGTAGTAAAAGCCTAAATTATTTAAGAGATGGTGGCAGTCCATTTTCTGCAAGCTCACTCTTTGCATGAATAGGAATTTTGAGCTACATAAGTAAATACACGAATTTTCAGATTTCTAGTCCCACAGAGGCCATGGCTGCATCCATTGCCCACAGGCCCCAGTGCATCTCAATCTCCGTGTGGTTATGACTGAAAGACAATTGTGCTGCAATCCCGTGCCTGCCAAAGATTGCACCGCCGGTGGGAGGCGATGGCCTTCAGACTCACAGCTCCCTTCAAAGGGCTGTAACAAGAGTTCTAAAGGGTTTTTCTTACTGTGGCTATGCAGTGTGTCTCATTAGGCTTCCTACAGCGCAGCAGTTACAGAAAAGCCTGACAGATCTAAAATGTCACTACAATCACTTTTACCAAGTGCTGTCACCCGTGTTTAGTCGGCTTTTAGTTTTGTGGAAGGAAATGTGGAAAGGCCAGAAAGGTCGTTCTTAATGGGAACAAGCAATTTAGTCTTGGCTCTAAAATAAGGACTTTTGTTAAATTCTGTGAGCATCTTGACAGAAATTCACCCTAGTGAGCACTGTATTTATTAAAAGAAAGGTCAGCCCATCTCCGGTCACCCACCTGCTCAATAGCACATACAAAATGTACCTATTTATCAAGCTTGCTCTTTGGATAGCTATATGTATAGAAGAAGAGTAAGTATGGGTGCAGTTACTCAACAGAATGCAATTTTATAATTGATGTAATATTTTGTATGTTTTATTAAGATTGGAAAGCCAAGAGAGCAAGGACAGTTTCTTTGATTGAGCTAGAAATGGATGAAAGGACGTCCAGGTGTATCCAGCTGGTGCAAGACAAAATATCAGCACTGAAAGATGGGCTCCAACTTTGCAAGGCCAGCTTACTAATCCTGAACCCCAAAAGTGAGGTGGACCCATTTCTATACACACAGACGGTGCTGCATCTATCTCGTGTCTCTATGGTAGGGTCAGTTCCAGCCATCCAAAGGCCAGGGGGAAATCAGCATATGTGGTAGAGACCGCAGTTCAGTTCAGGGGTGTGAACAAGACCTTTCTGGGAAAGAGTCCTAATTAAACCTTTTCCTAACGGTGTTAACCACACATTTTGAGAACATTTAGCAACACAGGCTCCTTCTGCCTATAAACTGAGTTTTTAGCTTGTTTAAGAATTAGCTGATCTCTAAGAAAAACTATGTAATCAGGCCTACAATCATTCGAAATCACAATGTACTTAGCAGTAACAAGCTAATAGCTTTAATCCCATGCCCCATCTACTGTTTCTCTTTTGTGATTCCCTTATACCCCTGACCTAGAGTGATACGTGTTCCTGAGATGGGGCAGCAATGGCTTGGAAAACAATGACACTGAAAGCACCTGGTTCCCACAAGTGCTGAAAGCAATACATCCACTAAGGTGATGACAGCTGCTTGAGCTGTTCTGAGTCAGCAGGGTCAGAAAATAACTTCCTCCTTTGTTAAACCATTATCAAAGATGGTTCCTGCCTTTCTAACCCCATGCTCAACATGCTGTTCAATAAATAAGAGAGAAGCCCTTTATTTCATACTACAGTTCTGAGAGACCAGTTCTCAGAGAAATCAGAACATGTCAGAACACGTTGGGCTCACTCTTGATTAAACTACTCCACGAGTGAAATTTTCCTTCACTCAGGCCCAACGGGAGCAAAAGAAAATCAAAGCTACCGAACACCCACTTGTTTGCGCCTTTGACAAGTGTCCAAACTGAATGCTCACTTAGGAACAGGAGGGAGTTCTGCATATGGGAAAGGCCAGGCGTCTCATGGCCAGAGAATATCCTTTGTTATTTAATAATAAACACATCAGCAATAAGGGGAAAATATCACTTTCATTCCCTACACACCTCAACTAAATTATGTTTTGTTGCTTATAAAACTTCAAAAAGATGAAAAATCACAGTGTTCTTTCAAGTTTATTGGTTTAATAAACAGAAATATAGTGTTTATTCTGTATCAGAGATTATTTTAGGAGCTATACAATCATATTGATTTAATCATCACAAACTCCCTGGGATAAATGAACTAACTGTAAAGAAATTAAGGCACAAAGACTCTAAGTAGTTTGGCCATCACTAGGTGGAACAGGAGCAGCAAAGCCTGCCTTCAAACTCACCCATATACCTCTGACCCGTTTGCTGTTACACAGACTCTCTTTCCATAGAGAGCTTCTTCCTATTGCTGCCATTCTTATTGGCCCCGACACATTTCATAAGTAGATGGCTATAGTTCACACAGAATTATTCTGAATATCTGCTCGGTTTAATATATAATCAACAATAAACTATAGGTTTCAACTGTAGATTCACCTCATTTTTATAGAACAGAAGCGAACATTTAGAAATAGAAAGGGTTGCTGCAGATACCAAGGTGCCTCGGTGTGACAGCATCTGAAGGACGGCCAGCATCATCCTGTGGAAGGGGTGATGTGCTCTCCTGTGAAAGCTCAGGCAGTTGTCCAGTCATCATCACATCATTACATTTTACCAATGGACTTACCAAAAAAAGAATGTGTAGCCCAAAATACTCATCACTGAGTTACTTAGGTCAATCAGGACATGTTCCGGGAGCCAAATTCAGTTCTTCTCTTTCAAGAGTTCTCTGTCTCTCTCTGTCTCTTGCTCTCGCTCTCACTCTCTTGCTCTCTGGCTCTCTCATTCTCTCTGTCTCTGTCTCTCTCTGTCTCTCTGTATTTCCCTCTGTGTATGTTCATATGCATGTAGATGGGGACAAGTATTTGCAAATATGTGCATGTGTCTGTGAAGACCAGAGTTAGTTGTTAAGTGTCTTCATTTGTGATTTCTCCGTCATATTTTTCTGTTAACACAGGGTTTTACTGATTCTGCTAGGCTGACTAGGAAGCTCCAGGGATGTTGCTACCTCCCCAGTGCTGGGATTTCAGGTGCACACTGCCAAACCTAGCTTTTCTTAAACCTTTATTTATTTGTATATGCAGGGATCTCTCCTCTCTCTCTCCCTCTCTCCCTCCCTCTCTCCCTCTCTCCCTCTTTCCCTCCCTCCCTCCCTTCCTTACCCCAACTCTGTTTATGTACATGCAATAGCATGCACGTAGAATCCAGAGGAAAACTTATGGTTATCAGTTCTCTCCACCTGTGAGTTCCAGGGATTGAACACATGCCATCAGGCTTGGCAGCAAGTACCTTTCCACACTGAGCCACAAGGGTGCAGAGGATATGAATTCTGGTCCTCCTGTACTTGACTCACTGAGGCAGGTCTTTGGCCTCCCAGGGATTTCTTTCTGACCTTTTGTCTACTTCGTCTATTATGCAATGTTTATGCTCTTTCATAAATCATACCTACCAGGAAAATCAGGGTTCTTTCCTATAAGCTCACAAACACCAAGACACAGTTGCTCCAAAAACTAAAGATTTGAATGAATGTTCTTTATTATACATTTATCTTTTTTAATGAATACTTTTTAATGATTTTGGGGGGCATATTGTACATCTTAATTGTATTTAGACTCCTCCTTTATCTGAACCCCTTAATACCCTGCCCGCAGTATTTCCTATATTCTGTCATATATATTAAGGCCTGTGGAGTCAAGTTTGTATATCCAGATGTCCCTTGGTGTGAGTTTATCAACTGGAGCCTGGTCAGCCTATCTAGTGTCATCACTCCTTTAAAGATCGAATCTCCCTCACCCAGCAGCCATCAGCTGCCAATAGTTCCTCAGCTAAGGTTGGGGCCTCCCTTCCCATTTTCCCAGCTGCATACTGGTTTTTGTCTGATCGAGCTTGCATGGGTTTTTTCATGTTGTCACCATTGCTCTAAGTTCATATGAGCACGTCCCCAGAAGCCTGTAGGGCTCTGTTTCTTTATGGTCATACACCACCCCTGGCTCTTATGATCTTTCCATCCCCTCTCTCAAAATGGTCCCTAAATGCCATTTTAAAACTAATTCTTCACAGATTGAACTGAGTATAAATTATATACCATTATCACCATGTCCAAAAAAAAAACCTCTGAGATATTCTATAATTTGGACACAACACAGTCAGATTGGTGGCACAGCCCAGATGTGAACCAAACGCAACCTGAACATGCACCTGAAACGTGGTTAGATAAAGTGGTTCTTTTTGAGTGCCTTTTACAAAGGAACTCATGGGTTAAATGGGAATTTCATGTGGAAAAGTTATCCACAGTCATTACAGGACAAGTTCAGTTTTATTATTGTCTCAGTGCTAATTCAACTGACAGGAGAATGGATGGAATGCCTTTATTACCTCTGTTTTCTTTCCTAATCATCATCCAGTAGACCAGAGACTTTTCAAAAGAAAATTACCACTCTTATTGTCTGCCACATATAATCACACTTTCATTCCAGAAAAAGTTAACCAAAATCTTTTGGTATACCAGCATCTCATTTTATCCAATTTTCTTTATAATTTTTTATATCATGTTGATCCTTATATTTCAACTCTCATGCTCTGAATAGTTCAGGGCAATCACTCTAAATATAGAAGCTCTCTGAAACCTAGGGCTCTTTTCAGGACCTTTCAGAACATCCCAGGAGAGAAAATCCATTCCTCCTATTTGAGGACCCAGCTTTATTCTTCACCCATCAGGATGAACAGCTTCATCCATAAATTGTAGTCAGCATAAGAGATAAGCTTTGTTGTTTCTTTTGACATGCTTCAATCAAGTAGATGGAAAAGAATTCATAGGAGAGAGCTCCCACCCAGTGTGACTGAACACCGGGAGCTGCTTAAATTATATCTGTTTCTCTTTAATTCACACTGTAACCTAAGAAAATTCTATTGGTAGAAGCTTCTTTTGAAGCTAGTTTACGAAGTTCAGTGAAATGAGGTGGGAAGGGCTAAAATGTGGCATTTGACATGGATAACGAGCCAAATGATGGAGGGTCTTCTACATGAAATTCTGAGCCCCCCACACAGCTATCCATATCTAGATGGGATGACTTTTAGTTTAGAGATTTATAAATTCCGAACTAGTCTTTTAAATATCAGTGTCAAATTTTAAACACATATATTTTCAAGAAGAGTGCCCTAAAACCCTGGATGAGAAGAATCAAATATACCATGTTTCACGGTTTCCTCTAATTTAACTTTAACTGCAATAATCAGAATATTCATTCTATACGATTATTATTATTTGAATGATCTCAGGATGGTCACTGCAGTACTTGCTAAGAAATTTATTTTCACTTCCAGTGATGTTTCTTTTGACACTTTGAAGGAATGGTCTCTTTATCTACTTGGAAATCACTTCATTTCTAAATGTATTTCATGCGATGTTCTCTTGTATTTGCTATTTTACAGCCAAACTTTAGGATTATAGTTCTTCATCAAGGTTTGCTTTAATGATAGCACAATACCACCATTATTATCTACTTAATTTATTTAATTTCTTACAGAAGTGTATGTGTTATCACTTTTGATGTCATTTGACCAAACAAGTATTGAAATAAATAACATAAACATTCAGTGATCTAAAATGATTCAGAACACAACATCTTTTATGATTAATTGTCTCAGATGCTATTAAAGAAATATGAGGAATGAGAACATAGATTAAACAGTATTTGACACAAAGTTTGTGAGCTATAAAATGACCATATGGTTCCCTAGTGACAATGTTGGACAAACTCCCATCATTTTTAGAATTCGAACCAACAGATAATATAGAGGCCTGTTTACAGTTTACAGTGGCGCAATTTGTGATAGCTAGCAATGGGAACTCTCCTGTCTCACCTTAGTGAAACAATCATTGTAATGTCCAATGAAAGAAAAGTAATGAATCTTTATCTTAGAAACGCAGTCAAGTACAGGTCCTTCAAGTGTGGAAATGGACCAGAAATCTGAGATTGGACATGTGACCGGACAGTAATAAGTACCCAAGTCCAACACTTGTTGGGAGGTCTGAATCCCAGCTCCAATACGTCTTAGCTGCATGTCTTCCAGGAAAGAACCTATCTTCTTTGAGCCTCAGTTTCATGATATGCAAACTACATAATAAATGGTAAGTGCTTGTTGTTAAAAAAAAAAAAAGCCTTTTAAATCTACTGTTGTACTAAGTCTGGGTAAACCCAGAATAGTCAACACCTGAAAGACCAAAATTCATACTGCTTTAAAACAACATTCTGCCCATGACTGCATGATCTGGGATGAAACGTAGCCCATAACTGTTTCCATTTCTGTCAGATGGTAGTAAGTACTATGTAATTATCAGGGTGCAACTGAGGATACTGCCTGTCTTTTGTTATTCACAATTTGAATCAATTATGGCCCAGTCTAGTCACCTTGCCCTGAGCTGAGGCTCAAAGAAATTTAGAATTATTTGCAGAAATGGATATTAACTAACAAATTAAATGATAAATAAAATAAGCAACAAATCAAATATATGAATTAACATAAATAGATTTGAATAAATTAATGAAATAAATAAAATACATTAATGAGATGGGGACTGAAATTAAATACTTTTCTCATCTATGATTCTGTTTCTGCTTATCTAGCTTCTAGAGCTTTTTGTGAATAAATGATATCAAGAAAAGTAAGAATAGCACTCATTGCATGGAGAACTTGGTTTAGAGAAGGACACACCAGTGACCTTTTCCAAAGATTTTACCTACTTGTTAAGTTTCCCGTCAGTCAGTGTACTGTGCAGGTAGAACACACCTTACACAACTCCTTTCTCCCTACACCCTCACCTGCTCCCTTTGTTCCCAAGACAATTTCAGTTTCACATTCCCTTACATTTTATGTGTAATTTTATACATGTTCATGACTGAAAAATTTTCCCTGTGAGTGTCACACAGGGGAAAAAAAATACTGGTGCATGTATCAGCAAAACAGAATCCAAGTAAAGTGCTGGTGGGGCGCGAGCTGGTCCATCAGTTCCCTCTGATTTTCATTTTAAAAGCACACATGAGTGCCAGATGTTAAAACTTCAGACATCTATCTTTGTCCTTTTAGATTTATTTTATTTCTAATTATATGGACACAGGTGTTCTGTGAGTACAGGTGCCCGTGGAGGTCAGGGGATTCAGAGTCCCTGGAGCTGGACTCACTGGTGGTTGTGAACCACCTTACTTAGGTGCTGGGAACTGAACTCTGCAAGAGCAGTGTACACTCTTAACTGTGGAGCCATCTTTCCCTAGCCCTCTTCTTAATAAGATACAAATGTATATACTTCCTGAGACAATTTCTTTCTCCCTCCATCCCACCACACTTCTCTCCAACAATCCATTCTTCTCCCCTTTTCCTGTCCTTTACTTCATGCATCATTATGTTATTTATTTCAATTCAATATCAATTTTCATTTCCTGTTCAAGTCATTTTTCTAGGGCGACAAAGACGAGTGAGGGATGACCCTGACCTCCAAACTAACTCATCCTAACTAACAACAGAAGATCTGAGCCCCGGGAGTGGCCTGGGTTCCAGAAACATATAGAAAAATGAAGCCAGTACCGATCAAATACTCCCAGAATGCTAGACGTCACATAGCTTTACATATATCTTAGGAAGCTTTCATGTTTTGTATATTAGAACTGCAAGTTACGGTGCCTAAATAAATTCACTATGATTCTCAAATGAAAGGATTATGAAACAAGATTAACACTTCTCAAAATAAATCATATTACTAGAACATATTAAACTCTAATGACCACACTGACCTAGTCCCACATTTAAACAAATATCTGTACTAAAATTAGGAACCATGCAATGTGTTGTCATGCATATCATAATGTTTATTTTAAAAAATTATATTTACATACTACATATAATTGAATTTATAATACTAGAGCTGATTTACATCATATATATTTAATCATTTAATGATCTCTCTCCATATATGTATATATATATATACACATATATACTGAGTTTAGAGATCCTTAAATATATTGAAAGATGAAATTAAATAGGAACAAATTAAATTAGAGTTTTTGGATTCAGTTAAGAAGATCAGAGTGAAAAGGTACTTGGTAATTTGGCCAAAGGAATCTTTAATAAACTGAATAACTGTTGGAGAATAATTATGTCATGCAGCACATGCAGAAGGACCTCGTCTGCCTTCTTGTTGTGTTGGGCAAACACCCACTCTTTGTTTTTGGATCAAGTTTTGCATCACCAACATTTACACGGTCTGTACTGAAGCACAGATTACTTTTGAGACTTTTGACCACTGACTCCCATAGATCAGGAGGATGTAAAGTTGGCAAACCAATGATTCCCTCTGTTTTGTTATACATCAGTTACTACCCTAATACTTCAGTAAATATCTGAATACTGATATGTATTTTTTAAAATGCTTAGCTAAGCCAAAGTGCTACTCATTCTAGAAGAGTGTCATGTGTGATATTTCTAATGGCTGAAAATAGTGACTTCTGCAGATTGCAGTGTAACACCCACTTGAAAGAAAAATACTGTTTAGCAAACACCCAAAAGCCAATCTTCTAGTGTTGAGCTATTTGAAATTTAAAATGTGGAGCTTTTAAAAAAATCTATTTTAGGGCTCCATAATTAAACATAAGAGGGTGAAAGCGACTTTAAAAATGAAAATAAAAGCATACACTAAACAGAATTAAGATTTGTTTCTTAGAATTCATAAATTTGATTTACAGAAAAAGTAGCTGAAAGCATCAGAAAAAAGCACAAAACGCATTGAAGAAGGTAAAGGTTTAATTCTTCTGCACACACAGCAGGTTAAATGAAGGTGTTCAAGAGCCAGATACAACTGAGCTTAAGACCATTGCAGAAGGGACAGAAAGGCTGTAAGAACCAGGGGGAGGAGTGCGTGACTATATGGAAACAGAGCCTCCCAGCCTCCTGGGACCCTGCTCATGGGAACCTACAGCAACGGTGTCAGCAGCAGAAGACCCACGCACAAAAACCCAGCACAGAGTTATGGAAATGCTCAGCAGACTGCAATCTTAGCTGAAGAGTTACTGGCAGCTGATTACTGCTGAGTGACCAACAGCTGATCTTCTTTAAGGGAGGGACTCTAGATAGGCTGACTAGACCCCAGTGGATGAACTTGCACTGAGGGGACACTAACTGGATTCAATAGACCTTAACATAAATGACAGAATGCATGAAATCCAGTGGGGGGCTATGGGTGAGTGCTGATGGGGGAGGGGATATGTAAGTCAAATTCACTGCTGGGAGGTCCACGTGGATCCAATCCCCACCCCCTCCAGTGGTCCTTGCAACAGCCAGAGGGAAACACTCTCCAAATCCTGGTTTGAAGAATCTTAAAGAGTTTACTGGACTTGCTAACTGAGCTTACAGTGCAGGTTTACCTACAGACAAGTGGGCACGCCCCCTGCCCCATTTACAGCTGTGTTGGAAAGTCCACACCCAGACATAAATCCTGTGGTTCCAGACAGCCTTACAAAATGGCGAGACCAGCCTCCTGGTTTTCCCAGCTTTTATACCCTTACCCCCCATCCCCCTTCAAGCAGCTATGGTCAACAGATTGGCTGGAAGAGGGAAGGGGAGTGGCTTCTTTGCAGCGCATGGGAAGGAGGTGGGTCCATGGCTTGTCGTCACAGGGTCGGAGGACCATGCAGGTCACATGATATAAAGATGATTAAGATGTCGTGTATGAGATACACAAAAAGTCAATAAAATATACAAAAAAAAAAAATAAAGTGAATGAGCCCATAAGAGAAGAGAAATGTAGAGAGAACACTGTTGGCAGAATGGACAGAGTGAAGAAGAAAGGCCAACTAAGACCTGACACAGTACTGAGGAGGGAGCCGGACTGAGCAATCAGCACTGTGAGGAGTCTGAAACTGTAGGTTGGCTGCAGAACCACGTCAAGTACAACAGCAGTTACCATCCAACAAATATCCCAGTTAGAGTGAATGATGCTGACAAAGATCACCTGAAACTTTCAGAACCAGGGCTAGGGAGATAGCTGCTCCCATCAAGTGCAGGCTCTTCAAGCGTGGGAGCTGGAGGAAGACTCCCAGCGCCTAGGTAAAAGCTGCACACTGTAGCTTGTGCTGCGAGGCAGGGGTGGGCACATCCCTGGGTTCACTGGCCAATCTAGCTGAATCCCTGTGAGCTCCAGCTTCAGTGGTTGAGCTTTTCTAAAAAACACGGTAAAGAGTGACTGAAGAAAACTCCTGCCATCAACACTTAGCCTCCACGTATAGCCAAACATGCACATGTGCATACCAACATAAATACGGACAAAAGGCACGTGGAAATACCAACATAAACACGGACAAAAGGCATGTGGACACGGACAAAAGGCACGTGGAAATACCAACATAAACACAGACAAAAGGCACGTGGAAATACCAACATAAACACGGACAAAAGGCATGTGGAAATACCAACATAAACACGGACAAAAGGCATGTGGAAATACCAACATAAACATGGACACAAAGAAAGGAAGAAGGAAAGAAAAAAGAAAAAATCAGGATCTTGACAAGCTGTCTTGTATATCAAATGCGTTCATCCAGGCTTCAGTGTCTAATAATAACAGGGATCTGCTCAGTGTTGAGAGGGAGAATTACACAGAGGTGTTGGAGATAGGAAGTCACCTTTTCTACAAGTCGACAGCTTCACATTACGTAAAAGACTTATTACTGCTGTAAACTTCAGGCCAATAGCACAGCATCATTTACCACAGTTGTAATTTCCAACAGTTCCCCACACTCTCACTATGTTCTAGCATCTCCTCCACATGCTCATTACTATCCAGAGTCTTCCCCACATCTTCAATGAAGTCCAGTGATTTCCCCACACCCTCAATACCATCCATCATCTAGAGAAGGGAAATGTTTTAATGTCAAGCCAGTAGATGACTTTACTCTAGGACAAGTCAGAGTTGTACCTATAGCAAGTAGGTACCCAAATGACCATTACCACGGCCCTTGAGGTTCTTGTTCTCAGAGGCAGAAGAGGAAGCTCTAGTAGACAACCAAGGGTGCAGCAAGAGTAGGCTCCCCTGAATGGTGAATTTTCTGCTTCCCCAAAAGCAGTGATGACGAGTCTGAGGAGGCTTCATTTGCTTGTTTGTATAAAACAGGTGTTTGAGGATGTACCATTTGGAACGTCTCCTTCCCTCCACCTTTGCCTTTTACTGAAACCCACTTCATCTCTTAGAGCATAGCTAAGCTGTTCTGAACTGTGTGACGTTCACCTTTGACTTTGGTCAAAGAACTTTGAATCCATCCTGAAGGCTGATGGCTAGAAAGGGGAGGTACAATGACTTAAGCTTCTCGCTGTTTAAAAGCTGAACCAGTCTTGTACTGTCACACGCCACTTCTCTGCCTTTTTACCCCAACTTTATTACAAGCTTGGCACCAAATCCTAACTTTCAGTGTTTGTTTTCCACAAGAGCATGTCAGCTTGCTTCTAATTTCTTTTCCCACTGAAGTCTTATTTCACAGAAAGGCAGAAAACCTGCAGCTGACTGCCTCCTTGAGCACTTTCCAAAACACACAGACACACACACACACACACACACACACACACACACACAGAGAGACAGACAGACATATACAGGCACACATACAGAAACATACAGATACATAGCCACACACAGTCTCACAAACAGACATAGACAATGATACAAACAGAGACACATGCACAGAGACACCCACACACAGATGTACACTAGACTCAGTCACGCACACATACAAAAAAACAGAGGAACAGCAGATATACAGACACGGACAGCCAGACATATAAAGACACACAGACACACAGTCACATACAGAGACATGTATATGGAGACACGCACAGCAAACATACTGACACACAGACACACACCAGACACAGACAGACAGACAGACGTGGCAGCCTCACATACACATGCACTGACATAGACACACAGACACAGAGACACAGAAACACAGACACACAGACAAACACACAAATGCACACAGACATACACATAAAGACACACAGGTACCCACCAGACACACACTCACACACACAGAAAAATACCAGAAACAGTCACACACAAAGGCACACAGTGATGGGGCATATGCAGAGACACACACAGGCACACACACTGACACACACACAGAACATACACACAGAAATACACACACACAGACACTCAAAGACAGACAGACAGACAGACACACACACACACACTTGTGTCTTTTCAATCACTCGGTGTTTAGTTTTTTGATCTCAAGGAAAGATGTTATTGGGCTTTTCACCAAGCAATCATTTGTCAGAAGAGAGAATCTTTATTTTAAATAGTTTTTTTTTGAAAATCCACTTTGGGCTTTTACAGCAAGATCAAGATTTTACATTAACCACAGCCTCCCATTTTATACAATACATTATAATTCTTGAATAATATTTGATGATTTAGGGAGAAATGAATAGGCTTTTCTTTCTAGTTATAAAAGTGTCTTTCTAGAGAACGTCTTACACTTGCGTAGATTGGAGTCAAACTTCTCATCATGTTCACAGCCTTAGCCATTTAGACTGTCAATGAGAATCAATAACAGTGAATGGAATCTGCTGTCAGTCATGCTCCTCAGTGTCATTTACTGAGCACCCACGGGATGATGAGACTTGCAGGAGATGCTCACCTTACTTAAATCACTTACCGCATAAATGTATTTTGTAAAAAGTGCCTCTGATGTGGCTTCTCTGGAAATAAATAGATGCATAATACAATCCTCACTGAATGTATAGCATGTGAAAATCTAAGCTAAACAAAAAGCATCTTTACATTATTATTGTGAATAAATAAAAAGAAAAATTGATTAGATTTTAGCAATGAGATTTTTAAGTATTCACGTTTTAAGACCAAAGCTATATATTAATAACTAAAATGATAGTTTCTTTTGAAGAAATATTAAAATTAAAAATCCAATTGCTTTAAGGACTTAAAAGATCCATTGCACGATGGTTCAGTGGGTTAGAATCTTGCTGCCAAATCTCATGACCTGAGTTTGATATCTATATCCCATGCAAGGACTGACTCCCACTGATGTCCATGAAGGTGACATGGCATGTCCCTGCCCACAGACATACACACACAGGCACACAGGCACGCGCGCACACACACACACACACACATGCCCACAGACATACACACACAGGCACACAGGCACACGTGCACACACACACACACGCACACATTCATGCACAATAAAAATTAGTAAATGAATAGTTTTCTTGCAAAGTGCTGACATCATGAGGAAACAAGGGAGTAGAGGCCAGACACCAGCTCCCACACAGCCTGTCTGGGCTGGGGTTTCACTGCTTCTCTCTCGATTGCTGTTTGCCATCAGGCAGAAGACCTCACTGTCAGTAACAACATCAGTAACTGAAGTGGGGGACATGAAGTCGACTCGTCTTCTATTCCAACACCCTGACTCTGTTCTGTTGAGTACAGATCTTATCTATAGGGGAACAGCAGCTTAGAAATAGTAGGAGCTAGTACTACATCCCATCTGTCATTTGATCAGAGATACAATCAACATAAATATCATGCTGAAAAGCGATTTTTGCTTCTTGGGCAAATGATATTCACATTTCGTCATTTGGTGTTTCCATCTGCTTTTCAATAAATATCACAAGCAGAATTAAACTTTTCTGTATAGATAATTTCTAGCTCTTTCAGGACATGGTTTGTTGAGCAGATGCTTGTCTGACAGACAGTTGTTTTTCTGTTTACTTTTCCACTTAACATTTGAAGTTATGTATAGGTAGGGCTGAAGAGATTGACAAGCAGTTAAGACCATCGGCTGCTCTTGCAGAGGACCCAGGTTCAAATCCCAGCACCTGTATGGTGGCTAACAACCATATATCATTCCAATTCCAGGGGATCCAACACCGCCTTCTGTGCTCTACAAGCATTGTACGACACTGCTACACTTACATACGTGCAGGCAATGCATGCATATATATAAAATAAAAGTGAAATAAATTAATTAATTTAATTAAAGATTACATTAAGAATTAAAGTTATGTATGGGTATACTATGTTTGCAGTTATGATTAGAAAACAGCAAATGCATGTACACGATGAGACTTCTTGTCAAATAGTCCAGTGTGAAACTGTATATATGACAACTTTATTCTGGTCAGAGAGACACTCACAAAACTCTGTTGAAATTCAATGTGTATAAGCGTATTTTGCCAAGATAAAGTGCAAATGACACAATAATGAATCTATCCACATTCTTAGCATTTCTTAGGAGCAAATAAATTAATGTAAAATGTGTAGGGATAAAGCAATATAAATAGCAATTAAACAGCAAACACTTCTGGGCCACTTCTAAGAGAACAACCCTAACTCTGGCTCTTAATAGTTGTGTGGAGGTGACCGTAGACTTATAATTTTCATTTTCTCAGTTTCCTGTGCTATAATCTGAAGATCAGCATAGTTTCCTGTAATTGTAGATGTAACATATGTAATGCAAAGAGTGTGGATTTCAACAAACACTCTATGCATTCAAGACATTTGTAAGAATCCCCCCAAAAATATATTGGAAATGGATCATCGGCAATATTTAATGGTAATTTCTCATAAACACAGGATTTGGCAGAAGTCACTGGGAAAGACAAATCCTGTTCCCAATGTGGGCGTGAAGAGGATTGCTCCTCTGCTACTGGATCAAGATCTAAAATCACATCTTGAGTTTTTTGGTATAAATAACTAAGAGACCTAAGAGAGCTGTGCTGTTCGATAGGAGCGCCTATTCTGAGGCCTCACCCAGGCTTTACAAGCATAAAATAAGAAAACAACAAGTCATTGCACTTTGTTACCTGGGTAAAGGTTCGCACAGGAGGCATCTGACTGGCATTTTACTGTGACCTGGCTCTAACTCTGTAGCCAGTCAGTTGTCTCATCTGGGTCTGTTAGGGAGGAATCAGTGGCGCCTGGCTTCCTCCTCCATCAACAGGACCTAAAGGAGAAGTATCTTTACTCGCATTCTAACAAGGTGTTCAAAGAACAACGTCAGAAGAGACCATGTACTAAACAGGATTTGGAATATTTCGATGTCCCTTAAAGTATAACTACATTTAAAGTACCAACAAGGACCCTCACGATTTAGGAGAGCATTTACACGGAGTGCACTCTCCTGTGGACGTGAACGTGTACCGAATTACCGTTTAGGGTAGTCGTGTGCAAATAAGGAAAAAGAAGATGAAAATCTGGGAAAGCTGGAACCTCAGAGTTTAGTGCCCTCGGGTCACGGGTTGTGGAAAGACTCACATGAGAGAAGGGAAAGTTCCTTCACCGGCTCCTGAATTTAGAGTCCCATAGGCTGCACTGTTCAAGCATTATGTATCTTATTGGTATATTAGCACTTTCAGTACATTGTGATAAAAATTAAAGCAACCTATCAATTAACATCAAATTTAAAAATGAGAAGACTATTTCTGTCAAAGGAACAATGTATAATTGAATACATTAAATGAGATCTATATTTCATATTCTGTTACATATTATAATACTATTTGAGTAATGCAAATTATTCAATGAAGAAAACACCAAAACAACTGTGAAATACAGGACTTGCTGTTTAGAAGTTTCAATTTCATCTACGATGAAAATCAATAATAATGAAAGGTCATACTGGTGCATTTAATTCAATATTCTCTTTCTTGCCAGGCTCAAGTCATTTAAAAAATTTTATTTACTTATTTATTTTTATTTTATGTATATGTGTGTTGTGTCTGCATGTGTGTAAGTGCACCCATGTCACGAAATTCCCTCAGAGGAGAGAAGATGGCATAGGGTCCCCTGGAACTGGAATTACATGTATAAATTATATGAATCATTAAAGCATGTATTTCTAGGTACAATGAAAACAATATTTTATCAGATCTCCATTGTTACAAACACATGTGTAATCAGTGAAAGAAACTCCCTAACCCTAACCTGTACCAAAAATGATAAACTGGGCTTGGTGGTGCACATCTTTAATCCCAACACTTATCAGACAGAGGCAAGTGGATCTTTGTGAGATCAAGGCCAGCCTGGTTTATATAGAGCGTGTCAGGCCATATGGGGCTACAGGGAGACCATGTCTCTAAAAAGACACCCCCCAAAATAGCAACAACAAAAAACCCTCATTAAAAATGAGGCACTGGCATTAATATTAAAGCATATGGCAAAATTCAAATCAAAGAATTTTAAAGTCCATTATAAGTTATAATTAATATTAGGTAGAGTGCTATGTTAAGAATGTAAATCATACTATGTAAAACAGAACTAAAGTATACAATTATTGGATTGGGATGTGAGGGAATCTGGGTGGACTTGTCAAAACACATTATCTTCATATACAAAATTCTCAGTAAGTTTGTATTATCAGTATCAGCTGGGTGAATATTGATAATTATAATTTTGTTCATAAGAACATATATACATAGCTTATGATATGACACTAAATACATGATCAGCTGTCAGTGTTCCTATGATGTTCTTGGTATTACATTCAAGAATAAAAGTGGTGGTCACTCGTAAAAAATTAAAGCTAACAGAGATTACCAGGATTTGACATAAATCACTCTTTAAATTTTATTTATTTATATTTTTATGAGTATGAGTGTTTTGCCAGCATTCATGTAAGCATACTTTATGCATGGATGCCTGAAGGGGTGAGAAGAGGGTGTTGGATCACCTGGAACTGGAATCGTGGAAAATTATTAGCCACCATGTGGGTGCTGGGAACTTAATTCATGTCCTCTGCAAGAGCAGCCAGTGCTCTAAACCACTGAACCATCTCTCCATTCCCACTAAATTGCTTATAAAGGATCAATTAATAAGGAAAAAAATATTTCCCATGATATGTTTGAGATAACAAATAACTATTGACTAATGAAAATGGCAAAGGCGTGTTCAGTATAAAATAATATTAGCAATAGTGTAAATAATAAATATTATAAAATAAAAAGAGTAATGTGAAATTGAGAAGTGTTACATAACATTTTTACATTCATCAAACATATAAACTCAACATATGTTAAGTTAAATATGAGACATACTACAAAATATTTTGTGGTTTAAAATGACTTGTAGAATAAGCAAATATTCATGGATCGATTAAATTATGTAGCTAGATAGACGTATAGATACATAGATGATACATAGATACGTAGACACATGGATACATAGATAATACATAGATACATAGATACATAGACAATACATAGATACATAGATACATAGAAGATACATAGATACATAGATACATAGACAATACATAGATACATAGATACATAGAAGATACATAGATACATAGATACATAGACAATACATAGATACATAGATACATAGAAGATACATAGATACATAGATACATAGACAATACATAGATACATAGATACATAGATACATAGATACAAAGATACATAGATACATAGATAGCTGAGGAACTATCAAGTTTAACAACATACTAAATGGTGTGAGATAAAGATGTGAATTAATTTATTCTAAGTTTCTGGTCTAATACTTTTCCATGTATACAACCATTTCCAGTAATAATAGCAGGCACAGTGCAAGCTACTTTCCATTTTTACATATGTAAAATATGGAAACTGTTTCCCTTATCCAAATGCATTGGGGTGACTGAAATATTCATGTGTTCCTGTTCAGGAGTGAAGGGTGCACCATGTGCCTTTATAGCCTTTCTTTTGACACATAAAATAAGTACTTTTCCTTTCAGTTGAAAGAGTTTTACTTTAACCTTTGGAGCCAGACGTTGTGTTGGAGACTTGGGGTTGGTCAGGCAGAAGCGTGATCAGAGACTTCCTTTAGTAAGGAAAACAAGCAACAGAATGGACAAATATGGGTAAAGGGAGCTATCACAACAAAATGACAAGGTTAAAAGAAAGAATTAACAGATCAGAGAGAGAAAACGCTAACTAGAAAGAGCCTTTAAAATGACATTAAAGGTAACAGGGTGAACGAAAATATTCTGAAGACAATAAGAAGGTTGTGAGGGTAGCGACCCAGGGCAGATGGGAACGCTGGCTGCCGCTGAGGAAGAGCCCTTGGTACTCCCAAATGTTGGCTGTACAGGGACTTCTAAAGCAAAGCTTTCTGACAACACATTATAATATTTGCATGACTTTGGTCTTCCTCAGATCCACTAGTGAATCCTGATGATCTTATTTAGCATTATAGTATGAAATGTAAAAATAAAAGCCAATTAGTGTCCAATATTTTCCCCTTTGCTGGTACCTGTGCAGGAACTTAGACATCCTTGCATTCTTTTTAAAATTTAATTTAATTTAATTTTCTCATTATTTTTATTTTTATTTTATGTGTTTGTGTGTATTGCCTGCATGCATGTAAGTGCACCCATGTCATTCCAATGCCACGGAGGACAAAAAAAGGCATCAGATCCCTTGGAACTGGAGTTATGGACAGTTGTTAGCTGCCATGTGGGTGCTAGGATTTAAACGCAGGTCCTTTGCAAGAACAGTCAGTGTTCCTATCTGCTGAGCTATCTTTCCAGCCCCACACACCCTTGCATTCTAAGCAGTGACTTGAACAAGGAAGATCAGCTTACAGAAAGATTTGAAAGCATGGACACACACACTCACATACACACTCATGCACACATAGACATACACACACACACTAAAGACAAACACATAGACATATTGACACATGACCACAGACCAATTGACACATGCATATACATATGCACATATATGCTTGCAGACACATATACATATAAACATAGACACATGAACATACATACAAATGCAGGCATAGACACATGCACACATTTTACACACAGACACACATGCAAACACAAACATACAGGCACATGTACACACACAACACATGCACATAGACACAAATGCACACATAGACAAAGCACACACATAGACAAATGGAAAGACATACACACACATGCAAACATGCTTCCTAAGTAGAAGAGAAAATGTTGACTGGAATCAAGTTTAATGAATTAGGGTACATTCCATGGGATAACTCAAGCAGAATAATTTGTTTTCAACCCTGTTTTATTTTCGGTATAAACTTTGCCAATTTATGTTTATTTTTGTTTAAAATCTCCGTAGGCTCTTTCAGAGTCTGACAGGAAGGGAACAGTAAAGAAGTTTGCAAATCAATATTTCAATAGCTGTCAGTGTACCATTTATCCAGATTTTGCGGAAAATTTGCTTTACCACTGTGAGTTTGGATGTTTCCTTTGAATGAATATTGTTCTGAAATCAGCTCTTTCAGGTTTCATTGAAAGATAATAAACACAAATTACCTGTTAAAGTTTGTAACATGAGGGTACAATATATGTATATATACCAAAGACATTATCATTTTCAAAACCAACAAAGAATTATTAAACCTATATAATTTTATTTATATTCATATTTATATTAAAATATATATATAAGAAAAACCTGGTTTCAACTGGTTCCACCATAAAAACCACAGTTATTTTCTATATTTTATGACAGAGAAAAGCAGAATAAAGGAAACCCTCAATAATATCTAATTATAAAGGATATGGATTTTTTTTTTTTGGTCTTTTTGAGACAGGGTCTCCCTATAGTCCCAGCTGTCCTGTAACTCACTATGTAGACCAGGCTGGCCTTGAACTCACAGAGATCTGCCTGCCTCTGCCTCCTGAGTGCTGGGGTTAAAGGCGTGTGCCACCACGCCCAGCTTGTGGCATTTGACTCAAGCAAAAACCTCTTTGTTTTGATCGAATACTAGACAGATAAGATGGTATTTTTCACCAAAAGATCTAAAGTTGTGTCCATTTGGAAAACACAAACACTTAGAAAATGATCAAAGCTGCACTTGCATGAAATTCCTCACTCTGGATCAACATGTAGAAGTATCCCACAGGTCTGCTCTGGCTTCTGGTACCAACACCACATTCATGAGACACCACGGACATCGGTTTGGCAAAAACAGAATGGCTCTGCTCTCATGGTACTGTCAGGCTTACGGCTGTGCCTTCCTTGTCCCCTCAGAGCATCTGAGTTTTCTCTTTCTTAAAGTTTCCAGAGATATTAAGTTTAAGGTGTTATATCAATACTCTGTATTCTGTAGTATTGATTTTCCCTTATGTATATCAATGTTTATTTCTGGCATTAAGAATTTCTAATAAAAAAATAGAAAAATTTAATACATTCATAATAACAACACACTGAGAGAGAACAAGACAGCTTCTCCGTGATCTTAATGTATTCGAAAAAATGACATGGAATATGAAACCCCACAATCTCATACAGTAACATATAAAAAGTCATTTGACACATATTTAATGAATATTATTGGATATATAGATTAAAAATGAGAAAGTAATTTCTGAGATAAAAGCCGAGGGAAATGCTCGTAGAAGCGCATGTTTTGTCCTCCGTAAGCCATCCAGTATGTCTTCTAAAACACTCACATGCTCACGTACACATGCACAGTAATTTCTGTTGGTGGTAAGTTATTGTCTTTGTGTTTCTTCCTAAGAATGCCATACAGAGGACCTGAGACAATAAAGCAGGTCTCTGTAGCAAGTCAAGCATGTATTTTCTTCCTGTAGCTACTGACGCATGATGAAAAAGCTCAGTTCTATGTCATATTTATAAATATTGAGGATATAGCCATTAAAAAACTTATTCATTCAAAATATTCAATATGTAATATTTGCTCAGCAGAGGTTTCTGTACTTATACACTAAAATCCCACCTATCCCCTTCTAAACTAGCCCAAGAGTTTTCCACAGCCCCCGTACTGCACTTCATCCATCTGTCATATATGCTAAGGCCTATTGAGTCAAGTTTGTGTGCCCAGATGTCCCTCAGTGCAAGTTCACCCACTGGGGTATGGTCAGTCTATCTTGAGTCACTCCCTTAGAGAAGTCAACTCTCTCTCCCAGCAGTAATCACTGCCAATAGCTCTTCAACTAAGGTTGGGACCTGATGCCCATTTCAGCAGTTCTATGCTGGATTTTTGTCTGTTTGAGTTTGCATGGGTCTTATGAACACTGCCACCATTGCTGTAAGTTCGTATGAGTGAGTTCCCAGAGGCCCAGGTGACTCTATTTCCTTATGCTCATGCACCACCCCTGGCTCTTACAATCTTGCCTACCCCTCTTCTGCAATGGTCTGAACCATGGGTGAGTGAGGTTAATATAGGAGTCTGGTCCAGGGACATGCACTCTGCAGTCTCTAATTCTCTATACTTTGTCCAGTTGCATGAGGTAGCTTCTCTAGTGAGAGTTGGGAAGTGCATTAGTATTCTCTCTACTCCCTGTTCCATTATGTTCCATGAGACTTAGGTATAGAGTTTCCATCAAAGATGTTTCACTTAAGGCTGGTCATCCCTCAGACATATATTCTGCGTTTGACCACTTGTAGAACTCTGTAGTAGCCTAGATCTGTTGCAAAAATAGCCTCTTTGATGGGTGGTGAATGGTATCCTTTTCTGTAAATATAAGGATCCATATTTAGCATATAGTGAGAAAGTACTTTTATCTAGGGATATGACAGATTTAAGGTTTTCTCTAGGATCTACGATCTCTCCAGCCATGTATATTTGGCTATGTTTACAGTGCCACCCATGAGTTCCCTCCTACTGAGTGGGCTTCAAGTCAAATTAGATAGCTGTTGTTTATCCCTAGATAAAAGTGCCACTGCTGCACCAATAGAGACAGCTTACTACTATCATTGCTGTGGTTATTTGGACCATTCGTTGATTTATTTTTTTCCCCCGCAGCTGCTTGCACCGTATCCTCCAGGACTGTGAGAGCTAGTCTCCCAGGAGGAGGCTTCCAGGTCAGTTTCAGCTCCATTGTGCCAGGTCCCGTGTCCAAAGCAGGTTCTGTCTTCAGCGGTATGTTCTGGAGATGGTCAGGGCTGTGGCAATAGCTATTTTTGGAGAAAGGAAATGTTTTTTCATTTCGGGTGGGGTCGAAACTCAAGAAAGAGACATCCATTTAATCAAATTAACAAGCTAATATGTAAAATGTAAAATGCTGATATAAGGAAAGGTATTTTCCTATTTTAATATTAATTTCATCAATTTTAGCATTCCTTTATATAGAATTAATATAGTTCTATTATAATATAGTTCATAGAATTAATATGTTCAGTGATTTAAATTTTAAATGCTTTTTCTGAATTTTTCATGTTTTTGTCCAGTGAAAGAAAATGTAAATGCAAAGATTTACATTATTTTCTTCTAGGAAGAAAGGCTCCCTAGTTATACAGAAAATGTGTACCCTCCCCTAAGCACTGGGTCCGTGAGTTGTTCACTGTTATTCAGTGTACCTAACATTCCTGCTAACCTGCTCCATCAACACTGTTAAAGAATGTGGCAGCTTGTCCATTCTTGTGTGGATGTCCTCCTCTGTGGAACATTGTGTTGTAATATTCTCCACAGAATTTCAAGTAAATCTTTTACTCTGTTTATTTTCAGTCATCAATAGAATGACTAAAATTGCCTTTGATTTCTTTGTTGCTGTTCATGAAGGTAAATTAAAACATTCAAGTGCATTGTGGCTGACAGAACAGCTGCCTACTTTCCATCTTCTAAGGGGGATGTGATGTTTAGAGCAAGTTGATACAAATTTAGAGCTTTCAGAGTTTGGTAATTTCCTCCTGGCTAGGCCAATTTAGCTTCTTCAGGTCACTAGGAAATGGTCATTAGGAAATTATATTGTGAAGAATTAGTGAAGAAATTAAAGTTCAAGCAAGAAAAAGGTTGTTATCAACTAAAATTTCCCTCTAGGAAATAAAAGTTAAATTACCAAAAGATATCGCTGTGTGAAGATAATTCCAAAACTGTGTCTTATGTGAGCAAGACTTGTGGCTTCCCCCTCAATCTCTAGATGAGGATTTGAATGCTGCTTGGGATTTAATGAACAGGGAAGGATTTGCACATGGGAGTTCCCAACTTAGAATGCATTTCACAGAGGCCATGACTGCCCGGGACAGGAGAGAACTGTGCTATACTTTGATGACATTTATTGGTAGTTGTTCCAGAGTTTTGCAAATATCTTACCCTTTGTAGTGCATTTAAATGACATTACTCTTTCTATGGTGTTTATGCCAATCATTATATCAGAGTTTTTAAAGATTTATTTATTTTTATTCATGTGTAATATGTGAACATGGGCTTGTGTGTACAGGTGATGGAGAAGGCCAGGAGGCATGAGAACTCTGGAGCTGGATTTACATATGGTTCGTTATAAGCAGCCTGACACAGGTCCTGTGAAAGAGCAACAAGCCGTGTTAAGTGCTAAGCCATCTCTCCAGCCCCAATATATCATAACTTTTTAATGCCTAATGATGGTGTCAGGACTTTGAATTCTCTGCGCAGGGAAACTTTGTTTATTTAAAAGGTATCTGACAGCAGATTTATTTTTGGATCTATTATATGCATTAGTGAGGGTTAAAGATATGCCTTCCATTTCAGGTTTTAAAATATGAATTCTAATCCAGAATCAGTATGTAAAACCAATGTGTATCAATAATTAATTAAAATAAAAATGCTAGGACTCAATTCCTCTTCATCAGAGTGATATTCTAGAAGGAAATAGATTTGACATTAAATGATAATTTTCTGAAGTGGCTTAAGCTATACTCCTTATCCAATCACGTAATTAAATAGAGCTTTGGAATATGCCCCATTATATTTTGCTATTTTTAGCTTTTAGAAGTTCTCCTCAGGTGAATTCTACTCTAACAGGAAATTTTTTCACAAAAAAAAGAAAAAGAAAAAAACATACGTGCAATTTGGAAATGCCTTGAAAAAAGAGGACCCAAATTAGCAGTCACAGAAACATCAGTGTCAGAAACGCCAGGGCAGCAAAGCAAGAGCGTGTTTGATCCTCTTCACTTTCCTCCTGTGATGTGAGAAGCAAGGAGCAGTTAGCGATGCCGGACACTTCTACCTCAGAGACGTGCATTCCTTTCACTTCGTCTGGAATCACCAGGGAGATGGGAAACCAGAGTCTCTGCAGTCCGACTGACGGAGTCTAAGCTTTACCATCTCCTAGGACTCACTCAGCGTAAAAGCCTTTACATCTCTAAGTTTCTCCAGTTTTACATCAAAGGGAGTGATAACATCACCTACAAAGTGACGCAGGATGTAAAGATTTCTGAAATAAGAATTATTAAAACACTTGGAACATGCCTGATATATAATCACAGAACAAAGCAAACATTTCTTATCCCTCTTCCTTGAATGCACTAATATTTAGATATTTAGAATGTTTAGCATCATTTCATACCACACGAGTACAAGCTGCAAAACCAGAAATGACCTCATTTCCTAAGATCCTACAACACAACTGCTGCCTTTTTATTTATGCAGCTGCGAGCATGATCTCCAGAATCCCCTTAAGGCTCTTTCACCTCGGCTACTATTTCATCATCAGGCCCAAAGACATAATTTTGTTGAAATTCATAAAGGAAATAAAGGAATTAAGAAACATGACCGAACCCTATGCCCTAGAACTCATTGAACAGTTAAACACAAATGAGTTGCACACAAAGTAAATCCAAGAATTTCATAACGTGAGGCTGGTGTGAGAGGAAATGAGTGGGCTGTCAGTTGCCCGTCTCAGTTCAGTCCTCAGTGTCTATGAGCATCTGGGTCTGTGTTTACTTTCTGTTTGGCACTTCTAATTTCTCCTTGTGGAGTCTTTATTTTTCAAACTCAGTGCTTTAGAGTTTTACATAGTCTATGAAAATGTGTATAATATGCCTGAAAAATGAGTGATCTGTCTCAGGTCACTCAGTGAGACATCCACAAGTACTGTGCTTAAATGGGAATTTTGACTCCAAGCCCAATATTTTTAACTAAATATCTGCTCTGATGGAATCACCCTCCAACCGCCAAGTTTTTGACTTCTGGGAAATCAAAGTTGCTGTAGAATTGGCTATTATATACAGTGAAATATTTTGGCACAATTAACTTTTTCCCATAAAATGTAAATAGCTTTCTTTCAATTAGCAGAATTCTGAAATTTTTTCTAAGAAAATTTCTTCTAATGACTTGATCATATATTATCTGGCACCACAGATGTTGTTAACATATGCAAGTATTAGTTACTGTCTGTAAGTGCTCATGTATGTGCATACACATGTGGGGTGGGGTAAGTTGTTTTAAAATAGGGACTGCACTGGAAACGTTTCCTTATCTAAGGAACTGAGATTGTGTGGGAAAAATCCAGATGTAGAAATGGAGAGTCAAGAGCTAGAAAAGTCCTACAAATGATTATGCGCAAGGTGGCCAGGTAGTTTTAAGCTCTTTCCTTGTCTTTCTAGCCAATGTTGGAGTTCTGTGAATATTATTTTCTTTCTTAATAAGCTTTCCCTGTTTCTATTTCTAACTATGGGTCCTTTGTGCAATTTTTTGCCCTGGGACACTGAAGACTAGCATCATGTACCCTCTGAACTCAGATCTGCAGCTCAGCACTCCTAAGCATGCTTTCCCTGACAATCTTTCTCACTGTGACCTCCGTGACTCACTTAAATGCATGCCTATCTATCCATCTCTCCTCCTCTTGGTGATCGCTGGGAGTTTTCAACTTGCTTGTATTTGGGGATTTGCTTTTCCCCTCAAACTTGAATACATTTGTCCTTGAGCTTCCGTCAGAATATACGTTTAGTTCATGGATCACAGTGGAGGAGGGGTGGAACGGATGCAAATGCATCCAACTCTCACCAGCGAAGCTCCCTCATACAAGAGACTGTGGCGCACACAGAAGGCCACAACTGGCTAAGTTTTAAAGAACAGGAGATTACAGAGTGCAAGTCCGGGGATAGGACTCCTGCACTAAACTTCACCCACCCACAGTTCAGGCACCACTTCAGAAGAGGAAGAGGAGGTGGAAAGATTGTAAGAACCAGGGTTGGTGCATGAACACATGGAAACAGAGGCTCTCAGGCTAATGGCAACCTGCTCTTATGAGCTTGCAACAATGGCGTCAGCATGTTGTACCCATGCCAACTCAATCAGACAAAAACCCGGCACAGGACAGGAGAAATGGGCAGCAGGTCCCAACCGTAGTCTAAGAATTGGTGGAAACTGATTTCTGTGCGGTGAGGAACAGTAGCTCTTCTCTAAGGAGTGACTCTAGACAGGCTGACTAGACTCCAGAGGATGAACTTGCACTGAGGGACGTTTTCATACAACTGCTTGACCAGATAAGATTTAATATAGATGGCAGAATACCTGAAATCTGGTAAGAGGGGGCTATTTTGGTGGGGAGGAGGTGTAATTTGATTAATATCTATTACATAAAAAAGTAATAAAAGATGGGAAAAAAGAATATACCTTTCGATTTCCCCCTCACCGGTGCTTGTATGTACATGTCTTTAGATTTGGCCACTTGGGACTGGATAACGTAACAGGGAGCTCCTTCTTGGAGAAAACTGATCCTCCCTCAGCAGGCGTTCGTTGCCTGTAACTCTTCATGCAGAAGTGAGACCCTGTGAAAATTTCACCATCCACACTGGCACAACACATTGTCAGCTGGTGTTTGGATTTCATGAAGACAGCTTCCCTCTCATGTCCATAACACACTATCTGTCAGGAGGCGTCCTTGACCTCAGTTATTTTTGTATATCTTTGGCTTTCCTTATGAAAACCAATATGCTCTGTAGATAGTATAAGAACTGGGCAACTGCAGGTTTTGACCTTAGTAGTGAAGAGGTAAGGGTGCAGCTGCAGAAGGAAGCGTGGATGATCCATTATTCCACATTTGTGCGTATGGTTCTTCTCAAAACTATGTTTGGTATTTTCTTTAAATATTAAGTTATCAAAAGTCACAGTAGGGAAAATAAACAAAAAGAGAGAAGACAGACCCACGGTTCCAGGAATTAGTGTGGATACCTGTGAAGACAGCTGAAAGTATTTGAAAGGTATTTTAATAAGGATTTAAAGGACCCAACGTATCTCCATAAATAAGTCAAAAGTGAAAAGTGACTGAAAACTAGGCTGATGAATAGAAAACGTGTCCAAGTTTCTTTTCACTCATTCATCCCTTTCGGAATTTATCACCCAGAGTACATTTTAAAAATAGCTACTCTGAGCCGGGGAGTGGTGGCACACGCCCGTAGTCCCAGCACTCAATAAGGATTTAAAAGACCGAACTTATCTCCATAAATAAGCCAAAAGTGAAAAGTGACTGAAAACTAGACTGATGAATAGAAAACGTATCCAAGTTTCTTTTCACTCATTCATCCCTTTCGGAATTTATCATCCAGAGTACATTTTAAAAATAGCTACTCTGAGCCGTAGTCCCAGCACTCAGGAGGCAGAGGCAGGTGGATCTCTCTGAGTTCATGGCCTGCCTAGTCTACATAGTGAGTTCCAGGCCAGCTGGGGCTGCAGGGAGACCTTGTCTC
>NW_008355278.1:0-2589 GCF_000622305.1 Nannospalax galili
CCCATATGCCTTTATACTGCTCCAATGTGACATGACATTCTTACTCTATGAATTCACAATCCTCCAATGTGGCATCAAAATGCTCCAATGTAACATAACAATGCTCATATGTGCCAACACTATCACGCTATGTGCCATTATATTGATGCAATGTGCCATCAGCATGTTAAAATATAATTTCACAGTGTTCCATTTTGACTTCACAATGCTCAAATGTGGAATTACATTGCTCCAATGTGCCATCACAATGCCCCTTTGTGTCATTACAAGGATCCATTTTGTAGTTCAACATGCTCAATATGCAGACACAGTGTCCCATGTCGGCTCCAAATCCCCTGATGTGACAACCCAGTGCTCCAATGTGCCATCACAATGCCCCTTTGTGTCATTACAAGGATCCATTTTGTAGTTCAACATGCTCAATATGCAGACACAGTGTCCCATGTCGGCTCCAAATCCCCTGATGTGACAACCCAGTGCTCCAATGTGCCATCACAATGCCCCTTTGTGTCATTACAAGGATCCATTTTGTAGTTCAACATGCTCAATATGCAGACACAGTGTCCCATGTCGGCTCCAAATCCCCTGATGTGACAACCCAGTGCTCCAATGTGCCATCACAATGCCCCTTTGTGTCATTACAAGGATCCATTTTGTAGTTCAACATGCTCAATATGCAGACACAGTGTCCCATGTCGGCTCCAAATCCCCTGATGTGACAACCCAGTGCTCCAATGTGCCATCACAATGCCCCTTTGTGTCATTACAAGGATCCATTTTGTAGTTCAACATGCTCAATATGCAGACACAGTGTCCCATGTCGGCTCCAAATCCCCTGATGTGACAACCCAGTGCTCCAATGTGCCATCACAATGCCCCTTTGTGTCATTACAAGGATCCATTTTGTAGTTCAACATGCTCAATATGCAGACACAGTGTCCCATGTCGGCTCCAAATCCCCTGATGTGACAACCCAGTGCTCCAATGTGCCATCACAATGCCCCTTTGTGTCATTACAAGGATCCATTTTGTAGTTCAACATGCTCAATATGCAGACACAGTGTCCCATGTCGGCTCCAAATCCCCTGATGTGACAACCCAGTGCTCCAATGTGCCATCACAATGCCCCTTTGTGTCATTACAAGGATCCATTTTGTAGTTCAACATGCTCAATATGCAGACACAGTGTCCCATGTCGGCTCCAAATCCCCTGATGTGACAACCCAGTGCTCCAATGTGCCATCACAATGCCCCTTTGTGTCATTACAAGGATCCATTTTGTAGTTCAACATGCTCAATATGCAGACACAGTGTCCCATGTCGGCTCCAAATCCCCTGATGTGACAACCCAGTGCTCCAATGTGCCATCACAATGCCCCTTTGTGTCATTACAAGGATCCATTTTGTAGTTCAACATGCTCAATATGCAGACACAGTGTCCCATGTCGGCTCCAAATCCCCTGATGTGACAACCCAGTGCTCCAATGTGCCATCACAATGCCCCTTTGTGTCATTACAAGGATCCATTTTGTAGTTCAACATGCTCAATATGCAGACACAGTGTCCCATGTCGGCTCCAAATCCCCTGATGTGACAACCCAGTGCTCCAATGTGCCATCACAATGCCCCTTTGTGTCATTACAAGGATCCATTTTGTAGTTCAACATGCTCAATATGCAGACACAGTGTCCCATGTCGGCTCCAAATCCCCTGATGTGACAACCCAGTGCTCCAATGTGCCATCACAATGCCCCTTTGTGTCATTACAAGGATCCATTTTGTAGTTCAACATGCTCAATATGCAGACACAGTGTCCCATGTCGGCTCCAAATCCCCTGATGTGACAACCCAGTGCTCCAATGTGCCATCACAATGCCCCTTTGTGTCATTACAAGGATCCATTTTGTAGTTCAACATGCTCAATATGCAGACACAGTGTCCCATGTCGGCTCCAAATCCCCTGATGTGACAACCCAGTGCTCCAATGTGCCATCACAATGCCCCTTTGTGTCATTACAAGGATCCATTTTGTAGTTCAACATGCTCAATATGCAGACACAGTGTCCCATGTCGGCTCCAAATCCCCTGATGTGACAACCCAGTGCTCCAATGTGCCATCACAATGCCCCTTTGTGTCATTACAAGGATCCATTTTGTAGTTCAACATGCTCAATATGCAGACACAGTGTCCCATGTCGGCTCCAAATCCCCTGATGTGACAACCCAGTGCTCCAATGTGCCATCACAATGCCCCTTTGTGTCATTACAAGGATCCATTTTGTAGTTCAACATGCTCAATATGCAGACACAGTGTCCCATGTCGGCTCCAAATCCCCTGATGTGACAACCCAGTGTTCCAATGTGTCATCACAATGCTCTAATACGACATCACAATTCTCCAAAGTGACATCACAGTGCTCCAATGTGCCAACATTATGGCCAAATGTGCCATTATATTGCTTCAATGTGCCTTCACTATATCACAGAATGACTTCACAATGTTCCATTGTGCTATCACAATGCCCATTGTGACATAATAATGCGTTAATGTGCCAACACTATGGCCCCAGGTGCCATTATATTTCTCCA
>NW_008355279.1:0-13526 GCF_000622305.1 Nannospalax galili
AAAATTTCTCCAAAAAAATATATATTTTCCAGTAATTTTAATGTTTGAAAACATAATTAGGTAAATGTAAGAAGGGGAATAATAATTAAGGACATGTTTTTAAATACAATAGGTAAAAATGCAGCTAAAAGTACAATAAAAAAGATTTTAAAAGTGGTTGGGGAAAGGAAAGGGGGAAGATAAAGATTCGTTTTGAAGCAGATTCTTTCTGGTCCTCAAAAATTGGAGACTATCAATCATATTCAGGAGGGGGTGGGGATTCTGGTGAAGTCCTGGACTGTTTTCTTTCCTATTGTTTGCGCTAATATTGAGCCTCTGCTAGAGAAGTGTCCAATGCCTGCCAGAGTTGTTTTCAATGTAGCAACTTCCTTCTTTGTATACCACAGGCCTCTTCAGGCCACGTTTAGCTTGTTTGCTTGCTTGCTTGTTAACAACGTCTTACTCTAGAGCCCAGGCTGACCTGGAACTCACTGCACAGCCCAGCCTTCCTTCAACCCTCAGTGATGGTCCTCCTTTCTCAGACTCCTGATTCCTGAGATTACAAGGTAGAGCAACCATGCTCACATGCTTAGCTTTGAAGTCTGTGGGCTGGGCAGATTTTCTCACCTTCCTGAGACTCTCCATCTTATATTCTTTGAGTGGCTAATGCTGTAGCTGAGGGGCATGTCCCACGTGCTTTGGGAGTATCAGAAGCAAGCACAGCACTTAGATCTGTACAGGCAGAGGTGGTTTTTCTGACTCTCTTACTTCGCATAGTAAAACAGCTTCTAGTTCTATACATTTCCTGAAATTTTCAGGATTTTGTCTTTCTTTACCAGTGAGTAGAACTCCATTTTTAAAAAATGCATGTTAGAGTACCCAAAAGCCCCATAAAAAATAAATAAATGAAAGAAGAAAAAAAGAAAAAGAAAAAAGTGATGGGGCAATATGGGAGGAGTTGGAGGGGAGGGAGTGGGCATGGATTTAATCCAAACACCTTATATGCGTGTATGAAATTCTCAGTAACATTTTTTGTAAAAGTTAAAAAAAATACCACTTTTTCATTATTGATTCATCAATTGCAGGACATTCCAGTTGTTTTGATTTCTTAACTAATGTGAAAAGAGCAGCAACAAACATAACTGTGCGAGTATCTCTGCAGTAAGATGAGTCCTTTGTGTATATGCCAAGAAGTGGTATGACCAGATCAAATGGTAGATTTACTTTTAGTTTCTTAAGAGTTCTCCACACTGATTTCCACAGTGGTTGCACCAGTTTACAATCCCAACAACATGGATGAGGGCTTCCCTTTACCCACTTCCATTCAGCATTTGGTGTCATTTGTTTTCTTGATCTTAGGCATTCTGAGTGGGGTAAGATGGAATATTAAAGTGGTTTTGATTTGCATTTCCCTAATTACAAAGGATATTAAACACTTTTTTAAGTGTTTCTTAGCCATTTTTTATTTCTTCTTTTGAGAGTTCTCTACTCAGGTCCATAGTCCATTTTTTAATTGGACCATTTGTTTCCTTGATTCTTTGCATTGAGTTCTTTGTATATTTTAGATATTAGTCCTCTACCAGATGTAGAGCTGGTGAAGATTTTCTCCCACTCTGTGATCTTCCTCTCACTCAGTTGGTTGTTTCCTCTACTGTACAGAAGCCTTTTAGCTTAATGAGGTCCCATTTGTTATTTGTTTACCATGATTCCTAAATGACTGATGTCCAATTTTAAAAGTCTTTTACTGCACGTATATCTTGTAGGGTGCCTATGTTTTCTTCTAGCATTTTCAGGATTTCAGGTTTCACACTGAGGTCCTTGATCCACTGGAGTTGACTTTTGTGCAAAGTGTTGGCTATGAGTCTGAATTCATTCTTCTACATGTAGAGATTCAGTTTTGTCAGCACTATTTGTTGAAGATGCTGTCTTTCCTCTAGTGTGTGCTTTTGGCACCTTTGTAAAATATCAGGTGACTGAAACCCACTCATGTTTGGTTTTGCTATTTTGTTCCATTGATCTACATGTCTACATGGATAGACATGATCTACAGGGATAATGTGACCTCTTATTTTCCAATTAGTACTCCTTTAATTTGTTTCTCTTGTTTTATTGCTCTACCTAGAGTTTGAATCACTATTTTGAAAAGGATAATGGGAGGATAGTGGACAACCTTCTCTGGTTCCTGAGTTTAATGGGAATGCTTCGAGTTTTTCTTCATTTAGAATTATGTTGGCTGTGGGTTTATTGTATATAACCTTAATTATGTTGAGGTATGGTCCCTCCAGTTCAATTCCCTCTAGTATTTTTATCATGAATGCATGTTGGATTTTGTCAAAGGCCTTTTCTGAGATGACAATATGATTTCTGTCTCTAAGTCCATATCTGAAATAAAGCCAACTTGATCATGGTGGATGATCTTTTTTGATGCATGTCTGTATACAATTTACTAGAATTCTGTTGGGAATATGAGCCTATAGATTTTCTTTACCTAGTTTGGGTATTAGAGTAATACTGATGTTATGAAAGGAATGTGGGAGTTTTCCCTCTATTTCTGTCTTTTTTATTAATTTGAGCAATGTTGACTAGATCTTTGAAGGTCTGGTAAAATTCTGCTGTGACTCCATCTAGGCCTGGGCTTTTGGGGGGGCAGCCTTTGTATTACTGTTACTACTTCCTTATTTGTTATGGGTATGCTTAAGTTGCTGATCTCTTCTTGGCTTAACTGTGGTAGTTTCCTTAAATTTAGAAAATCATCTATTTCTTTTAGATTTTCTAATTTAATGGAGTATAACTTTTTAAAAGCATTTTCTTACAATATTCTGGATCCTTTTGTGACTGTTGTGATATTTCCCCTTTCATCTCTGATTTTGTTGATTTGGATTTGCTCTTTCCTTTGGTTAGCTGGGCTAACGATCTGTCTATCTTCTTTATCTTTTCAAATAAGCAGTTTTTAGATTCATTAATTCTTTGTATTCTTTTTATTTGTTTGTTTGTTTCTATTTCATTAATTTTTGCTCTGATTTTTATCATTTTTTTTCTCATCTGCTGGGTTTGTGTTTGTTTTGTTTTGTTTTGTTTTTCCAGATTCTTGAGTTACACCATTCACTCATTTTTGTCTTCTTTCTGATATTTTTTTTAATGTAGGCACTTTTGGCTATAAACTGCCCTCTTAGGGCTGCTGTTAATCTGTCCCAGAAGTTTTTTGTGTTGTATTTCATTTTCATTTAGTTCAAGGAATATTTTGATTTCTTTCTTGATTTCTTCTTTGACCCATTCATCATTCAAGAGTGCGTTGTTTAATCTCCATGTGCTCATGTAGTTACTAGAGCTTCTTTTACTATTGATTTTAAGTTTTATTGCATTGTGGTTCAATAGAATACGTGGAATTATTTCTATTTTTTGTGTTTGTTGAAGTTTGTTTTATGCTCCATTATGTGGTTTATTTTAGAGAAATTTCTATGGGCTGCTGAGTAGAATGTGTATATTTTTTTGTGCTATTCTTTGTCCAGTTGACCTCTCTATTAGAGATAGTGGTATATTGAAGTTTCCTACTATTACTGAGTTGGTGTTAATCCATGTCTTGAAGTCCAACGGTAATTTTTTTATGACATTTTGGTGTATGAGAGTTCAGTTCAAATATGTTTATGATTGTAATGTCTGGTGGGTTGATCCTGTTGATCAGAATGAAGTGACCTTCTTTATCTCTTCTGATTGATTTTAATTTGAAGTCTATTTTGTCAGATATTATCATTGCAGTTCTTGCTTGTTTATTAGTGTCATTTGCTTGGAATATTTTTTTCTGTCCTTTAAGGTGATGGCAATCCTTAAAGGTAAGATGAATTTCTTGTAGACAACAAAAAAGATGGATTTTGTTTCTTAATCCATTCAACTAGTCTGTGACTTTTTACTGGGGAGTTGAAGCCATTTATAAAGTTATTATTCAAAGGTGGTTATTGGTTACTGTCATTTTACTTTCTGTTTGCGTTCTTAGTCCTACTTCGTGCCTTTGTAATTTTGCTGTCATTTGTTTGCTTTCTGTAGCCTTGGGTACGGTCATTCTTCTCTTCAGTCCTTTATATTACTTTGAATATTCTTGGCAGGGCTGGTTTGATGGACATGAACTCTTTCAGTCTATTTATATCATGGAATATTTTTCTCCTTCCACTATGATAGACAGTTTGCTGAAGTATTCTGGGTTAGCACCTGTGATCATTTAGAACTTGGAATAAGTTTGCTCCAGGCACTTCTGCATTTTATAGTTTGCACTGAAAAGCCAGCTGTAATTCTGATAGGTTTTCCTTTATACATAACTTATTTTTTTCTACTGCAACTTTCAGTAACCTTTCTTTGTTCTGTACGCTTAATGTTTTTACTGTGATATTCTATGAGGAGTTTCTGTTCTGGTCCTATCTATTTGGTGTTCTTTGTGCTTCTTGTGTCTCTATGGGTATGTCTTTCTTTAATTTAGGGAAGTTTTCTTCTATGATCCTATTGAAGATCTGGTCAATGCCGCTGACCTGAGATTCTTTGCCTTCCTCTACGCCTATGATATGTAGATTTGATCTTTTTATTGTGTCCCACATTTCCTGCATATTCTATTCCTGTGGGCTTTTTTCTGGTTTTCATTTTCTTTGCTTGAGTGGTCCAATTCTTCAATATTATTATCTAGTCTTGATATTTTGTTTTCCATTTGATTCATTCTGCTGGTGAGGCTTTTTCCTATCACTTGAAATTGGTTTATTGAGTTTTTCAATTCCATCTTCATTTCAGCCTGAGTTTTCTTCAATATTTCTATCTCTTTCATGAATTCACTTTTCAAATCCTGGATTGTCTTTGTCATTTCATTCAGCCATGTGTTTATATTTTCTTAAGGTTCAGCCAGAAGTTTGTCCCTATCCCCTTCAGCTTTCAGCTGTTTGTGTGGTCTTTAAAGTCATTGAATTTTTTATCATGTTTATGATTGCTCTTTTAAATTCTGTTTCCTTGGGTTCCTCTAGGTAATTCTCATTGTAGAACCAATGGGATTTGGTGGGAATGTATTATTTTGGTTTCTCATTTTATTTGTGTTTTTGCTTTGTGACCTGGGCATATGAAATTCTAGACTGCCTTTGTTGAGTTGAAGTTTGATTCTGCTTCTATTGTTGATGTAACTTTGCTGCTATCTGATTGGGTATGAATAGTTAGTTGTTCTATGCTTCAGATTCTCACTTTTGATATTTTTTATTTGGAGGGACCAGATGGTTGTAGGCCAGCAATTCAGGAGCTCTCCAGCAGGGCAAAGGGGCCTAGGCCCAAGTCTGAATCATAGAAACAGTACTGGCCAGTTCTGGCTTGATAAGCAGAGGAGGTATGAGCCCTAGAGGAATGCAAAGGGGGATGGTCCCAAAGCAGGGGAATGGTGATCCAGTGAGTGTGCTCTAGGTAACTCACTCTGATAATCTGGTGTTCTCTGATGGTGGAAGGAACCTAGACCCAAGGATGGCCAGTGTGGATAAAATGGATTGATTCTGACTAGCTAATCAGAGAAGATATCCCCTTGATATATTTTGTTTCCCACGTGTCCATGATGAGCTTTTCACTATTAAAACAATGTTTTTTATGGTTCAAAATCAAGCATGGCTTTATACCACAATGCACTCATGCTTTTGGTGAAAAGTCTACAAAGGATCATAAATTAGATTTTTAACCAGCAGGTAGTATAATTCTAGATGAGCACTGCTTGGTTTAAGTTACTTTTCTCATTGCTGTGACAAAATACGTGAAAAACCGTTTTGGTAACCTATGGGTAACCAAGAGCAGGGGCAATGGACAGTATTATGTGAGGGTCTGTAGGACCCCTAGTCAACAGCTTCAAAAGAGAAAGTCCATTCCTGGCATTGGACTTTTTCTACTAACCTATAGTGTCTAGTATAGTCAATGTCCCTTGTTATAACTCCTCTTAATCTCTTTTTATATGATATATACTTTGAGAAGATTCTGTAGTAATGGGTTTCCATGACTTTTTCTAAAGGCCTTGAGTGTTAGTTATTCCTCCCAATATTCCATCCTCTGCCCTGCCTTCCCATTCCCCAACTCATTTAACCTTTCCTACTCCATTATTCCCCTTTCCCCATTTATATCACTTTATCTATCTTCCTTCCCCCATGAAGCCTTCCCTGCCCCATGGCTGTTTACTACTTTCCTGATCTCTATGGATTTACCAATTGAAATGAACATATCTAAGGATTCAAAGCTAGCATCTGCTTATGAGAGAGAACATACAATGTTTGCCTTTCTGGGTCAGGCTTATGTCACTGATGATGATTGCATCAAGCTCCATTCCTTTACCTTTGAATTTCTAATTTTCATTTTTCTTAACAGTTGAAAAATATTCTATCGTGTAAAAGATGCCACATATATGATGTTCTAGGTAGCTTCTCTATTGCTGTGACAAAAACACTCTGATCAATACCAACTTGGAGAGGAAAGAGTTTATTTGGCTTACATCTCCCAGGTCACAGTTCATCACTGAGGGAGTCCAAGATAGAAATTCAGGGCAGGAACCTTGAGGCAGGATTTGAAGCATAGGCCATGGAGGAACACTACTTACTGGGTTGCTTTCCTGGCCCATGTTAAGTCTGCTTTCTTATACAATACAGAACAATTTGCCCAGGGGTGGCACTGCCCACAGTGGCCTGGGCCCACCCACATCACTCAACAATCAAAAAAATACTCCACAGACATGGCCGCAGGACAGTCCAATGGAGGTAATTTCCCAGTTGAGTTCCCTCTACCCAGGTGTGTCAAGTTAACAACTAAAGCTATCCAGCACACACGAATTGTAGAATAAACAAGGAGAAATCAAGCTGGTACTGACTTCAAAGTTACTGGCTAACTTTCATAGTGATGGAAGGCACTATGCATGCTGCCAGAAAAGTTATCATCAACTTTGCCCAGCTGTGAATGCAGCAAGCTAAAATAACAATTGGCCTAGCAAGACATGGACACTAGTGCAATAGTATCACAAATGTGGGAGCAGCCAGCCACTTTCTGATTGGATTTAAGATGGAGACTCTACCTGGCACTGATATCAGGCCTAGGCACCTGTGGCTAGACAGGTCACAGGCCATAGGGGACAGCCTACTACTAGTGTTCTGCTAAATAGACATAGTGTTAAACCAACTCCTAATGACTTATTGTCATATGCATAGATTATTGCATTCTCTCACAAGAGACACTGCCTATGCAGAAGAAGATTAGCACAGAAACCTACAACCTGCCAACATGCAGAGAATAAGAGACTGAAAAGTGCTTATCCATGAATAGGACACCTACATCAAATTTCTGCCTCCCAAGGCTCAGGGATTATTGCAGAAGAGGGGACAGAAAGCTTATAAGACCCTGAAGTCATATATGACCACAAGGAAAAAGAGGTTTTCTTTCAGACAGCTGGGCAGTTACACATATCAACTCATAGCAATGGTAACAAGTGCCATGTAAGTTCAAGCCAGACAAAACCCCAGCATAGAAGTGGGGAAATAGGTAAGAAAACTCAAACCTACCTGAAGAAGTATTGGCAACTAACTGATAGCTTCTGGGAGAGGGAGAGTCAGTCTTCTTTAATAGTGTGACTCCAGGTAAGTCAACCTTACTTAAATGTGTATATATATATATCAGATGGGGGTAATGAGGGGGTTGCAGATCTGTGAGAGGATCTAAATAATTCAATTTTAAAAACTTTTAAACATTTTAAAGAATCTGAGAAACACAGCTTAGGGAAGAAGGGGTTTATTTTAACTCATAGTTTGAGGGTACAGTGGTCAACCTTACTTAAATGTGTATATATATATATCAGATGAGGGTAATGAGGGGGTTGCACAGCTTAGGGAAGAAGGGGTTTATTTTAACTCATAGTTTGAGGGTACAGTCCATCACAATGAGAAAGTCATGGTGGCAGGACCCCTTGAGACAGCTGGTCACATTCCACCTGCAGTCAGAAAGTGGGGGGCGGGGATTCTAGAACTCCATTTTCTTTCTCCTTTTCGTGGGATCTAGAGCCTCACCCCACATTTCATGGGGTCTTCCCATGTCAGTTATCCCAATATATAAAATCCCTCACAGATGCCCATGCATTTTTCTCCTATGTGTTCTAAATTCTGTCATCAATTAACAATCAACCATCATAAATCTACCCCTTGTCAATTTGACACCCAAACATACCACTTTTAAGTCATAACATACCTCCCCTTGTTTCCATAGGCTCATGATCATCTCACAATGGAAAATAAATTCACTTGAACTTCAAAAATATCTAACAGTTCCAACATTGTTCAAAAGTGCAAAAGCACAGTGTCTTCTGAGACATGGGAAATCTCTTAAGCATGAGACCTTATAGATCAAAACTATTTTCAACTATTTTCAACTATTTTCTACACATTATGACATAGTGTAAGCAGTTCCATTCCAAAAGAGAGGAATAGCAAGGGATGCATAGCAAGGGATGATTGGGCAAAAGCAAAACTGAAACCCAACAGGCCAAATGCTGAATTCTGAACATCTGTTTGCAAAATATGGGGCTCTTGATGAAATCAACTGGCTTCCAAAGGGGTTAAGAAGCCATTTCCCTCCAATTCTGTTGTCTGAAGCATACACGGCTTCTTTCTTCAGCTGGCTCTGCTCCATGCATGCAACTTTCTTTGATGAATTCCCATGGTCTTGGAATCTCCAGTAATCTGAGGTCTCCATTTCAACTTAAGTTCACCCTCAAAGCTTCACATAATAGGCACTTAGAGCATTCTTACAGAGACTATGACTCTAATACACATTACTCAACCTTGATGGACTTTTGAAATTCTGTCACAACCTTCCATGACTTTCTCTTTCTCTCTCTCTCTCTCTCTCTCTCTCTCTCTCTCTCTCTCTCTCTCTCATCTAGCATGACTGTAAAAACTAATGCCACGTGGACTATGCTGCAAAGCTCTGCAGTCAGCTCAAGATATTGCCTGACTCCATTAAACCACTTTGCACCATTCTTTGCACACCTTCCAGGCTGACCCTGAAGAACACATCCCTGTGTAGTCATTTTCAAACAAGAGCTCCTTTAGTGCATATCAGTTCAGGCTCTGTACTTAAAATTAATTTGGAATTTCACAAGATGGAGACTTCAATGGGTGGTTTTTTCCACTTGAGAGTAGGGTGCCTTCTCTCCTCTCTCACTCCCAGTACAGAACAGTGGATTTCATTTTAATGGTGCTAATCTTTCTAATAATTACAGCAGCTTTCTCAGCATCCTATTGGTCAACAACTTTAAATCTGTGCACATTCTTTTCCTTGCCAAACCTCAAAGTTTTCATATCTTTCTGCTCTCTTTCACTATAGATCTGAGTAAGAGCAGTGTGCATTAGCCATTCCACAGCCTGAATGTTATCCTGTCTTGACATTTCCTCTGTCAAACAGATCAATCACTGCTTTTGCACTCAGCCTCAATCAAGTTCTTAGTATAAGTACAATGCAGTCAGGTTTTTTGCCTGAAGATAACACGAGTGACCTCTAGCTCCATATCCAACAGAGTCCTAGTTCTGCCTTAAAATTTCATGAGGCAGATCCCTAGTATCTTTTTTTCTAATCAGCATTTTGGTCTTTCAAACTCCTGCTGTAATGGCTCATTAATCTTTACTTGCAGCATTAGAGGACTTCTCTATCCCACAGCTGCAAATGCTTCCACATCTCCACTACAAACCAGTTCCAAAAGCCTATGAGCCATGTGGTCAGGTTTATCACAGCAAAAGTCCCATTCCTCAGTACGAATTTTCTGCATTTGTTACTTTTCTTGTCACTGTGACCAAAGCAACTTAAGGAAGGAAGGGTTTATTTACACTCACATTCAAGGGTACAGTCCATTGATGGTGAGGAGATCATGGTGGCACAAGATTCAGGCAACTGATCACATTGTATTCACAGTCAGGAAGCAGAGAGAAGTGGACACTGGTGCTCTGCTTTCTTCCCCCTTTATGCACAGTCTGGGACCCTAGCCCATGGAGTGGTGCCACCTACATTTATGTAGATTCTTCCTGCCTCAATTAACTCAATCTAGAAACATCCAACACAGATATGCCAGAGGCTTGTCTCTTAGGTGATTCTATAGCCTATGACATTAATAATATTAACCATCACAACTGGTAATGATCATCTTCCATACTGGGTGTTCCCTTTTCACTGACTTCTCAGTGAAACAAACAGAGTGATAACACAATTACTTTTGCTACTGAATAATAATTTTTCAAAGTTTAAGTAGATATTTTCCATTTCATACTTCTGTCTATTAATGTCCCCTTTCCCTTTTATTTCTTAAAACCATAAAAGTACTCCATTTTTCTTACCTGTACTTTCAGGAGAAGGTTCTAACATAATATGTTAGTGCCCTCTTACACTAGGGAAATATATTTCAAGATGTTCCACAGCTGCCTGAAACCACAAATACTATAAATTCTTATATATTTTTCTCTATTGATACATTTCTATAATAAGGCCTATTTTATAAATTACACACACTAAGAGGTTAATAGCAACTAATTTAAAAGTACAGCAATTATGATATGTTATAATAATAATCAAAACTATTTCTGGAATTTTTCCCATTTAATATTTTCACACCATAGTTGGCTAATAACAAATCTCAGAATATGAAACCATAGATAAGGAGGGTGTCTTTTGAATACTCCTATATTGTCATAGCAAATAAAAAATATTAATTTATTTCAGTTCCTGCACCTAAATGTTGAAAGTCTCTGTATTTAATATCTCCAACATCCTCAACATGTGAAATGAATTTGAGAAAGTATTTTCAATGCCAATGTTGCTCAGGTTTAGTTTCTTTGATAGAATTTGACCACATAACGTGTATTAAAAATGAATAAACATAGAAAGTGTATTAAAAATGAATATACATAGCCGGGCGTGGTGGCACATGCCTTTAATCCCAGCACTTGGGAGGCAGAGGCAGGCAGATCTTTGTGAGTTCAAGGCCAGCCTGGTCTACATAGTAAGTTCAGGTCAGCTGGGACTACAGGGAAACCCTGTCTCAAAAAGACAAAAAGAAAAATGAATATACATGGAACATGTATTAGTCACTTGTTGTGAACAAGTATCTGACAAAGAGCAACTTAAGGGAAGAAAGATTTATTTTTGCTCATAGTTGCATAGGCTACAGTTCCTTATAGGAAGAAAGAATGCTAGCAGGTACATGAGGTTGGGATTCCTCACCTCCTCACATCTCAGCAAAACAATAAGCAGAAACTGGAAAATGCTGGTGCTCAGCTTGCTTTCTCCCTTCTCTGTCCTTTGCCCCCTGCTTTTTATAAATTCAATATAGGACCCCAGTCTATGGAATGGTGCTGTCCCCATTGAGGATGGCCTTTCCCACTCAGTTAATCCTCTCTGAAAAATGCCCTCACACACACCCAAAGGTGTGCCTCGCTACTGCTGTTAAAGATCTAATCAAGTTGATAATCCAAATTAAGCAGCAGTGAATGTAACAAACACTCTACTAAGCTTATAGAATGATTTGAGGTAAAACGATTCCCCTGTAACAACAACAAAATTATTCAAATTAAATCGTTTTAAATATTTTTAGGCTACTCTATCAGATCTGGGTGATTAGACAGCCATATAGAAAATAAATAGATCTCTCTAAAACCATGAAAAATTTTCTAAGTACCAGTAGATTACAAGTCTAATTGTAAGCTCTATAAATTAACTTTAAGAAGAAAATATATGAAGATTTTTTTTATGACCTTGAAGGAGTCAATGATTTTCAAACAGGATTAATGATATCTAATACAGTACAAAATGAATTACATAAAAACTGGAAAATTCTGTTCATCAAAAGACACCATTAAGAGAATGAAAATGTGAACTAGGCATGGTGGCCCACGCCTTTAGTCCCAGCACTTGGGAGGCAGAGTCAGGCGGATCTTTGTGAGTTCAAGGCCACCTGGTCTACATAGTGAGTTCTAAGACAGCTGGGGCTACAGGGAGACCCTGTCTCAAAAAACAAAAAATAAATAATGAATAAATAAATAAATAAATAAATAAATAAATAAATAAATAAAAGAATGAAATGGTAACCCATATAATGGAGTATCTAGGCAATACAGTTATATAATACAGATCCGTATCCAAAATATATTAGGAACTATAAGTCACTAAGAAAAATGCAGCTCAGTTGAAAGTGGAGAAAATAATTTAAGTAAGGGCTTAAGGTACACAATTAGTCATCATGTTTATAAAAATTAAAAGCATAATGAAACACCACTGAATGCTATATTTTAAAAGCAAAATATCCAGTGCTGGCAAGAATGTAGACCAAACTTAAATTGTCATAGACTGACTGCAGGAGTGTAAATTACAACAAACACTTTGAAAAATATCTGGCAATATTTACTAATACTAAACATATGCTAATAGCATAGCCCTGTATATACAAAATATTTTGTGCGTATGTTCACCAAAAAACACAAAAGGAATTATGTATAACAGCACTCTTCAAAATAGACAAAATGTGAATTTAACAAAATGCCTATCAAGAATAGAATGAAAAAATAACTTGTGGTGTATTTACATGATGGACTACTATTTCATCATACTCTTGAGTACTATACAAATGGAATACATTCATCGCCATACAACAATACAAATGAATCTCTTCAACATAATCGCAAACAACAGAGGCCAGACACAGAAGAATAAAATACTGACATCATTTGTGCAGAGTTCTTGATTGTTTATTGACTTGAATGTTTACATGGGTATGTTCATTTTGGAAAATTATTACCCTTTACACTTACACCATACATTTTGCTGAATGTATTTCAGATTCAATTTAAACAAAATTAAATAAATAAACAAATAATAAATCGGGCACCTGACCAGTGTCCATACTCTTAGCAGAATATTAGGACACTTTGTTATATAACACATCTCTATCTACATTAACTTACGTATAAGGGAGTTACCTTTCTTTGAGTCTCCCCATTGCCCACAAAGTCATTTTCATCAATTAATACTGTTAATTTAAGTAAACCAAGTATCCAAGCATTTCTATTTTCATTCCTTATATTTGTAGTTTGAAGGTTAAACTGTATTGGGATATAAACTTTTTTCTTTTGTCTTTTTCCCTCTGTTTTACCTAGTGTTGATTTCAAATTGGGTTATTTGCAAATAGAAAATGAAAGTCATTTTAGATTGTGAACTTATAATATCAAATACACTTAAAAGTGTTTAGTATTTTCAAATGTCTTGCCTCCAAGAATGTTGCCTATGAGTTGACTGCTCCCTGTCCATAGGACTCAGCTACTTAGGCACTATCCATTTTCTGTCACAGCATCTATATAGCACTAATTATTTCCATTCAACAGTCTTTCCTAAAGCTGCCTCCAAAATAAATAAAACTAAACTCAAAGTCTGTGTGATAGTTGATTTTTTTTTTTTTTTTTTTTTTTTTTTTTTTAAAAAAAAAAAAAAAAAAAAAAAGAGGACGATAAATCTTTCACTGTGATATATCAAAATAA
>NW_008355279.1:13899-30452 GCF_000622305.1 Nannospalax galili
GCCACCATGCCTGGCGATAGTAGATATTTTAAAGCTGACAAGATCTAGAACTACCTAGGAGAGAAACCTATTGGCATGTCTCTGAGGGAGTTTCTAAGTCAGGTTACCGGAGGTAAGAAGACCCACCCTAACTGTGGATGGCACCACTCCAAGAGGCAGATGCCCAGACTGAAAGAGAAAGTAAACTGATCAGCCAGCAGTCAAGTTTTTCACAATGTAGATACATTGTCACCAGCTGCCTGGTGCTCCTGCTGTGGACAATGTAGACAATGAAGGTATAGCTCCTGAGGTCTCAGAGGAGAACGAGGAGTCTATAGGGAACTGGACTGCAAGCAATTTGTGTGACATTCTGGCAGAGAATCTGAATGCTTTCTGCTTGTGTCCTTAAAACTTGAATGAGGCTGAATTCAAAAGTAATGGACTAAGTTATTTAGCAGGGGAAATTTCAAGACAAGATACAATGTGTCATGGTTACTGCTAACTATTCTTTTCCCAATCTACAGTGAGAAAAAGCAACAAGCAGCAAAAAAAGATATGAAAAAATGAGCTATAGGGCAGGGAAAGGGTGGAATTTAAAGTTTCAGACAAGGCCCAGTGCTGAGAGAGCTCTGTAATTGTTAGAGATTAGCATCATTAAAGAAAAATCTCCTGCTCTGTACTGGGACAATAGAAAGGTTACCAGAGGACAAAACCCTACCAATGAAGTCCCCATCTTAGGAGAATTCAAATTCATTTGCAAGAAGAGAGCCTAAGCTGAGACCACTGAAGGGATTCCCTGATCAAAAGCAATGGCCTACAAAAGTGTTTCCTTGGGGTCAGCACACAAAGATCAGTGTAACTGCAGTCCCATGAGACCACGCTATATCCTTAGTTGGAATCAGAACTTTGCAGCATCCTCCAAATGGCAATTTTTTAAAGCATGATAAATGCAAGACTGAAGGGTTTACGGAGTCTTATTCCAAAGTTCTAGAAGACCCATGAGGTCAAGAAATGTGTGTCAGGGTCAGATACTCTGGAACAAGGCTCCAAGATAGCATTGCATGAAACCATGAAGATGAAGCATAAGTTGTAAAAGAAACCTCAGGGACGTTGAGCTCAGGACCAGAGACATACACTGAGAGGATATGTACATAGTGGAGGCCAGCCCAAAAGAGACACTTTGTGTGCTCTATGTGACAGATGGAAGGGGGACAAGGGACTACTTTGGAGCCCAGATTATTTAATCACAAGCTCCAGGTGCCCCACATAGAACTGCAGAATTTTGTGTTTACCCTATATGTTTGGTTTTTGCTTTGATGCTATATTTTTATGTTATACCCCCATTTCTCTGTTTTGGAAGAATGTGCCATTGAATGATGGAAGCATGTAACTTGGTTTTGGATGTTATAGGACCTCACAGTTCATAGACTGTCTCAGAGTTGACTCTGCACTTACACTTTGGAACAGTATTAAAGACTATGGGTTTCCACCATGACATTTACCTAAATTCATTTTGCATGATGAAATGGCCATTAGTCTATGGAGACAAGAGGTTAAAGATTATGACTTATAAGTAGTATTTTGGGATGTCAAATTGAAAATAGGGTATATTTGTGATGGTTAATATTGATTATAAATTTGGAAGAATCTAGAATCATCAAGTAGAAAAGCCCTTGAGCACATTTGTGGATTTCTAGAATAGGTAATAAAGGTAGGGAGAGTCACCCTATGAGTTATACCACTCTATGGACTGGGGTCCCAAACCAAGAAAAAAAGGGAAAAAGGGAGACACCAGTACTGATCCCCCTCTACTTCCTGATTGTGGATGCTAGGGTAGCCCAAAGCATTAGAGAAAGCACATTTAGAAAAGGGATATGAAGAAGGAAAGGAAAGCTTACACTCAGCAGACTTTCAGAGACCTACATGTCTGTCATTGGGTCCAGAAGCTCTGTGCTAGGAGACAGGATTCCAGGCAGGAAAAAGTCACTATCTCATTAGCACTCTAGGTATTCCACCTATCTATTTAGCACAACTTAAGGTGAACCTGTCTTCCTAGGGGCGGTCCTATGACTAGATGATTGACCAGTGAAACTGGAAAGGTGAGCCTTCCAAAAGATTGACGAGATTTTATATTCGTGACCAGTTAAACTTATGGGGCTATATGCTACTCTAACATCAACACTCAGAAGACTGAGGCAGTAGTGTTCCAAGTCCAAATCTTGTGCTTCTGAGCATCTGGAAAAACAAAATTTCAAAAAAAAATAAAATTGTTTCTAAACAATTCTAAAAACAATAAAATGGATGCATTAATAGAACAAATTGTAATAACTGGCTTTTGATGCTCTGGTCTCTTTAAGCAGTAAAAATAATCATCTGAGTTGTATTCTTTTAGTTCACTATTTGATGAAATCATTAAATAACCAAATGACACAGTGGGTAAACATGCCCCTAATATCATCTTTACAGATTAGTTTAAAATCGTTTTTTCTCAGCCTGTCTGGAAAGCCGAGGCCTGGATTAATTCTTTGCAAACCCAGGATGCCTTCTCATTCCCTTCTTTTGTTGGCCCACCTTAAGTTTTTAAAGCATCAACAACATTTGTAATAAAGTTGCACCCTGTTTTGATTTTGAGCCTGGCTATGGTCACTGGTACTGAACATTCTGGGTTCCTTATTTGCCACAGTTTGAGAATACAGGGATTTGAAAGCAATCCAAATGAAGCAAGTCACCTTATTTTTTAACTCAAATTGAAGCATCTTTTTCCAGGGAACCATCTGAGATTGAAATGTCACAGTAGCCATTATTAAAGGTGCTATCACTACATCATTTTTATTATACAACCATCCTTGAAAAACAAATCTTATTTGAAACATCCAGGGTCTGAGGTCAGTCTGTTTTAGCTGATACTGTGTGGTCATTAGCTCTTCAGTAGTTCTTTGATCACAATCCTGGTCCCATGCTCTAGGCAGAGAAACGTGCTAATAGCTTCCTGGAAATTTCTGAGGGAAATTTTAGATGTATAAATCTGTTAAGAGAATCGTTTCCATAAAACTAGATTAATTTGTAAACACAATACAAGAAGTCTTCATTACCTGAGTCCTGGGAAAACATTAACCCAGTTTCCCTCAAGATTCTCCAGTGAAAAGGGCAAGATACAAAAATTTTGTATACAAAATTAGCACATAGGTGAAGTACACACATTACACATAGAATACCTCTGTAAGAATCTCCCAGCTTGGTTAAAAACTGTTTTGAAGGGGAATGAGGTAAATGGAGGCAAAATTGCTAAGACGTGATTTCACTGTGTGAGATTTTGTATGTAGTACTGCTTATATTTAGTACCTGATTATTCTCTTTTAAAATATTTTATTATTACTTTTTATTGTTGTGTATGAGTGTATTGCCTGCATTTGTGTAAGTGCACCGTGTCGTGCAGTGTCCAAGGAGGTCAGAAGAGGGTGTCAGATTCCCCTGGAACTGGAGTGACAGATGGTTGTTAGCCGCCACGTGGGTGCTGGGAATCAAACCCAACTCCTCTGCAAGAGCAGTCAGTACTCTTAACCACTGAGCCATCTCTCCAGCCCCAGTACCTGAGTTTTCAAAACTTAAAAATAAAAACATCAACAAATGGCATGTATGTATTTCTAAATAATTATATTTATAAAAATAAAATTACTTTAAAAGGAAACAATTTTTATTAAAAAGAATGATAGAAATGTACTTGGAATAGCATCTAGAATAATTAAAGACTAACTGAAATTAATTTATGTTATACATAGCACATTTTATATGATCATTGTTAAGTAAGCACAGTTTCTTTAACTGAACAAAAACTAAATCAAGTAATTTTTACAATATATTATGAAATCTCTGAAAATTCATTTTATTGAGACAAAATATTCATCTTTATGAGTACAATATAATTCAGTTCATATACCGAGTATATAACTATCAAATCAGAATAATAAATACTTTGTTCTCCTCAAACGTTAATTATTTGTGTGTGTTTGGAACTTTTGTACACTTCTGTTATTTTGAAACATAGCATAGATCATTATAACTAACAACTGTCTTACTGTGCTATGGAAAACCAGAACTAATTCCTCCAACTGTGTTGTGTGTCCCAGTCTTATGTTGTAATATTGTTAACATCGTATCTTGGGAATAAGAAATGGAAAGGCTGTGGTTTAATAGTGATGTATTTGTGTGTCAAGTTGACAAGGGGTCAATTGTACTGGATAGCTTTAGTTGTCAACTTGACATACCTTGGTAGAGGAAGCCTCAATTGGTGAATTGCCTCCATTGGACTGGCCTGTGGAGGACTGGCCGGTAATCTTCTTGATTACTGAGTGATGTGAGAGGACCCAACGCACTGTGGGTGGTGCCACTCATGAGCATGTGGGTCTATGCTGTATTATAAGAAAAGCAGGTTGATGGGGCTGAAGAGGTGGCTCAGTGGTTAAGAGCATTGATTTCTCTTGCATAGGACCTGGGTTTGTTTCCCAGCACTCATATGGTGGCTAAAAACTGTAACTCCAGTTCCGGGGGATCTGACACCCTCTTCTGACCTCCAAGGGCATCACACAACACAGGTGCACTTACATACATGCAGGCAATACACTCATACACATAAAATAAAAATAATAAATAAATTTTTAAAAAGGAGGTTGAGCAGGGCCAGGAGAGCAACATTTCTCCATGGCCTGTGCTCCAGCTGCTGCCTCCAGGTTCTTACCCTGAGTTCCTACTTTGGGGTCCCTGATGAACTGTGACCTAGGAGACATAAGCCGAATAAACCCTTTCCTCCCCAAGTTGGTATTGGTCAGCATGTTTTGTCACAGGAATGGAGAAAACAAGCTAGAACAGGATCCATATCTGACTTCTTTCTAACCCCACCACCACCCATTCCTGTGACTAATGGCAATTCTCCATTCTCTGAAATCAGTTTTGAATTTCCATTAAGTGAGAATTGTGATATTTATTTTTCTGTTTCTGGCTTATTTCATTTAACCTAATGATCTCCAGTCCTGTCTTTGTTGCTGTAAATAACAGAATTTTATCTTTCTAATGCTGAACTGTACTCCATGAGTATATGTCCCGTGTTGTCCTCATCCATTCACCCACAACAGACACCTACATCTTGATTATTGTGAATGTTGTAATACACACAGAAGTGCAGATATCTTTTTGCTATAATGATTTCATTTCCTTTGGACATTTATCCAAGAATGGGATTGTTGGATTATATGCTGGTTCTATTTTTTTTCAATTTAAAGATTTTCCATTTTTTTAAGTGGGTGTATTAATTTACCACCAACAGGATACAAGGGTCACATTTTTTTCCATATCCTCGTCAGTACTTGTTATCTTTAGCTCTTTTTAGTCCTCTTGATAATAGTTGTATGTGTTATGTCTGTGTGTGGGGGGGGGGGGGGTGTAATGTGTGTGTGTGTGTGTGTGTGTGTGAGAGAGAGAGAGAGAGAGAGAGAGAGAGAGAGGCATATGTGTGTCATGGCTCACATTTGGAAGTCAGAGGACAACTTTGTGGAGTCAGTTCTCTGCTTCCACCTTTCGTGGGTATTGAACTCAAGGTTGCCAGGCTTAGCAAGTGAGTGCCTTTACCCACTGAGCAGCTCATTGGCCCCATAATAGCCATTTTTACTAAGTGAAGTGATGTCTCATTGTGGTTTTGGTTTTCATTTCCATGGGAATTAGTGATGATGAGCATTTTTCCCATTCTTTAGGTTGACTCTTTACCCTGCTGTTTGTTCAGGCATTTGTTTCTTTTTCTAAAAATAAAGGGTCGTTTAATCTCACGGAATCCCATTTGTTTATTTTTTCTTTTGTTTCTTATGTTTTAAGATCTTGCTCCCCAAAATTCCCTTACCCATTCCAATGTCCTGCAACATTTTTCTTGTTTTTTCTCCTAAGAAATGCATGGTTTCAAACATCACATTTAAGTGTGCAATCCATTTTGACTTGATTTGATACCTGGTAAGAGATAGGGTTGGTTTCATTCTTTAGTATGTGTACATCCAGTTTTTCTAGCACACTGTTTGGCTTCCCTTCTCTAATGAACTTTATAAAAAACAAAGCAACCCCATTCACAGTAGCCATAAAAATATTAGAAGTAATTTTAACTAATGTTAAGTACTTTATAGGACTTAAGTCCTTCCAGAGGAATGCCTGACCCCAACTGATCTGTACAAATTGAAATCCCACAAGTTTAATGAAGTGTAGACATGATCAATAAATCCAGAAATTACTCTCATGACCAGGGAAACTTAGAGCACAGAAATAATCTTCAGATACCGTGATTCCAGAATTATGTAAAGAGGCCTTGGAGGTGAGAGATTGCTTTAATAATTGAATGTGAAATCTGAGAGTTAGAACATTTACATTATCACTGCCTTCAAAATAAGCTGTACATTAGGGACTATGTTATGATAAGGCACCCTATCACATTTGACTTGCTTTTGCAGAATAGTTATTGTTAGAGGGACTTTCCACCCCTAAACTGTGGAAACACTTGGAAACAAACTTTTCACCCAGGGTATGGTTTTTCCATATGAAAGCTTGCCCTAAAGACAGCTCAGGACTGCACTTGGGATCCAAATGCCCAGTGCCAGCTAATAAACACTTTCTTTTTGGCAATTTTCTGTCTAAATGGTCATCTCTGGTGAAACACATCACAACAATGTCAGAAGCCCTACTCAGGTTGTTAAATCTTGTGTGGGAGATCATTAACTTGGATGAGTTTTTTGTGTTAAGCCTAACATAATAACTTAGGCAGACTTTAACTTGAGTATCTGAGCTTTAGTTAATAGCAGGAGTTTGCAATCAATAAACCAATTAAACTGTAGCAAATTAATTTGATCCATAGCACACTTTTGTTTCTTAAAAATGCTCTCGTATCTTTATCAGATCTTAAAAAAAAAAAAAAAAAAAAAAAAAAAAAGAAAAAAAAAAAGGCAGGGTCTCACTATGTAGCCTTACCTGGCCTGGAACTTGTTATATAGACCAGGCTATCTCTACCTCTTGAGTGCTGGGATTAAAGGTGTTCACCACCATGCCCCACCTTGTCATATCATATTAATTATTGGTGTATTATTTTTCTTTTTTTGAGGCTCTATTGTTTGCAAGGACTGTGATTGTGAATCACTTCTTGTTTTGTTTTGCTTTGCTTTGTTCTGTTTTGGTTATAACTGCTCAGGTAAATTATACTAAATTTAAAGTTTGGGTTTTGGGTTTTGAGTTTTGGTTTTTTGTTTGTTTTTTTTTTTTCTCTTGGCAAGGCTTAAGGGTCACATAATGGCTGTGGACAGAGGTGGAAGATACAGAGCTCTGGTTGTTTGGAGCATCTGAAGGAAGGCTAGGGGAAGAGTTCCTTTCTGTTGTGAAGCTGGAACCCTGACAGAGAAAACACAGGAACTCAAATATAAGCAAATACCCCTGGTGCTATGTCAGCATAGCTGAAGTCATTCAAACTAAAACTCAAAGTTGAGGCCAAAGGAGAATTTGTGGGAGGTTGGGATGATATGACAAAGGTACAATGATACATATGTGCGAAAATGTCATAACACAGCTCATTATTTTTTATGTTAACTTAAAAAAGAAAAAAAGAGCCGGGCATGGTGGCACACACCTTTAATCCCAGCACTCAGAAGGCAGAGACAGGAGGATCCTCTGTGAGTTCGAGGCCAGCCTGGTCTACAGAGTGAGTTCCAGGCAGCTGGAGCTACAGGGAGACCCTGTATCAAAAAAAAAAAAAAAAAAGAAAAAGAAAAAGAAAGAAAGAAAAAAATACTCATGAACATTCATTGGATATTTTCTGACATTAGGAAATCATGATATATGATGGTGTCAGAAATATATTTTGCTATGAATTTTTCATTTAGAACTATTTATTGAGGATTTATAAACTAAATCATATGATATTGAGATTTATTTCTAATTTAGTATAGAACAATGGAGGTGAGAGGTTGGCAATTTGTAGACAGTAAACAGAGTGATTAGTAAGTATTAAAAGAGTCATTATACTATCCTTTAATTAGTATGTTTGAATTTTTCATTGAGAGGGAAAATGGAGACATGCTTTCTCTAAATGAAGCTAGTTACAGAAGGGAAGAGATAGGAAGCCAAAGGCAGGCTGTGAGAACCAAAACTCCCTCTAATTCACTCACCAAAGTTCAAACGGCCAGAGCTAAGGAAGACAAGGAAAAGTAAGGGCAGTGCCAAGAGTCCTACAGGTCTTGGAAGTGAGTTCTGTGTGAGAAAGTGAAGCCTGTGGAGAATGCCTAAGGGTAAATCACCATGTTGGGTAGATCTTGGTACACCAGAAGCTAATTAGGAACAAGTTCAGAGGACGTAGAACTCAAATACATGAGCAACAGTTGCTTAAAAAGACAGGCATTTATTTCTTTATCACATCTCTGAGGTTGGGCGTTAGCACGCAGGGTTGCAGCCCTCAGCCCTCCACGCCACTTTCTGCTTACTTTTCTCCCAGTCCCTCATCCTTGTGGTCAAGTGTCCATATTCCAGACAACAGGAATAAAAGAAGAGATTAAATAGTGAGCACAGGAAGATCCAGCCTCTCAGGAAGGTTTGCCAAAGCTGTGATGCTTAGGAGAGACCAGGCCATTCACTGTACCTGTGTACATGTGTCATCACCAAAACAAAACAAAAGCTACCACCTATTAAAAAAAAAAAAATCAAGGTGGGGCTCGGCATTCCACAAAACTCTAAACCATATTACTAAATTATCCACAGACCTTACCTGCTTGATTAGTTTGCTTTTGTCTCTGCAACTAAAACACCTGAGAGAAGCAACTTAAGGGGAAGGGTGATTTATTCTGGCTTAGTTTCAGAAATGCCAGTCCACCATGATGGGAAGGATGTGATGGCACAAAGCAGTCCACATTTTGATGATCAGGAAGCAGATAAAGGATAGAGGAAAGAGCTGGATCAAGATAAACCCCTAAGTACATGGCCCCAGGAATTACTTCCTCCTAGCTTCACAGCCTCCACCTCCTCCAGTGCTAACATGTGAATCCACCAAGAAATTAATCCTTTCATTAGGTCAGAACCCTCCTGATCTAATTGTCTCTGAAAAGGATTTCCCGGGCACACCTAGAGGTGTGCTTTACTAATCCAATAGGCATTTCTTAATCTAATCAAGTTGGCCATCAAAATTAACCATAACCATCACATTGCTTAAGCAAAACATTTTGACATTTCTTCTAGTTGTTTCCATGACAAAGATGAGCCAGCAAGGCCTGAGAAAACAAGAGTTGTTTTGTTGTTGCTGTTGTTTTTCCTACAGAAAGAACTGAACTCCAGTGTTAAAGAGAACACAGAACAGGATGATTACAATGAATTGACATTTTTTACATACCTTGGGTACTTTCAGGCTATCAGAATGAATGATGGAAATCTTGTGTAAGGGCAGAGCATGTAGAAGTTAGGTAAAAATGCCCATAATTCAATGTGAGTTTGGTTAACAGATTGATTGATTAAATCAACCCAATCTCCTTCCTCCTTCTTTTCCATCTCTTTAATTCCAATTTTTAAAAAAGACAAAGACTGAACTTTAAGTGAGAGCAGGAGAAATACAGGGTTAAGTGTGTCACTGAAAAAATAGAATACATGGCATAAGAGCAGCTCTCTCATGGAAAAGGTTTTTTTAAGCTTATTAACAACAAAAATTTGTGTTTCTCATTATTTTATAAACATATACATATGCATATATATTCATATATAAATCCATACATCAGCATTGAGATGTGCTATGTCCCTTAACCAATGATTTTCAAATTATAGTCTCCATCAGCAAATTTGTTGACCCTTCCCAGACATACTGAACTCAGCCAGAGGATTCTGATGCAAAATGAAGCTGTGGAATGATGCTCTAATCAACTGGCTCTCAACCCTGGCTGCCTTTTGGAATCAGTAGGAAACTTGGGCCTCTGGATTACGTAGGCCCTATCCCCAGAGACTTTAATTGGCTTGGAGTATGTTCTTGGACAAGAAATGCTTCTTAAATTCTTCTAGGTAATTCTAATTCAAATCCAGGATTAAACATCAGTGCTGTAACCTACTCAGATTGTCTTAGTCTTTAAGGCCAAATAAAAGTAGTATTCAAATCAACTACAGCCCATGAATGATACTGAACTTCCTTCTCAAAATCTGTAGAGAATCAGGTTTAAGTCTCTCTTTGTCTTTCCATGCACCCAACTCCTAACACAGATGGAAGAGGTTGAGCTCCTTCTACAGCCTGATTCAAGGCCAGCCTGGTCTACACAGTGAAATCCAGGCCAGCTGGGGCTACAGGAAGACTCTGTCTCAAAATGACAAATAAAAATATGTTTCTAAGATGATAAAAGAGTACATTGAACTAACAACTTCACAATTAACCAAAGAAAATAATAGATGATATTAATAATTAGCAAAATACATCAGCACATTCTTTAAGCAAAGCCATGAGTTAAAAATCAATGTGAATTATTTTAGTTAATTTTCAAAATACAGTCATTCCTTTGAATCTATAAGTGACTGATTGCAGAAGCGATTGTGATTGACTTCCTGCTGATGCCAAACTTTATAGACACAGGGTTCCTTGTATAAAGTGACATTATATGTACACATAACTTGGGCACAAATTCCCAAATGCATTCAATCATCCCTAGAATCCATATACTAATTCAGTGTAGGTGCTACGGAAATTGTTTTGCTGTATTGTTTTGGGAATGATGGGGCTAAAATCTGTACACATTCAATACAGACCTAATTTTTAAAAATTTTTTAAAACTAAAATTAGTTGAAGCCACAGATGTGAAACCTCTACATTTTGAGAACTAACTAATTTTTAATCAATGTTGTTATTGAGTATCTGTGTGTTTCATATAACAAATCTTAATCATATTTAGACACCCTCTTCCATTTATACCTCACCTTGGTAGCCCCCCTTACCATATTTCATGCATTCTGTCATATATTTTAAGGCCTATTCAGTCAAGCTTTTGTACCTAGATGTCACTCAGAGCAAGATCATCCACTGGAGTCTAGTCAGCCTATCTAGAGTCACTCCCTTAAAGATCCACTCTCCCTGTGATAAGTCACCTTCTTGACCACAGCTAGGCCATGTTGGAGTCCAGACTGAATCTAGCCTCTGAAAACTAAAAGGCAGTTGGCCCAGGGTGTGGGAACAGATAGGTGCACCTCAGCTGCACCAAGATATGAATCTGAAAACACATCAGCAGGCCTCTGGTTGCCTAGAGAACAAGTCAGCATATGCCTAGTTGCTCCTGCTAACTGCAGATTTATGGCTTCTGTGTTTTCACACTTGGCTGGCTCTTGCAGAATAGTAATTGTTAGAGGGGCTTTCCATCCTAAACTATGGAAATGCTTGGAAACGCAAACTTTTCACCCCAGATGTGCTTTTCCTGTATAAAAGCTTGCCCTAAAGATAGCTCAGGACTGCACTTGGGCCTCAAATGCTTAGTGTAGTCATCAGCAAGCTAATAAAGTCTTTCTTTTTTGGTATGTTCTGTGCCTGAATGGTCTTTCTGGTAAAGCACCCCACAACATCCCTCATCCAGCAATAATCAGTTGCCAATAGTTCCTCACTAAGGTTGGGGCCTGCTGCCCATTTCCCTAGCTCTGTGCTGGGATTTTATCTTATTGAATCAACATGAGTATTGTGCCATTGCTGCAAGTTCATAAGAACAACTTCCCAGAGGCCAGTGAGCCTATTTCCTTGGTTCATGCAACAACTCTCTCCCTCAGAATCTTCCTGTCCCCATCTTCCTCAATGGTCCCATCTGTTTCCTGGGTGTGCTAGAAGGGATGAGCTCTCAGCTTCCAGCTCCTGCTGCCATACCTGCCACTTGCTGCCATGCCTCCCTTGCTGCCCATGAGGGACGCATCCCTCTGGAGCCATAATCCGAAACAAACTTCCTTGTGTAAGTTACCTCAGTCGTGGTGTTTTATCACAACAGAAAAACAACTAATACAATAATGAAAGAAAAATTATAGTGTATCACTCATAGGTGTTATTTCAGAAAACTTTTTCCTGTCCTGTTGAGGTAGAACACGGTAGACCCTACTCAGACCCAGACAAGCACCTGAAAAAATTCATTAGGGGCCAAAAAATAACTAGAAGGAAAGTAAAGCAAGTGATCATCCTATCCCAGTGGAGCTGGAAGAATGAGGGAGATGACAATTTTCAGGTTCTTTGAAAAAGAAACAAAAGTAGCCAGGTGTGGTAGCACTTGCCTGTAGGTCTTTAGTCCCAGCACTCAGGAGGCAGAGGTAGGTGATCTCTGTAAGAACAAGGCCAGCCTGGTCTACATAGTAAGCTGCACAGTAGCTAGGGTTATGGGGAGACCCGGTCTCAAATAACAAGAAATAAAAATAAATAAAAGCAGATTCTAGAACATGCATTAACCTAACAAATGTCACCTCAAAAGTGGCTGAAATCAGAAAACTACAATCCTAAAGGACCTGACATGTTTGAAAAGAACCCACCATGGCGGTGTGTGATGAGGGTGTGAAAATCACAGCTGGACCAAAGCAGATGTACTAGAAAAATAAAATAAAAGAGCAGTGGTGGTGCAGCATGCCTGCATACCTGAAATGCCAACACTTGAGAGGTAGAAGCAGAAGAATCTAGAGTTCAAGGTCATCCTCATCGGCTTAATGAGATTGAGGCCAGCCTGAACAACATGAGATCCTGTCTCCCCATAGAACAAAGAAATTAAAAAAAAAAAAACAGAAAAAAAAAAAACACTTGAGAGATGGAGATAGAAGAATCAAGAGTTCAAGGTCATCCTTAGCCCCGACAACAAAGAAAACAAAAACCAGAAAAAAAAATTTTTTTAAAAAACACATTGGTCAGCAGTGACCAGGAGCTAGCACACTAGAGAGCTTCTTTTATCTCAGTCAGAAGGTACTGGTTTGGGAGATTGGTGCTTTGGGGGGGGGGTGTTTCTGTTGTTCTTTTACACTCCAAGAGTTTTACTGAATAGTCACAGAAACACTTAGCCAGATATGGAGTTTGGTAATATTATGAGGTTGTCTCACCAGAGAAGACCACTCAGACACAGAAAATTGCCAAAAGAAAGTCTTTATAGCTGGGTCAGTGACTACACTAAGCATTCTGGTCCCAAATGCAGCCCCGAGCTGTTCTTAGGGTAAGATTTTATACAGAATAACCATATTCAGGGGTGAAAAGTTTAAGTTCCCAAGATTAGGGGTGGAAAGACCCCCTAACAATTTCTATTCTACAAGAGAACAATTTCTACTCTGCAAGAGCAAGCCAAGTGGAAAGTACAGAAGCCATAAATCTGCTGTTAGTAAGAGCAACCAAGTGCATGCAAATCTGTTCTCAAACCCACACTTTGGTGCACCTGGGTCAAACTTTTCCATTCCAATATTTGAGATAATTGCTTCTAGCTTTAACTACTGGGTTTAGCTGGAACTTCCTTGTAACATGGTTCAGCTATGGTCAGTCTTGAGAAGCCCCACCACCGTAATAAGAAACTATTAAAAGAGATTAGATGGAAGTCCATAAAAGCTTTAGTTTCTTGATTTTTTTTTTTTTTTTTTGTCTTTTTGAAGACAGGGTCTCCCTGTAGCCCCAGCTGTCCTGGAACTCACTATGTAGACCAGGCTGGCCTTGAACTCATAGAGATCCACCTGCCTCTGCCTCCGGAGTGTTGGGATTAAAGGCATGTGTAACCATGCCTGGCTAGTTTCTTGATTTGTAACATTCTATCTCTCCATAATCACAGTGTTTTGGTTAATGAATATCTTGAATCTAGACAGACTTCTTTTTAAATTATTTATTTTATGTGTATGAGTGTTTTGCCTCCATGTATGTAAGTGCACCTGTGTCCTACAATATCCATGGAGGCCAGAAGAGGGTGTCAAATCCCTCGGAACAGGATTTACCATACAATTATTAACCATCATGTGGGTGGTGAGAACAGAACTCAGATCCTCTGCAAGAGCAGCCAGTGCTCTCAACTACTAAGCCAGCTCTCCAGCCCCAGACAGAACTTCTTCCCAAAACTTTAGGTCAAGGAGCTAAATCTCAAGAGTAGTCTTTTCCACATTTGTACATGAGCCAGAATGTTCAAAACCTTTGACCATTTTATAGAGGTGACATTGAGCCCGTTGGTACTTTTTTGTCTATTACATAATCTGTACCACATTGGCAACCACAGAATAGGTTGTCACTGATGTGGGTGAAAGGCAGTTCCCATTAGAATAAATAGGAATCTTTAAAAGTATCTTAGTCAAAATTCTTTGCCTTTCAAGCACTCTCATGTAGCTGTGTTTGGAGAGAATCAGAATGGGAAACTTAGTTCTTTCCAAGTTTTGTCTCTGTGAAATTTTCTGCCATGTGAAAACATCTTGCACTGGTTTGTTTTATTTTTCTTTCTCCCAGACAACTATCAATACCAGAAAGTCTATAGAAATGAGCTTGGAATAAAAAGATTGTTTGTATCCATCAAACCTTTACAATGTAATATCTTTATTCGTTTATTTATTGCAAACAAATATACAGTATCATCTCTATCACAACAGATATTTGCCTACAACATAAGGACCCCAGAGTGGTCTCACCACAGTCTACAAAATTCATCAGAACTACCAAGTGTTGGCACAATGGCACACTCTCTTTTTCCTTGGTCATTCTGATCTTTCTCTGGCGAAAGGTCTCATTCACCTCCCAAAACTCGGAATGGCTGAAATGTTCAAAGGCAGACTGTCAGGGGGCCACCACTGTCACTTTATTCTTGCATCTCAGAATGAAAGAATGAGCACAAAGGGTCCGAAAAGGAGACAGAGAGAGCAATGTTTATAGATGAGGACATTATTTCCACATCAAAAACTTTGATTTCTCCCATATCCACATCCAGGAGAATTCCTACCGGCAAAGGTCCAGGCTTAATTTAGCAAAAATTCTTCCTGCCTTCATGCCAATGATTCACATGATAAATGGATGCTCCTCCTGGTGATTGGTTCCTTACAAACACCAAGAGCCCACTCCTTCCCTTTCCCAATGTCAACTTCCCAATAAAGGCAGCCTGGGGGAAAGCAGAGGCTGCCCAGGATACAGGTCAAGTGGGTGAATCTCCTGGGTGGGATCTTCCATCAAGTTATGGCAGATCTTCTTACCCGAGACACTCCTGAGATCACCGGAAGTAGAAGGCAGGAGCTGGCAGAGGCAACATTCAGGGCCATATCTGCCCAGAATGACCTCAAGACCTCAGTGCTCCACTGTAGTTATTGCTTCAGGAGGGGGCCATGCTGCCTGGGTTTTCTAACTTGCAAGTCCTGCATGAAAAGTTTCTTGTTTTCTTTTCAACACAAGGCACAAGTCACTATCAAAACTTTTTTTTTTCACCCAAGTCTGAATGCAGTTTGAGCAGAACACGTGGGCACAGGATGTGGGGACCTAAAGGCCCCACCTTGCATAGGTCCAAAAGGAAGTTACTGGGGGCGCAGCCTGGCTTGCTTTGAAAGTCTGAAGAATATTTCCGCACTGCTGAGGAGTGCATGATCAGTGCGTGACCATCCTTAAGATACACCCTCAGGGGTGGAGGGGGGCGTTCCAGGTGCCTTTATAAGCTTTGGAACACTTGCAATAAATGAGTCCCAGCTTGACTAGGCTCCCCATTGTATCTGAGTGTCCCCGGGTAATGGGGATGGCATGGGCTGACAAACAGCGTGCTTACTCATCCCCAATCCTCACCTCGCTGGGGGTCACGGGTTCGAGTCCCCAGCATCTGGCACTCAACTTGGCACTCGAAGGAAGGTGAAAAGAAGAAAAGAAAGAAGTAAGAAAAAGAAAAAATGGATTGGGGCCAATCGAGGAGGTTTGGGTAAGCAAGACCCTAAAAATGGGTAACCCAATTTTTAAGTTTGAAGACCCAGCATTTAAAGCGCTGAGAGATATGCTTAAAAGCAGGGGATTGGATTTGTCAGATCCCGTAGCTCAAAAGGTTTGGGCAGAGGCAATTCATTTGGCTCCCTGGCTACTTGGGGCTAATGTTTTTACTGGGGATACATGGGAACATGTGGAAAGTCTAGCTCGACAAAGGGAGGTTCAATTGAGGTTTTTCTGCCGCTGGAGTTCTACCCTATTATTTCAGCCTTAAAGGCATGCTTTCAGCCCGAGAGCCCTAAGCCCTCGGTGCCACCTCCTGACAAGCCTTCAGAAACCCTGGCATGGGAATCATAGGAAGGGTTTGAGGAAGAAGGTAGAAATGCAACAGAAGTGAATCCAAAAAAGCAGCCAAAGTACCAAGCAGCACCTTGCCGTGCCCTGGCCAGCTTCAGGGCTTCCTAAAACCCATGAAAACTGTCCTCATTTCCAGGATTCTGGCCCCACTCAGGAGGCTTCTGTGAGGCCATGGGTAGAAGCGTATCCTATTAATGTAAACCCAGGAGGCACACACTCTGACCCCTGGTATCCCTGGGAGACAAAGGATTTGAAGGAATTAAAAAAGGCAGTGGCTGAGGATAGCCCAGGATCACCCTGGGTAGATACTCTCCTCCAAGGCTTG
>NW_008355279.1:30776-32697 GCF_000622305.1 Nannospalax galili
TCATTAAAGTCTTAGTATGGGATGGAATGGATGCTGATCACAAGATAGCCGGTGCTGGCCTTAAGGACAGGTCCATGGAAAATGGATAATTGTCTCCAAGGAGGTGGGAACCCAGAGGGGGCAAACCAAAGCCATGGCTGCTGTCTTACAGATGCAAACAGATGCTCTGACCCATGCCCTAAACCAGGCATTTAATTCACTTAATCTGGGACAGCAGGTAACAACGGGGCCTAGAGGGATAGAAGGTCCATGTTTTGGCTGTGGCCAAACTGGCCATATTAAAAGAAATTGCCCTCAGTGAGAGAACTGGCCTAAGCTTAGAGGTGGGGTATCAAAAGGACCCCCATCTGTGCCCTGTCCCCAGTGTCGCAAAGGGCTCCATTGGCAAAAGGAACGTAAATCCAGATTTGATATTGAAGGAAAGCCTTTAAACTAAGTGGGGGGCAGCCTCCAGCCCCGTTGACAAAAGGAGGACTTCCCCATGATCAACTACATTTACAATGCCTTCGGGGAGGGATCGGGAGAGGAGAAAAACCTATGGCAAATTGGACAGTCCCTATTATCCTGTGTAAGGCCCAAGATGGACCTTGAAATAGGTGGCAGGAGGTTTCGCTGCCTAGTGGACACAGGAGCTGATAGAACCATTCTTAGAAAGGAGGAGGTCCCATCACGATGGCACCTAGTTTCTGGGCCCCGAATCCTATGTGTGGGAGGATACACCCCATCAGAGGAGACTCAAGAATGGCTCACCTGGAAGGATGCAGATGGAGCTAAAGGGGAGGTGTGACCCCTGGTCTTGGCAAGGTTATCCGCCATCCTCATAGGACAAGATATTTTGGGGGGATGCACAGGCCTGCATAACCACTGACAGCAAGGCCTTTTATGATGACCTTTTGGATCTTGAAGAGTCTGATAGGCTTCCTGAGTCAGCAACTCAAGGGTTGTCTCGCCATATCAATTACAGGGGGGACCCAAAGAAAAAGAATCGGGTTCACCCCCAATTCTAAGGGCCACTGCCCCTCGGGTCCCGCCTAACCAGTGGTCCCCTGGGGCGCTGGTATGGGTGGAGCAGTGGCCATTGCCTAAGACAAAGCTACAGGCTTTAAAGGAAATTGTGCAGGAACAGTTACTGTTGGGCCACATCTGGCCTTCTGTAAGTCCATGGAACACACCTGTCTTTGTTATTAAGAAAGCCTCAAGCAAATGGAGAATGTTGCAAGACTTACGTAAAGTCAATGCTAGAATGACCCTAGTGGGTACACCCTTAAGGGGACTGCCTTGGATCCCTGCTATTCCCTCAGATTTATTTCTTATAGTTATAGACATTAAAGATTTTTTTTCTCTATCCCTCTACAACCCCAGGATTGTGAAAAGTTTGTTGTCTCTGTACCTTCCACCAACTTTAAAACACCTGATGAGAGGTATGAATGGACTGTTTTACCCCAAGGTATGGCCAATAGCCCAGCATTCTGCCAAAGCTATGTGTAGACACTTTTGGGGCCTATCTCACTTCCTGCCACATGCCACTGTGTACATTTATATGGATGATATAATCTCGGGAGCTCCCAGACCACAATTAGAAGAGTTATATAAGGTTACTCAGAAATATCTACGGACAGGCAGACTCCATGTATCTGCTGATAAAATGCAGACTATTACTCCCTTTAAAATTCTGGGAACCATACTCTCTTTGGAAGGAGTAAGTCCTTTAAAACCACAACTGGCTGTCAAGCCCACCATAACCCTGACAGAGCTACAAAAATTATTAGGAGAAATTAATTGGCTACAAGCCTGGATGCCTATTCCCACTGAGACTTTAAGACCACTGTTTCAGTTGCTAGTAAGGAAACAGCCTTCAGAACTAATTCACCTGGCTCCTCAACACCTGGACATCTTACATGAGGTCCAGGATGCCCTGGAC
>NW_008355279.1:32881-62852 GCF_000622305.1 Nannospalax galili
TCACTTTGGGGAATTCAACACAATACAGGAATTCCCTACAATCCCTAAGGTCAAGCCATTATAGAACGCAACCATCAAAACCTAAAAATTCAATTACAAAAACAAAAAGGGGGAATAAGCCCTGCCCAACAGTTGGGTATGGCCTTATTCACTATTAATGTTCTTAATTTCCAAAAAAATCAGTTGGAATCCCAGTTTCAGAAGCATTGGGGATGACAGGAGCAGAGACCTGAGGTACAGGTAAGATGGAAAGACCCCATCATTGGGCAATGGAAAGGACCAGATCCATTGTTAACCATGGGTTGAGGCTTTGGGTGTGTCTACCCTACAGGAGATTCAAACCCCATATGGGTGCCTGCAAAAAACCTTAAGTGGGTAGGCCAGGATCTGACTGACTAGCATGATGGTCCATGGACAATAGTTCATGAGAAAAAATTCCTCTCTTTGTTTGTATCCATCTGAGGTAAAGGTGAGTTCCTTGACTTCATTGCAGCCTCTTTGACAACTGACTAATTGGCTAAAAGGATCACGGTCTCATAAGTATTTTAACTTGTCCTCCATGACTTGCTTTGTTTCTCTTGATAATGCTTATTTTTAATGTCTTTACCAGATAATTCAGTGACAGAGAACCCTTGGAACTGTCATGGCCCACCTCCTCATGATTACAGACTTCCCCAGGACCCCCTCCGGTTTCCCACGCTTGGCTAACTGAATTAGGCAGAGACTAAGACTGTCATGGGCTGGCATTACCCACATGGCTGCCCTTAATCATGATGCATTTTTAGGCAAAGACGGGTAAGATGTCCCATGACAAGTACTCCTAAGACAGGACATGCACATGGCCAGGTGCATAAGTCCTGTAGTATTATTTTTAGGAAGCTGGGTGCACTAGAGTTTGGTGAATATATGTTCATAATTGTAATATCCTCTTTGTCAATTGTTCCTTTGATCAAAATGATGTTGTGGGGACCTAAAAGCCCCACCTTGCATAGGTCCGAAAGGAAGTTACTGGCTTGCTTTGAAAGTCTGAAGAGTACTTCCGCACTGCTGAGGAGTGCATGATCAGCACATGACCATCCTTAAGATACACCCTGGGCGGGGGGAGTTCCAGGTGCCTTTATAAGCTTTGGAACACTTGCAATAATTGAGTCCCAGCTTGACTAGGCTCCCCATTGCGTCTGAGTGTCCCCGAGTAATGGGGGTGGCATGGGCTGGCGAACAGCATGCTTACTCATCTCCAATCCTTACCTCAACAGGGGTCATGGGTTCGAGTCCCCAGCAACAGGAGAGATGAACAGGATTGGAAAAACATTCCAGGCTCTCTGGACAGGTCACCTCCTCTTTCAAACTGTTGTCCATGGTCCACATTTGAACCAAAATGGCTTCTTAGTTTCTGAAAGCAACCAGGACTGTTCAGTATACACTTTGTCCTTTGACACAGGATGTATCTAAGTCCAATATAAAAATAATGTAAATATTTGTTTATGTAGTTCTGGATAAGAATCATAGTAAGTTTATCATCTATGATTTTTTTTAAAGGCTATCCAAACTTCAGTTGGTAACAAGAAAGAAGCCTGTGGGAACTGTCTTCCAGTCAGGGCACCTTACAGTCTCTGGAAACTTGCAAATAGAGGTTGTCTCCTTTGAACAAAGCTTTTCCTTGTGGGAGCTGAGCCCTCCTGGGCCTTTAGTAGGATCTAGGTAGGAATGCACATCTCCACCCTCAACACCATCCAATATTTATTTATAACTCACTTGCAATTAAAAAAAAATCCTAGACAGGTATGGTGGTGCATGCCTTTAAACCCAGCACTTAGGAGGCAGAGGCAGGCAGATCTCTGTGAGATAGAGGTCAGCCTGGTCTACATAGCAAGTTTTAGGCCAGTTGGAGCTACAGGGAGACACTGTCTCATAAAACCAAAAAAAAAAAAAAATCCATGCCTAAACCCAATCATAAAGCCAAAGCCAATTCTAGCATGGTTGACTCAGATAACTGCCTAAGAAATTTTCAGAATTCCCAAGGAAATTAGTACAAGACTAGCAAAATCCACTGAAAAATGAATGAGATGTCCCTGAGGATGTGCATTTTCATACATGCATCTCATTACGAAAAGCAACCTGAAGTGTAAAATGTAAAATTTTAAGTGGTGATGCTGTCAGAGTTCCCAAACACTGGATAAGACTGGCTCTTTCCTCATCTGAAATCTAAGAATAAAGACACAAACAAAACAAGCTGTTGCCAGAGAGAAATAAGATTATGAAACAGCTCTACAGAAGGGTTACTTTACCTTAACTTGGTGATTCTCAGCAGAGGACTTAAGGTATAACCATTTGTGCATCTACATTTGAGCTCAGACTCTCGGTTTTTATAGTGTCTGAAACAGGCTCCACCCACAACGTGAGTCATAGGCTCCACCCAAATGTTGTCTTGTGTCAATCCAATCAAGTAAACATTAATTCTTCTATGTTTAGCGATTTCACAAAAGCCCACTTAAAACTTCATATAAAATTTCATAATAACTCTTTGAATTCATAGAGCAAGCCTACTATCATCTGAGTGAGATTTGTTTAGTTTCAGAACTCAACTTTTAAAAACAAACTATATTAGAGATCAAATACAAAAATATCCTGTTGAAATCTTATCAAACCTTGCTTGATGTCGTTACTGGTGTCCATATCTTTGATACAATCATAAATGAACAGATCTCAAACAACTTTTATGTCCCTGAACTCAGCAGCTCCATGTATGGGATAAGTTACTAAACAGGAAAAAGAAAACAGCTGTCAAAATAGGCCTACACCCCTGTCGTAATTTTTTAATATTTTATTTTTATTTCATGTGTATGAATGTATTGCCTGCTTGTATGTAAGTGCACCTTCATCATACAATCCCCTTGGAGGTCAGAAGAAGGTGTCAGATCCCCTGAAACTGAAGTTGTAGATGGTTGTTGGCTGCTATGTGGGATTTGAACCTGGGTCCTCTGTAAGACCAGCCAGTACTCTTAACCACTGAGCCATCTCTCCACCTCTGTAATTCTTAATAATATTTTTATTCTCAAAAATGTCATTGATTAAGCAATAAATTATGCAGTCTCCTGTTAAGCAATAAACATTAATAACCTCTTGTTTCTTAGCATGCCTGTTCCTTCAAACATAAGCCTTAATATATGCATCCATTGTTGAACCATTAAGTTGTACTAATTAACATATTTACCACTTCAAACAGCTATCAATTTAGGAAGGAGAACAAGTCTACTGTCTTGGAAATATTCAAGTATCCTATATATAATTATTAATTATAGTCACCTTGAATACATCTTCAAAATTGCTCCTCATGTTTAACTGAAAATTTGTACCCTTTAACTAATACCTCCCCATTCTCTGACCTGTCACAATCCTACACTACTTTTCTGTGTTCTGCGGTTTTATTTTTGGTTTGGGGGGGTTGTTTGTTTGTTTGTTTGTTTGTTTGTTTTAAAGTCCACATATTAGCGTTTTGGTACCTGGTTAAGTAGAACATCCTCCATTTTCATCCACAGTGTTGTAAATGACAGGATTTTCTTCAATTGTGCAAATATTCATCAATTTTCTTTATTCGTTCATGTACTGATGGATAATTATGTTGCTTCTACATCTTAACTGTTGCGAATAGTGCTGTAATGAATAGAGGAATCTACATATCCCTTATTGTATTCAGCTCCTTTTCTTCCAGAAGTGGACTTGCTGGATCAAATGGCAGATGTCATTTTTTAGGAACCTCCATACTGTTTTCCATGTCTGTACCACTTTACAGTCCCACCAGCAGCCTGAAAGTGTCCCCTCTGCCCCATATCCTTACCAACATTTACTCTTTGGACCTGTTTTACAGGTGTGATGTGATAGTCTTTATGCTCTTAGGCATAAATGAGAACACCAAAATACTTTTTTGATTATGCAAATTCTATTTTTACACAATTAGTGTATTATAAATTTTAAAAAATGCATTTTTTAAGAGACCTGTCTTACTATGTAGCCTAACCTGGTCCCCAACTCATGATCCTCCTGCCTCAAACTCCCAAGTACTGGGATTGTAGGTATGTATCACCTTGCCCAGCAAAACTAAAGAAAAAAAAAGTTAAATTTGTTTAACTCATTTAAACTAACAAAAATCATTATAGGTTAATATAATATAGTCTTTAAAAAAAAAACCTGTTCTCTAAAACTATAATCAATTGGTAAGAAGGATGCCATTGATTTGCAAACCTCTATCATTCTTGCTTAATAGAAGACAGCTGGATTCTCACATCTACTTCTGATCAATCTAATGTGATATGTTGTTCTGATTCATGCAAGAGAAATCTTACTTCCCACAGATATTTGGTTGTAAAAATGGAGTAGGGTGCTTGCAGATCCCTTAAAGGGGACTCAGGGGCCCTCTAACACTAATTGAGGACCACTGTTCTGCAATGAATTCTGTCACTGTGATAGCAACAAGTCTTGGCATCAAAGTTGGCAGTGATGCACTTGACCATCTCTTCCTGTGGCTTCAGCCATTTTAAAGCAGAGTCAGATGACGGAGCTAAACATAAAACACTTTTCTGCCTTTCGCATAATGATAAGGTTCTTATCGATTTTCCATTTCATTTATTTAGCTGCAGTGATGAAGTCAAGTCTTCATTTCATCTACTTTGCATCTCCTAATAGGGCTTCAACAGATGTTTAACACCAATCAAACCATCGTCTCTCGTTGATTTTTCTCATTTTGTAGCCAGCTCTGGTGGTGGCTTGAAAATGCCCTGGCTGCTAAGATTTCAGAATTTTTGTTGTTATTCTTTCCCAGGAAAAATATTTTCTTTCCGGAAATATTCATTTTAATCCCCAAATTCTTCATTACTATTGAAATGTTGAATTCAGGGAGAAATATCCTTTAAAAATTTTTTTAAAGTGCTCGAAATATTTGGAGCCAGTTACCTGTGACATCTTAATATCCTCATGACAACTTGTCAAAATGTACATAACTTTCTATTTTTAGAATAATTTTAAATTATCATCAGTGCTTCCATAAGATTAAATCATACACTAGGCTTATTTCCATGGTGTCCTGATTTAGTAGGAAATCAGCTTTCTCCCATGCTAGTTAGGTAGGAAGCCGCCATTTCTGGAAAGGAGAGTGCTGAATGCCAGAGTAGGCTACATGAGACCCGGCATCGAATGAAAATAAAAACGCCACGGTTTTCCATTTTCAAAAGGCAGCGTCCTCAATGGACAGCTTTTCTCCTTGACGTCCGTTCCAGGTATGGGACCACTTTGGTTTGTAGTGTCCTCTTCTCTACGGTCCAACTCCTTTCCTCATCTTTGCTACCACGTTACACATTAAAGTGGCCCCTTCTGTCCATGTGAGAGGAGACAGAAAGTGCGACTAAATTATTAATGCCAACGGGGCTCACTAATGGAGTGCCTTCACCCTCCCCTTCAAACAGCTGTCCTTTTTAGATCTGAGCTTCATGAGGAGAATCTTATCAGCACTTAGAATGTGTAGAATGTTCCAATTTACACTTATTTTAGAGGACACACTAGAAAAAAATGCCAGGGATGACTAGACATATGAACAGTCGATAATATGTAGCCCCTACTGCAGTCCTATGAATGAACCTCACTCATTTTTCAGCCTATAAAGTTTGTTAAAAGTCCTGAAGGCAAGAAGTTCTGAGTTATAGTGATATGTCTTACCTGCAGGTATACAAACGTGTAAGAATTGATAATACATTCTCCACTATAACAGGGTTTCTTAAACTTGTTCCACTAGCCAACATTTTCCCTTCAAGAAAGTTTTACATGATCCTAAGAATAATAGGTATATAAAATAGGTATACAAATCAAACATTTACTGCTAATAAATCATAAGGAAAAGTAGCAGGAGAATATTAAAGGTTATTGTCTTCTGTGGTTAAACTATCAAGTTTCTATAAAACTAGAAAACTTCATACATAAAGTTTAAGAAAAGCTGTGTAATTCATAACACATTAATCTCACATCTGAGCCAAGGTGTTTCAGGCTGAATTCATAGGCATTCCCATGACCTGAGGGTACATGCAATGCAAAGTCTGCACATTGCGTGTTGTAGTGCAGTTCCATGACGCAGCCCAGGTGAATTCAGTACACATTTGATTTTGAATTAATTTTTGGTAGCCACACATTCAGAAATCTTTTACTATTGCCTACTTATTCACTACCTATTCAGTTATGCAACCCCAATGGGTCAAGACCCACAACCTAAGAAACATCGATCTATATATAACATGCTATCTGTGAAAATAGTTCTAACTTGAGTCCCCACTAAGTGCCAATGACCTTAAGCCAGTATGAAGCAAATGTGTGAATAAGTGGAAGTCAGGTGTGCAGAAACAAAGACACACAGTTAGCTTTGAGCTGTTTGTAGTTTGGGAGCCAAATGTCAGGGTTTTCTCATCATCCATGTGTTCTCTTCTTTATTTAAGACTGTTAAAATATTTTTGTGTAGTCTCATCAAAATTGATTTCCTTTCCACTTAATTATCTGACAACCAATGTGCTATCCAATACATGCTGTAAATCTGTCAAAGCAGCCAGGGCCCCTCCCCTGCTTAGGGGCTTCTTTGGTTTGGATATGGTTTGAACGTGTCCATTAAATTTCACATGTTGAAATTCAGTCCCTATTGTTAAGTATTGAGAGAGCTGAAATGCAGTCTGACAGTGGTGTTTGAGGTGAGGCCATTAGTAAGTGAATAGACTTTGATAAATCATTGGAACAAAGTACCTCATGAGTGAATCCTAGCTGGTTTTCTAAGAAGCAAGAAGCATGAGAGATAGAGGACAGGCACCTGCACAGGCCGTATCTCTTACTCTGCAATATCACACACCACCTCTGTAGGTAAGGAGTCAGTGACTGGATACAGTCCTTTGTCTTGCACCTCCAGGCCAGGAACTAAATTAACCTCTTCATAACTTACCTAATCTTCAGTATTCAGTTATTAGCAACAGAAAAGAAAAGTAATACTGGGGCTCAAGGAACATCCAGGCCAGCTGCCACTGGGGCTTATCAACTACAGGGAAGTGAGAAACTGCCAGGCCTGCTCCACAAAGCAGCCACTATCCAGCCATGGCAAAACCCTCACCATCAACCCATCTTCGTTAGTGTCTGACCAAGTATCGTGAGGAAGATCAAAAGCCCTACCATATTCTTACCCTGCTTCTCTGCAGGCACATCTCACACAGGCCAGACAAAAAGCCTCCCATGCTAATTCAGACTGGGTTCATTCTCTGACTTGAACTAGCCCCATCTAGTCATGTGGTTAATAGCTATTCATCATTCAGGTACAATTGGGATGCCAGCTACTGAGGACAGTCTTCCCAGAGCTCTTCAGACTAAGTCATAAAAACCTATTACAAGCCCTCATAGTTCCCATCATGCTTCCTCCATATAAATAGCACCAACTTTGTTAATCACTTTCAGGTTACTGTGACAAAATATAAGCGCTAACTTATAAAGAGGAAAATCATTTGAATTCATTATTTCAGATATACCAGCCCATGGTCAGTTGTCTCCACTGCCTTTGGGCCTGTAGTAAGGCAGTATATCATGGCAGGAGCATGTGGAAGGAGCAATACGTTCACCTCATGGTGGCCTGGAAGCAAAGAAGAGAGAGGAACACACTGGTTTCTCTAGTCCCCTCCAGGGCATTGCCCAATGGTATGGCCTCCTTCCTCTAGGCTCTGCCTCCTAAAGGCTCCACCACTTCCCAGTTAAGCCACAAACTGGTGACCAATTTTTACCATCTGTGCTTTTGAGGGCTTCTCCAGACCTGCACTGTGGAACCTGCTGAGCCATGAGCCAGACATTTCCAAGTACTTTCTTTCATTCATCCTGCCACCACTATGAGATAGATGCTAACATCTTAGTCTCTCAGAAAATGAATTTAAGGCTTTTCCTACTACCAAGGCATGTGATCTCAGTACCCTACTGATATCTCTAGATTACCTGCTTCCCATGGCCATCTTTCACGTGAAGCAAAGATAAAGCTCTAGTCTGCTTAAACCAGTGTATTTTATGATTTTTCTATTTCATGCCTACTATTCAATGCAATTAGCAGAATAATCCAATTCTTTTAGTTTGCTGGAACTATGTAAGCATTCCATTTTGCCAGCCACTCACTAGACTTCATCCCTGGACCTGAAAAATGCAAGCCCCCATCTTCTGTTTCTAGTATTTTCATAATTTTACTGACAGTATATGTTCTAACTGAAAAGATAGATAGGACTCACTGGCTTGATGTACTTCCAAATGTCCTTGTCAGCGTCTGCCTGACTGGACATTGGCATTTTGGGATTTTAAAGTCTATTAGTGAGTTCCTTAGTATGGTATTATCACAAAACAAGAAAGGATAATAACTAATTATCAACAGCACACTTTTATAAACTCAATTGGGGATTCCCCATACAGCTAAATCTTCCAATTAACTATAATGACAATATACTTCCTAAGCAGCATGTTGCCTATGATCATGAGGTAAGTCAAAATAAACCAACCCAGTTTACCAGTCTCCTTCAGAAGTTACCAGAGAAGTCAGAAATATCCCAAGCTTTGCACACTACCTTCTTTTGCGACTACACTATTTGGGATAAATTTTATTAAATATTGAGAAACCCTCTCAAAAGAAGAATACCATGGCTAGTGTTCACTATGTTACAGTATAGAGATGGGAGGTTAGACAAAGACCTGAGAAGGCGCACATGGTGAAGTGGACAGGACTGTCACCTACGCTGTCTTAAATACATTTGCATATAGACAAAAGAGAAAAATCTATTTTAGCTTTTTGAAGACATTCTCTTCTAGGAACACTCATACATATAATATTCATTTCTTAAAAACATGGAAGACCTTTGAAAGCAATATCAATGAATCTATCCTGAATAAGTAGAATAGCCCATCCCTCCTCCCACACTAACACAATTTTAATTATTCATCACCATGACCATCCCACAGGTCGTGTCCAACAAGTACTATGGATTGGTAGTTCACGATAAATTTATCTACTCTATATTCCTACCACAAACAGTGTGGCACTATGTGAATCCTATGCCCTTATTCTGTTGAAGGCACTATCCTAAGCAATAGAAATAAAAAAAACTGACTAAGGTAGATGTAGTATCTGCCGCTATAAAACTTGAAACCTAGAGGGATAAAGACAGGTAAACTGGCCAATATAATAGATTCCATAAACACAATAGGGAAAGTGCTGGTGCAGCACAGCACAAGAAAGTACTTCCCGCAAGCTTGGAAAGGGGTGGGATAGGTGTTCAGAGAAAATGGAGTAGACATCAAGACCAAATGGATGAGAACAGAGAATCCAAAGAGAAGAAGGTAAGCCAGAGAAACGTTTTAAGAAAAGAAAAAAACTGTATTCAAATGGGCATCTGACGGACATCGTCCAAACACCGCGTCAGAAATCGATAGCCAAAGAAACGAAGCTGAAAGCAAGAGGCTTGTTAGAAGGTTGCTGCATCCAACCTCTACACCTAAGGCTCACGGAGCAAAGAACAAGGCATGGAGAGAGCAGTGAGGCATCTTTCAGTTCTCATCAATGAAGCTCCCTCATGCAACAGAGGGCCAGGAACGCAAAAAGTCACAAATGATCAAAAGGCAGAGAATAAGAATTAACCGAGTGTGGGTCCTTGGACAGGACTCCTATATTAAATTCCACCCACCCAGAGCTCAGGAATCATTGCAGAAGAGGGGGCAGAAAGGTTGTAAGAGCCAGAGAGGAGGAGCATGACCATATGGAAACAGTCCTACAGGCTCCTGGGACTCTTTTCATATGAACCTACAGCAATGGTGTCAGCATGCACAAGACCCATGCACACTTTAGCAGACAAAAACCCAGCACAGAACTGTGGAAATGACCATCAGGCCCCAATATTAGTCAAAGAATTATTGGTAGCTGATAACTGCTGGGGGAGGAAGAGGTGATCTTAAAGGGAAGGACTCTAGATAGACTGACTAGATCCCAGTGGATGAACTTGCACTAAGAGACATCTACTTTACATGACAGACCATAACACAAATGACAGAAGATATGAATTCCAGGGGTGGGCCCTATTGGAAGGGGTTAAAGGGGAAGGAGCATAAAGATGATTTTCTGTATGAAATACAACAAAATTCAATAAAAAATTAAAAATAATATTTTTTAAAAAGAAGGTTGTTGCATCCAAGAAGGAAATGATGATGGCCAGCTTTAAGATAACAGCAGAGGAAATTATGAAAAAACATAAGGGTTCCCCAACATATTTAGGAGCCAGAATCAACAGGACTTAACCATGGTCTAAAAGAAGAAAAAAATCTTAAGAATGAATGTGAGATTTCTGACATGGATTTCTGACAAGGATGAGATGTTGACTTTACAGAGGTGTCAGTGAGATGGCTAAGTGCCCCTGTGCATGTGAGGTATCTACAGTTCCAAAGGCAAGGAGAGGGATCTGAGCTACAGCCATTGACTTAAAGGTGATTATCACTTAAGTGTAAATAACAACTGGGAATAAGTGGTGGAGATAGGCCATGAAAGCAGAACACGGTAAGAAAGGAGGGCCTTGGACAGAATGGTAAAAAACCACCAGCCTCTAAAGGAGGGGGAAGAAATCCTTTAAAGGCCTGCATGCCAGACTTTGGGAAGAAAGATCTCTGCAGTCAACCACACAATGTGGGACTTCTGAAAGTTCTAGTCAAATGGAGGCGATTCTGATACTGTTCAGTGGGTTAACCTAACTAGGCCAACTTGGATGCCAGCAGTGAGTCAGGCCAGGAAAAGCCAAGGCTGGGACTTCCAGGAGCCTGGGGAATTGGACAGAGATCTAAAATCTAAACAGACAAAGACATGTGGAAAAATAAATGTGATGTGGCATATTAGTCCAAGTGGAAAAGGACAGGCAGGCCACACACACTGCCACTGCCACACAGCAAAACCCCCAGTCTGAGAACACAAATCCACACAGGAGAGAAGGCAGGAGGCTGGGTATGCATCTACTGAAATCGGTGAAGCTGTGTAATGAATCAGGGTACACAATTTGCATACAACATCTCTATTAACTCTAACTTTTCACAAATATCTGTTACTGTGCTGAGTCAGGTCTCCTTGGCTAATATTTAATAATGAGCATATTAGAAATTGATTACTTCATTGCTTACTAAGAAAGTACTCACAGTTTTGAAATCTTCAGCAACATTAACTAGATGTCTATCTTTTCCATGCCCCCAAAACAGGCTTTTAACCATGCTAAAGCTACTAAGAAATTATTAAATTTTAAGGTAATTAATATGCAAAAATATAAAAATGCTTTAAAATAACAAAAAGATCACCTAATTAGATGTGTCCTTCCCATGATGCTAAAAGTCAAATTACAAAATCCAGGTACGTCCAGCACATTGTTAAGAAATATGTAGAATGTTTATCTGCACATTATCCATGGTGACAGTTTTAATAAAATTAATAAACTACGAAGCATGGAGAGGTCAATCCATTATATAACTGAAAGATTATGCCATGGGTTGAAGAGGGTTTTAAAGGGTTTTGTTTTGTTTTGTTTTGTTTTTTCAGGTTTAAATTAAATAAGCTTAAGGTTCTTTGGAGTCAGTGTAGTTCAGAAAACTACAGCTTACTGATTCAGCAAAACCAACTAAATGTGAAAAAAGCGTTTCCTAAACAACCTCTTCCCCTGTGTTGGAAAAAACAGCAGGTAGATCCAGAGATTCATTCTTTCCCCATCAACTGCCCTGCAGGACCTAGCGGCCAGGGAATTTGTGTAGCACAGCGCCATCTACTGTGTAGCTGCAGAACTGGAGGTCCAAAACATGACCCTGGGTCCTGTGGGAGAGAACATCAACCAATGAGCATCACTTCCCTTTCTCTTGTGGAAGATTTTACGAATATTGTAAAAATATTCAAATGAGAGATGCTCATGAATGCATTTCGATCAATATGATGAATAATTTGAACAATTAAATGAGACAAGAACTTTCCTCACTGAGGGGAAATCAGTTTGTAGAATTGGTTATCACTTTCTTGGCATCACAGAGAACAAAGAAACATTCAGGTGGTTGTTTTCTTTTTTCAATCAAATCCCAAAGCATTCCAATTCCATTTAACATGATTGAATTATGTATATGTAGAAGAAAAGAAAATATTCATGCAGGTCTGTTTTATTTATGAGTGTTTGCACAACTCGCTTCCTCTACTGTCAAGCATCAATTATTTAAAGGAAAGTATTACATTTGGTTCACTTTTCCATTTTTAATGTTGGTACCTAACTTTGAGCCATTCCCATAAAACAGCAAGGGAACAGAAAAGGAGATAATGTATAATACTGAACTGTCACACAAAGCTTGTGAACTAAGCTTAAAAGAAATGCAGAAAGGTCAGCGAGGGAAGAGAGTTTTATAGGATTACATAGTGTATTAATTCATCAAATCACTAGTACTGAGTCCTTGGTAGTTTTTAAGATAGTAGCTATTTACAAGGCATGTCTTCTGTACACAGCTGGTACACAAGTACCTCATATTAGAAGCCATTCTTGGGCAGGCTTTGCTAAGGCCGGCTGTTTGTTGTGACACAGTATGCATTAACAGTTTGAAATGTCACAACCACAAGCACATTTGTTCCTAGTGTGATAGGCATGGTCTTGAAAAGAACTTATTCTGGCAAGGACAGCAAGTTAAGATGATCCGTTGAGCAGGTAAGGAAGGATACAGTATTCTGTATTTCCCCTGCAAAAGGGGGCTAGCTGAGAAGAAACAGGAGTTCCAGGAGCACAAGCAGAGGAGAGAAAGGGCAGCGATAAGAAGAGAGAACCTCGCCGCGTTAGTCCAACACCCTTGGAACTTACCTTCTCACGCCTCAGTCAAATAACTGAGAGGGCTCTACTATGAATGTTTATGTTAATTATGTCAAGGTAGAAGATTATTAAACTTTGGGTAACGGTTGCCAGTTTTACTTTAGAAAATTCTACAAGAATGGCATGTTATTAGACCTTCAGATCTCCAGGGATCTTCCAGGCCTGACCTCCCTTCCCTAGGGAAGCTTACAATCACAAAAGCACTGCTGACCCTTAAGGGAGCGAGAACACTGTCCAACTTCTGGGTCTGGCTATCGTGCTTCATTTCCCTACCAGACTTTCCAGAACAGCTCAGCCCCGACTGAGAAAGAAGAGTCTTCAAACCTCTAACAAGACCATCACTGCTTTTGCTGCATCGACAAAATTGTGTCAGGTGTAGCTGGAAGAATGAGTGATGAGTTGTTTAAGAAACTGAAGAAAAAAACACTGAATTAATTGTCATCTAAATATTGCTTTGTGTCAATATTATAGGTTTGTATCATTTGTACAAGGTTGCAAATCTTTCCTGGAATGCATCAGCTCTGTTGCAAAGCCATAAGCCATGTTGCCAAAAACTTCCTTACTGCCTTGAGAGTCTCACCCCAAAGTGAGATGAGTTTGGAAAACACGGAGTCTTACCCATCTTCTGAATGGTGCTAGGAAGGACAGGCCAAGCAAAATATAGCTCTGCCTTTATTTCAAACTTCTTGCAGTGTCGTGCTCATACAAGTTCAACCAGAAGCCCCCAAGCCATCTCCTGCTTTCCCTTCCTCTCTACTTGTCCAAAGAGTTCACCTCTTGCAGCCATCCATCCCTCCCAGTGCCTTGGCCAGCATGGCCAGCTGGACCACTACAGTATCTAGTTCCAACTTCCACAGCAGCTTCTGAATAGGTGTGGCTGCATGTTCCTGGCCCTCTTGTGGTCTTTTGTTGTTCACACTCACCACTTCCTGCCCCTTGGTTGCAACTTCTCTGGGTGTCCCTAAAGACCAAAATGTGACTTCTTGGAAAGCTTTCCCTGAGCCTAGGCCGAGTCTCTCCTCTGATGAAGCATCTCCAGGAGCTTTTTCATTCCCATTGGAACACTTACATTAGTGTACAGTTATCTTTGCTAATGTGCCTTTATTATTAATTAAATAATTAAAAGTGACTGTCGATTTATAATCCGTTTCTCAGTTCCATGAGGGTGAGGGCACTTTCTGTTCACTGTTCTATTTGATCACCTAACAAGGTCCAGCTTCATGGATACCTGATCTATGCAGTCACCTATAAGAGCTCAGAAGGGCTTCACATCTGAGTTAATACTCTGCTGCCACAGTCTTAAAATTCTTAATCTTCAAACAAGAGGCTCCACATTTTCATTTATTTTGAACTAGGACCTGCACATTATGTAGGCTATTTTGTAACTAGCCTAGTGCTTGACACATAGATGGTACTCAGTAAATACATAGTCCATGAATACACAATATAATTAACATACTCTATAGTCACACTTTAAAAGATAGAACTTCATGTGCAATAAGGCCTTCCAAAATATAATTGCCTCTTACTAACTTGTATAAGAGATGCTCATAACATAGTAAAAATACTTTATTAACAATTAAAGGAAAGCTAAACTGACTAATGTCCCTTAGAGAGCTAACAAAACTCAAGTTCATTGAGGTATATAAATCTGATATTATTTCACTAGGACTAGACTTGTAGGACGGTAGAAATATTGGTGACTTAATCAGGTACTAAACACCATTCAATAGTTGCAAATACTGAAGTCAGACCTCTCCTATTTTATGGCTTTACATGGAAGCTCTCCAACTACCTGTCAGGCACATTCTGTCACTAAATTCCTTGATTAGGTCAATGTTCAGGTATTCGTTTTGTTAATTACTTAAGCTCAAATATTTATGGCATAGTTTAATTTCCAGGAAACTCTTGCTAGCTATGCGACCCAAGGCAATTTATTTAACCTTCTCTTAGACTTGGTGTCCACCCCCCATCTGTAAACTAGGGAAAAGGCACTACAGAGCTGTAGGGATCAGAGTTGCATGGAGCATCTATCATTCTGGCATGGAGCTGCCACTCTAATCACCTCGGTGGTTAAATGGAGGAGAAAGAATTCATCAATGGGGGGTTCATATGCTAACTGCCATTTACTTAACATGTACTCAACTAAGAAAAAGGATCTTTTTTGCCACTTATTGGTACTGATTACCAAGATCTATGTGGTATAATAGCTTTAACCTCTTGATGTTTCATTTAAACTGACTATATATTGCACAGATAACCTTACTATTAGCCCACATAGTGTGAAAGTGAGGAAGTGAGTTCATCCTTCCCCATCCAGTTCAAGCAACATGGACTTTGAGGTTTTGTTGTTGTTGGTGGTGGTGATGGTGGTGGTGGTGGTGGTAGTCTTTTTGGAGACAGGGTCTCCCTGTAGCCCCAGCTGTCCTGGAACTCACGTGGTGGTGGTGATGGTGGTGGTGGTGGTGGTAGTCTTTTTTGAGACAGGGTCTCCCTGTAGCCCCAGCTGTCCTGGAACTCACCATGTAAACAAGGCAGGCCTTGAACTCATAGAGATCCACCTGCCTCTGTCTCCCAAGTGCTGGGATAAAAGGCGTGTGCCACCATGCCCAGCTCTAAGCTCTTTATCTTTTAAAGACTCCTTCATGATTCATTTATAGCACTGGACATACTGCGCCCACTGAACCTGGACTCTATTTCTATTTACTAAAGAGTAAGAGGCTTAAAGTGTCCTTCTTAACTTGCAGAAATAAATGAGGAACTCTCTTGGCCCCAAATTGAATTACTGACCTAAGATAAAGCTAGTCCTAGGCAGAAGAATTGGTAAGAAAACTATAACACTAGGCCACAATTTGAGTATCAATCAGAAATACAGAAGATAAATTTTAAGGTCAAGGTAGCAGACATGAAGATTTCCTTTGGTATTATTTTCACTTTGTGTCTAATGAGAAGTAGCAATAAATCAGATTCTTTTTCACTGTCCTCACATGGTGATTTAATGTCTGCATCTCCAAACCCTGAAGTTTATGTCATTCCAATCATAGAATTTAGAGACAATGGTCTTCTGTGATAACCGTTCATCATCCATCCATTCATTCATGCATTCATCATCCATCCATCCATGCATCCATGCATCCATCCATGCATCCATGCATCCATCCATCCATGCATCCACCCATCCATTCATGCATCCATACATCCATACATCCATCCATCCACCCATACATCCACCCATCCATCCATGCATCCATCCAGCTAGCCATCCATGCACGCATGCATCATCCATCCATCCATGCATCCATCCATCCATCCATTCGTGCATGCATCCGTCCATTCATGCATGCATCCATCCATTCATCCATTTGCTTGATGCAATAATAATTTTCAAAGTCTTAGATATATCACAAACTTTAATAGGTGATAAAAATAAGAACATAAGTGTTTCTGACTTCACTTAAGAAGCACAAACTGCAGGCTGGCAATCCAAATAGAAAACAGAGTGGCTAGGTACCATCTTCTCAATGCAGGGGGAGATAAGGGAGCATTGAAGCATAAGAAAGGCACCTCTAATCCTGCTCAAGCAGTGGATGAGGAAGCCAAGAGAACTCTTTGCTTAGAACTCTCAGATGGAGCGGTCCATACTCATAGGCATGATTGGCATGTGTGTCCTCGAGTCTCTGCTAGGTTGAATTCTCCTTGTAAATCAGCAGGGCACATTCCATTCTTCCACCTCTGCCATATATTGCATAACACCATCTAGCACAGACTTATTCAGATTCCAACTATAATGACTTGAATTCTAGAATGAGAAAAATATTCATACTGCAAGTAGTGGTGAGGCAAAATGGTGAGTGCTAACCAAGAGGTGACTCTCTCAAGAATACCAAATAACTGGGGTGAAATTTGAGGTTATTCATCTTGCCAATGAATTGCTAAAAATGATTTTTTATGGACCTGTGTGCAGATCACTAGCTGTTCAAACTGATGATCAAACCAAAGAACAGAATGGTCAAATTTGTGGCAAGATTCATGTTTCAAAAGGTAAATTTCTACAAAATTTCTTTTGATGGTTTTAAAGGAAGAAGCCCCAATACTTGATTTTAAATCAGAAACTTCCACAGGTAAACAGGCCCAGTATCCAGAGCTATTTAACCTACTAAAACACTATGACTTTCCACGAACTCATATAATCATGAAATTTTTCTTTCAAATTTCTGACTCAAGCCTTTAGTGTTAATAGACAGTGAGGCCATTTTTTATGAAGAGCCTCCTTATTATCATGGTTCATGTCATTTTGAAATGAAATGACTGTGGAACCTATCATAACGTCATTGAGACTGTGGAAACGGAAATGGGAGGCAAGGAGAGCAAAGTTATTCAAAAATGCCAGCGACATTGTATTTGCAAATTGAATCTAAAGCATAATGAAGTGAGTGCGGAAACTGACGGGAAAATTAATGTGAAAAATGAATTTGAAGGTTTCTGTAAGGTACATCTGTAAGAATTTCTGCTCCAACTCACCTCTTCAGCGTGTAAGGCCTCTTCCTGAGAACTGAAACTTGAAATGAAGGTAATCTAAAATATAGGTCTCCAGAACATGTCAGAATAGCCAATTTAGACTCTGAAGGCAGTTGGTGAACTCATGAACTTGCCTGGACTTGAACAAGCAACAGGGGATTGGTTTTTCCAGTGTGAACACCAAATCAGCCAGAAGGTGTTTCTTTCTCTCTCTCTCTCTCTCTCTCTCTCTCTCTCTCTCTCTCTCTCTTTCTCACTGAATGTGGTTCAACAGTAGAGCTCTTGCATAGCATGTCTAAAGTCCTGACTTCACTTTCTCGAACCTAAAAATATAAGTGAAATCCATCAAGTGACTCTGTATTTAGATGCTTTGGCATATAGCTCCTAAGAACCAAAACATTTCCTTACCAACTACACTTTCAGAACCAAAAGTGGAGCAGCCAGGCTGCACATTCTGTTTGTCCTTTGGCCTCTTAAGTCTTTCATCCTAGAGAAGCAACATCTACCTTTTTTGTTTGCTTTTCAGGACACTGACATTGTGATAAATTTATGTCAGTTGACTAGTGGAACTCTCCTCCACTCCTCCAATCTCCGCTTTTCTGACTTCAGTCTCATGAGTAAATTCAGGCCAAACTTGGCCTTAGTTTTTAAAAGTGGATCACAATGGCATTTACTGCTTATTTGTATCTTTGAATCCTAGATAATTCTTTAAAAGACATCAAATATATATTATTATACCCTTTGAGATATTAAAACATATCAAAGAGAAAAGGTAATGACTTGCTGATTTGTTTGATTCTTTAAATAAGGTTCAGATGGGGAATTCATGAGGAGTGTGTGAATCTTGAAATTTCAGAGCATTTTAAATGATTCAGCGAGCCTTTAGAGATTTGCCCGAAAACTCCCTTTTCTTCCTGCATAGAGAGATTTTTGAACTTAGAATTTAGAAAATGATTGTTCATTATCCAAATCCTTTTAAGAGAAAAATAAAAAGGGTGGGCAGCACTCTAAAGGAAGAATCCTTAGTTGTCAGGATAAGAGACAAAATTTATGAGTTTCCCACTGATTCCTTAGCCAGTTCTGCCCCTCCCTAATACCCACTTCTCCAGAGATTAAAACATACTTGAATTGGAATAGGCATTTCCTTCCTTCTGTGCAGTGCCAGTTCTCAGAGGAAAACATCCATTTTGCTCTTTGATTCTTGTAGCCCAGAGACAGCAATGAAAGGTCCTGCTGCTTCCGGGAGTATAAGGATTTCATTTGGGGGCTGTAGGACAGGAAGGAGAGTTTGAAGGGTGTATGCATCCAGCGTGGGTGTGAGAATGATTTTCCCCAGGGCCTTTATTTGGCCTAGAGCCCAGAGTAAACCATTCATCTACCTTAAAGTGCACAGCCACTGATTGCCAGTTTTCACTGTGGCTTGGTGTGGGAAGTCTTACAAAGTGACAAAGTGATAGTTTTCTATTCCTCCCCCACAAGGGGAATAAAAGATATACCTCTCTTAGGCTGAGCTTGGTGTCAACATGCCCAATCCTAACTCGGCGGAGTCTGAAGCAGGAGTATCATGACTTCAAGACCAGCCTGGGCAACATAGTGAGACTTTGTCTCAAAAAAAAAAAAAAAAGTACCTTTCAATATATTTAAATAAACAAGAATAATCTTCCCACAAAAGCCAAGAGTTGGGTATACATACTAACATGATTCTACATTTCCAGATGCTTAAAGTATTAATCACAAATCCTATTTCTAAATGCTGAGAGGATGAGGACCTTGATTATGAACATACAATCTATCTAGACATTTGATGCCCAAAAGATAGATTCAAACAGATCCATTTTGATCTGAGAATATTTTGCTTTTGCTGCTCAGCTTCAGGTTATAAGAAAATAGAAACATAAAATACATAGATAAACCTGGCCAGGTGCCTGGCCACACACAGTTATTGTCATTATTTTAGTTAAGGACAGATGACTCAAAACACAAGGCAAATCTGCCCAAGCCTCTGATGGTAGCTGTCCTTGTCTGCCTGAGACCAAGAAGTTCAAGAGTCAGAACTTTCAGTACTAAAACCCAGACATACATGAGAAAACTGGGGCAACTGGTCATCTTAGAAAGTCCAAAATGTTCACAGAACCTAAAAATACAAAATGCTTTGCCAAGTTCAATTGTTGTAATTTTGAGCTTATCTCAGAATTAGTGAAATGAAAGAGACGTGTTACTTATTGGGCTTACATTGCAGAGAGTTCTCTATAAACTTGAACCCACAGCACCACAGATAACTTAGATTTAAAATGATGTGTCCAAATTCTTTGAAAAAGACTAAAGGACCCATGTCCTTTTCAGGATCTGTTTTTTAATGTTTTCTTCTGAGAACAATAAAAACAGATTTGTTCCCTCTTGAATTTTTTTTTTAATGAGAGCCATAGTGTTCAAAGTCTCAGGTCAGTAGAGCCAGAATGGCCACAGAGAAACCAATTAACACAGAAAGGAATTTTTCTTTGGTGGTCCAGTAAAATGCTACTCCTCAGTCCTTGAATTCCACAGAAAATGTTTGCTAGCCATAAATTTAAAAAAAAAAAAAAACTTCTTTTTTTAATTTTATTGAATTTTTTATTTCATTCAGAACATCTCAAACAATCTTGATCATCTTTTTACTACCAACCCCACTGGGACCTTCCCATATCCCCTCCCCACTGGAGCCCATATACTCTGTCATCCCTGTTAAGGCCCACTGTGTTGTCAGGGTCCCCAGCTGTTCCCCAGTGCAAGTCCGTCAACTGAGTCTAGTCAGCCTATCTATATTCCCTTGTTTTAGGACGATCAGCTCTTCTTCATCTACTAGCAATCAATTGCCAACATTCCTTCAGATAAGATTGGGATCTGCTGTTCATTTTCCCAGTTCTATGCTGGGTTATTGTCTGGGACAATAACCATGTGTATTAGGTTATGTTTAAAGTACAACACTTGAGTTTCCTCCCTTTGAGTGGGCTTTTAGTCATATTAAGTAGCTGTTGATTGCCCCCAAGTTTGCATGGGACTTACGTATGCTGACACCATTGCCATAGAATCATATGAGCAAGTTCCCAGGAGCTTGTAGTACTCTATTTCCATATCGTCATGCACCTCCTCCCTGGCTCTTACAATCTTTCCACCCTCTTCTTCCCAGTTGTCCCTGAGTCCTGGGTGGGTGAAGTTTAATGAAGGGTCCTGTCCAAGGACCATTATTCAGCAGACTCGTGATCTCTACACTTTGGCCATTTGTGACCTTTTGTGTTCCTGGCCCTCTGCTGCATGAGCTTCATTACTGAGAACTGATTCCTTAGTGTCCTCTTCTTTATCCCTGTTCTATGTTCCATGAGACTTAGGTGTACAGGTTGCATTGGATGTGTTCCCTAGGCCTGGGTAATTCATAGACAATGTCCATGTGTGACCAGTTATGATACTTGGTATTAGTCTTTGCCAGTGCAAAATGAGCTTCTTTGATGAGTGGTGACTGGGATATTTGTCTGTAAATATAAGGAACATATTTTTCACATAGTAAAAAAACACATTAGTCTATCGATGTGACAGCCTTGGGGTTTTCTCTAAGATCAATGACCACTCTGGCCATGTCTATTAGGTTATGTTTACAGTACCACACTTGAGTTTCCTCCCTTTGAGTGGGCTTTTAGTCAAATTAGGTAGCTATTGATTTATTGGCCATTGATGTGGTTATTTGGTATTGAGGTTGGTGCTGGATCATCTGTTGATGTTTTCCTTTGGCACCTTCATAGCACTCTCCAAAGCGATGAGAGCTCGCCTTCAGGAGAAATGGTTACAGGTCAGTTGCTGCTTTATTGCTCCAAATCCTGTGTCCAAAGTATGTTCTGTCTTCGGCAGCAGGGTCTTACCTTCAAGTTCTGGGAGGCCATCAAGGGCTGTGGCAATAGCCTGAGTAATTTTGGAAATCTCTTGGGCAACCCTGGCCAACAACTCAAAGGAAGATTTCTCCTGTCTGGCACTGTTTCTTGTTATGTAGCCTTTAGCTACACACATGGACTCATATAGAGATAATGTATGCATAATTTGTCAGTAGGTTGTTGGACTAATATGGTCCCCTCTGGTTTTTTAAGACTAACTAGGTATTATTTATTTCTCCTTTCTCTCTCTCTCTCTCTCTCTCTCACCCTTCCACCATGATTTCACCATTTAGAGTGCCCCCATTTTCCCCATTTCTCCCTTTATAATACCCATCTCTTAGGGTCCCATCTCTCTTGAATTCCTTCTTTCCCTTTATCCCCAAGGTTCCTTGCATAAACCTCTTCTGCCCTACCATTTAAATAACCCCATTTTTATCCATTTTTCACTTAGTAACACCTGTTTCCTACTGCTTTTCTCTTTCAGATTCTTTCTTATCCTTTACCTCCCTGGTTCCTTTTCATTATCCTGGTTCCTGTAGTTATGTCTGAATACATACTCACTTATAAGGATTTGGTGCTAAGATCCACATATGATGGAGAACATACATTGTTCGTTTTTCTGAGTCTGTGTTACTTCACTTAGTATAACAGTTTCTAGATCCATCCATTTACCTGCAGATTTCATTATTTCATCTTTCTTTACCACTGAGTAGAACACCATTGTGTAAATATACCACATTTTCATTATCCACTCATCAGTGGAGGGACACTTTGGTGTCTGTTGTGATGTTTCCCCTTTCATCTCTGATTTTGTTGATTTGGAGCTGCTCTTTCTTTTGGTTAACTGGGCTAAGGGTCTGTCTTTTGCTTTTCAAAGAACCAGCTCTTGGATTCATTGCTTCTTTGTATGCTTTCTTTGTTTCTATTTCATTCATATCTGTTCTGATTTTTGTTATTTCTTCTCCTCTGCTGAATTTGGGTTTCATTTGTTGTTGCTTTTCAAGTGTCTTGAGTTGCAATGTTATCATTTATTTGTGTTCTTTCTGATTTTTTTAATGTAGACACTTAGAGCTATAAACTTCCCTCTAAGGACTGCTTTTAAAGTGTCCCAGAGGTTTTGTAGTTTTGTGCTGTCCTTCTTGTTGAATTCCAAGAATTCTTTTATTTCCTTCTTAATTTCTCCTTTGACCCACTCACTATTCAGGAGTGTGTTGTTTAATCTCCATGAGTTCGTGTAGTTATAAGGGTTTCTTTGAGTATTAATTTTAAGCTTTATTGCATTGTGGTCTGATAGAATACATGGAATTATTTCATTTTCTTTTGTATTTGTTGAGGTTTGTTTTGTGCCCCAGTATGTGGTTGATTTTGGAGAAAGTTCCATGGGGTGCTGAATAGAAAGGATGTTCTTTGATGCTTTGGGTAGAATATTCGGTAGATGTCTGTTAGGTCCATTTGATGTGTGGTATTGTTTAATTCAGATGTCTCTCTTTTATTCTTTGTCCTGTTGACCTGTTTAATGGAGACAATGGGGTATTGTAGTCCCCTTCTATTAATGAGTTGGGATTAATCTGGGTCTTAAAGTCCTGTAGTATTGTTTTTATGAAGTTGGGTACACCAGAGTTTAGTTCATGACTGTAATATCTTCTTGGTCAGTTGTTTCTTTGATCAGAATGAAGTGGCCCTCTTTATCTCTTCTGATTAGTTTTAGTTTGAAGTGTATTTTGTCAGACATTAGAATTGCAGTTCCTGCTTTTTTCCTAGTACCATCTGCTTGGAATATTTTTTTCTATCCTTTCACTTTAAGGTAGTGCCTGTCCTTGAAGGTGAGATGGGTTTCTTGCAGACAACAAAAAGATGGATTTTGTTTTATAATCCATTCAACTAGCCTGTGTCTTTTGACTGAGGAGTTTAGTCCATTGATATTTAAAGTTATTAATGAACGATGTGTATTGATTCCTGTCATTTTGATTTCTGTTTGTGTTCTTGGTCTAATTGTGCATTTCCACAGTTATAACTTCATTGACTTTCTTTCTGTTACCCTTTGTGTATACTCGTTTCTTTCTTCAGTTCTCTGCATTGCTTCAAGTATTTTCTGAAGGGCTGGTTTTGTGGACACGAATTCTTTCAGCCTATTTATGTCTTGAAAGATTTTTCTTTTCCCTTCAACTATAAGAGACATTTTGGCTGGGTAAAGTATTCTGCGTTGGCATCTGTGGTTGTTTAGAACTGGGAATACTTTGGTCCAGGTTCTTCTGGCTTTCATTGTTTGCACTGAAATCCATCAGCTGTAATTCTGATGGATTTCCCTTTATATGTGACTTGTTGCTTTTCTTTTGCAGTTTTTAGTATCATCTCTTTGTTCTGAATGTTTAGTGTTTTTACTATGATGTGCCGTGGAGAGTTTCTTGTGCTTCTTGTATTTGTATGGGCATGTCTTTCTTTAATTTGGGGAAATTTTCTTCTATAGTCCTGATAAAGATCTGGTCCATACTGTTATCCTGAGATTATTCTTCTTTCTCTATGCCTATGATGTATAAATTTGGTCTTTTTACGGTGTCATACAATTCCTGAATATTCCATTCCTGTGTTTTCTTAAACTTTTCATGATCTTTGCTTGAGTGGTCTAATTCCTCAACTTTATCTACCAGTCTTGATATTCTGTTTTCCATTTCATTCATCCTATTGGTGAGGCTTCCTCCTGTCATTTCTAATTGGCTTACTGAGTGTTTCACTTCCTTCTTCATTTCAGCCTGAGTATTCTTCAGTATTTCTAACTCTTTTCTGATTTCACTCAGAAATTTATCCTTATCTTCTTTCAGTTATTTGATTTGTTTGTGTGTTCTTTAAATTCATTGAATTCTTTTATTGTATTTATAAATGTTCTTTTGGATTCCATGTCCTGTGTTATCTCTAGGGGGTTCTCACTATATACTTCTTCTACAGGACTGTTGGTACTTGGTGGGGACATATTATTTAGGTTTTTCACATTATTATTTTTTCACTGTGACTTTGGCCTGTGGAATTCTTTTGTAGTTTCTAATTCTTGTATGAGACTCAAGCCTTCCTTTAGGTCTGTTTCTGTTTGTATAGTTTATGTGCCTTCGTTGTTTACTTACTGGGTGTAAAAAGCTGTTTGATCTAGACTTCAGATTCTCTATTTTGATTTTTATTGGAGGGGCCAGATGGTTTTAGTCCTGCTGCTCAGGAGTTCCCACAGAGGCCCAAGTCGGATAAGGATCAGGTACTCTCAGACTTCCTCCTAAGGTCTGGGTCCCTCTAGACAGCAGGCATGGTACAATTTGGGAGGCTTTCAGGGAAGGATGCTGGCCTCAGGAATCCCAGGCAGGTTGGGGGTGGGACAGCCAGGGAAGAAGGCTGGTACCCAGTGTACAAAGGCAAGCCAGGGAAGGGGGTAGGCCTTGAGGGCTCGAGGGGCCAGACTGAAGAATTGGGCTGGTCTGGGTGCAAAGGACCAGGAAGCAGTGGGCAATCTGGGCCAAGAGGGCAGTCCAAAGTCTGGGGTGCCAAGAGAAGAAGTGGGCCAGTGTCCGTGCTTGAAGGAGAAACGGGATGTGGGAGCTGGGAGGTTGAATCAGGTTGTGGAAATCAAGGCACAGTGGGCAGGGTCAAACTTTACCAGGGAAGGATGCTGGCCTCAGGAATCCTGGCAGGTTGGGAGTGGGAGAGCCAAAGAGGTTAAAAAAAAAAAAAAAAAGCAACTTCTTTTGCTTCATTAAAATAATTAGAATAAGAATCTGTACTTCATTCATAGTTTAGTAACCACTGAGGCGTTGGGTTCTAAGACTAATGTGGAATAGGAAGAGTATTGACAAATGCTCAACAGTTTAGGAAACAAATAACTCAGAGAAAAACACCAAAAATTGTTTAAGGTATACTGATGAGAAAGCATTGTCTTTTTCATAAGAGGTTTAAGTAAGACTTCTGCTCACTGCAGAATTTACCAATAAGTATTTCAATAAACAATCATTTAAAGTCCACCCAGAGTAAGTATGGTACTTACTCTGAAGGAAAAAAAAAATGTATTGAATGATTTGGGAAACAATTAGGTAGCCAAAATTTTTCAGTGTGCTCCAACAAAGTTCAAGAAATGGTGGAAAAGGAAAATGACCGCAGTGAATATAAATGACTCAGATTTGAAGTTAACTATTGATTGTTAACAGTAGTAGGAAAGCAGATATTTAAGAACAATTTAAATCTGGAACACCAACACACTGCATATGTAGAGACCTGCTTATAAGAAATGAGGAAAGATTGCTAGTGTGACTAAAAGAGATCGACTGCTATCATATAGCATAGAGGGAAGGATAAGATGGTGGATCCCATGGCCCTGGATTTGATCCTACCTCCATTCTATATATCTTGACTTTAGGAGACTTACTTAATGACTTAAACCTCTATTTCCACTTATTAAAGGGGGCATATTAGATGCAACTATATGAAATTGCTACCTGTATAATTGCTACCTGCCTATGTTTCAGCCAAAGGACACCTGTTTTATAAGGCTGTTGCAATGATCAAGTGAGGTAAAGAGCCAGGTCACCTAGACATTAAAAGCATAGTCTCTGAAATCACATAGCTCCCTTAAATGCTAACTCCACCAACATCTAATGTGATGTTAGCAAATATTTTGCCCTCTCTCTGCCTATATTTTTCTTTTGTATAATATAAGGTTATGAACCATATTTGCTTCATTGACTTTGTGGAAATCAATACTTTTCCAAATAATAATCACTCAATAAAATTTAATATTAAGCAGCTTTCAATATGAAGCCTGTTGGTCTAAATGAATTCTGGAAATACTTGATAGACATTTCAGTGCTCTATTAGCTTTTTTATGTATAGTATCATCTTGATGAATATATTTAAACTCTAAACAATAATTTCATCATGACATTTGCAAACCTATATGTAAATGGCATCATGTGCATGTATGTATAATATTTATACAAATATTATACACATAAGCAGATGAATCAGAATCTCTTGGTGCCACAGCAAGAAAAGATGCCATTTAAATAGTAAAACTGTCAAAAACCTGGAGAAGCAAAATATTCATTATTTAATGAAAGATCAATTTGCTAAGCCATATTTGATGTTCTGAAGACTAGTGCACCTCAGAAGAGTCTGTAAATTTCTGTCAAAAATAATTAAGTTGGGATTGGGGGCAGTACATACCCCAGAAATCTGAAATATTAATAGAGTTTTTAGTTTTTCTAGAATTACCAAAAAATAAACAAACAAATAAATATCAAGTAAAAACTATAAGATCTTTCTTTGAATAACAATTTCATGAGCATTTTAGCAGTATTTTCTCTAATTTATTATGGGCTTCAGACAAAAGTTTGAAATCAACTCTAGTTGTCTAAAGTATACATTCTCATTTTTATAATTATTACACTTATATATGGTAGCCAATAAAATCCTGACATTTGTATTAATTTTCCAGAAAAAAAAAAAAAAGGTGAGAAGTAGGACTAATGAAAAATCAAGCTGGTACTGACCTGTAAGCTTCATCTCCACTGACTAGCTTTCATAATACTAGAAGGTGCTGTTCATGCTACTGGAGGAGAAAAGTAATCATCAACCTTATCCAGCTATGGTACTTTGCAGTCTACCATAGCCAATGACCTGGCAAGACATGCCCACTACTGGAAGAGTGGCACAAATGTTATGGGACTAACCAGCTGCTTTCTGCTTGGATTTAAGGCCTGCTTCATTAGATAGAGCCCAGGCCTGGCACTGTTTTCAGGGCCAAGAACCTGTGACTAGACAAGTCACAGGCCATAAGACAGAGAATATTATTCTCATAAAAAGACATAGTATTAAACTGACTCCTAGTAACTTACTGTTACACCTATAGATTAGTACATCTCTCAGTTCTCACCAGAGAAGCTTCTTCTTGCAGCAGATAGTGATTCACACAGAGACTCACAACTGGTCTCCACATAGAGAATAAGAGACTGTGGAGTGCTCAGCCTTAAACAGAACACCTGTATCCTCCCAAGGCTCAGGGATCATTAAGGGAGAGGGGGAAGAAAGACTGTAAGACCCACAGGTGCTAGATGAACACAAAGAAACTGCTGTCTGGACAACACAGGGTAGTTGCACATATAAATGTACAGCTCTTGTGACAACATGCACAAGACCTGTGCAAGTCCAAGCCAGACAGGAACCCAGCATGGATTGGGTGGGGGGGCGGGGAACAGGCAAGAAGCTACAGCCCTAGCTGAGGATCTATTGGTAACTGATAGCTGCTAGGAGAGGGAGAGTCAGTTTTCTTTAAAGGTGTGACACCTACTCGGTTGACCAGAGTACAAGGGATGCATTTGGGGAGCACAAATCAGACTTAATACATTTTTAAAAAGAAAAATAGTAACAAAGAAAATAAAGTTGGAGCAGTTAAGAGGGTATGGGTGGATATGGGAGAGGGGTTCTGAATAAAATCAAAATACATTGTATGAAGTTCTCAAAGAATCAATAAAAATGTATTTTTTTAATGTTATCAAAGGCCAGCAAGATGGCTCTGCCTGAATGAGATATCCAAGTTCAGCATAGCCCTGGAGTCAGGAATTTAGACCAATGGCCTAAAGGACTTGGACTAGAGAAAGGTTCAGCCATGTTCTGAGACAGGAAGAGAGATCAGAGGGACCAATGAGGATATGGGCAGAGAGAAGCAGGTAGGTACCACAGTAGATGATGGAGGGCTCACCTGGGACCTATATGTCCCCAGTGAGGGAACGGCAAGGTCATCTTCTGAGACAGAAGAGGATGCCAAAAGGGGTCAGAGGAAGCATGGTGAAAGTGTACACATTTGTATGGGAACTGGAAGATTCAACAGCTTTGAACAAGTAAAAGCATTGACAAGAAGCCTGAGAACTCAGCTGAAACTGGAGACCAACAAGTTTACCAACAAAAGAATGTGGCCATTTTACACAGAACGTTTGCTCTTCTACACACTGGATCAAGGGGAAAGACAAAGCCAAGATTCGGTCTTACCATACATAAGCAGTGGCAGAAGAGTAATCAAGATATAAGCTGTCTGGCAAAAGCTGTCAGTCCAGAAATGAACTGAGCTCCTTATACCAATGTTTGGTCAAATCCCTTCTTGTTCCACATTTTCCACTGCTCCCATTTATGCCTAGCACTACCAGAAGTTAAATCATATACCCGGGATACTTCCTAGAGAGTTCAAATACCTCACAGTTTGGGAGCTTGACCTTATATATAAACAAGGCTCCTGGTGTGTAAGGAAATGAACATCTAACTCAAATCCTTATAAAAAAAATCAGAAACCAAGAAATGTACAGTAACTGCTACCTAGCCCATGGAGAAAATGAATGGGTATACCTCCGATTCAAACACCATTTGTGATGTGGCTTCAAAAGGATTTTGTTCTGTCATAAGAATGTGGCCACTTTGGACAACAACTCCAACAAAACAGTCTTTCCTTGGCTCATAAATCAGTGATAGAAATGTACTGCCTTACCTAAAATTAAAGAATCTTAGAATTGGAAGAGTTAAGATCCTTCAAGTCATCTTTTGTTGATGTTCCAGAGAAAGAAACATCAATCCAAGAAGGCAAAGAATTCTGTAGGAAGGCTCTGGATAAGAATGCACTTCTGTTCTTCCTATCTTGATCTCCCATTCAAATGACACATCTTTTCCATTTCCTTTTTAAACAATTATTTATGTAGATATTATTCCTAAACATTTTAAAGTATTTTTACTTATTATTTCTGTTTTATGTGTATAAGTGTATTGCTTGCATGTGTTTAAGTGCACCAGTGTCATGCAAGTGTAATGCCAGCAAAGGTCAGAAGAGAACGCCAGAGTTACAGGCGGTTGTAGCCTCCTGTGGGTGCTGGGAACCAAACCCAGGTCCTCTGAAACAACAACCAGTGCTCTTAATCACTTAATCATTTGTCCATCCCCTTAAAGAGCACTTTAAAGCACCTTTGAAGCCACCAAGAGAGATTTCATCTGGGGAGTATTTGTAGTACTGAGCTAAGTAAGAGGCTGAAATTTTTGTAAATTTTACAGGACTGAAAACAGGGTCTTACAAATAGGCAGTGTATCATAGACCAAAGGGTTAATCAAAAACTTATCATGTGGCTGAATTAATTATTAATTCAATTCCTTCATATCTCTTTTTTGTTTTCACATGGGTATTTTACAAGGTTTCCCAAAAAAAGTATTTGCAAAGTACTTAACATAGTATAAAATATGAGTATTAAAGGACCAGTTGTTACTATTGATAAATATTTGTTCAGATTTTCTATGATAATAAAGAAATAAAAATAATTACTTCTTAGTTCACTTTTGATAAGGACAGGCAAAATGGTCCAGCAGGTTAAGGCACTTGCCTAGCAAGCCTGGTGACCTGAGTTTGATCTATCCTCAGAAACTACATAAAGGCAGAAGGAGAAAAGTGGCTCCACAGAGTTGTCCTCTGACCTCCACATGACTGCCTGCCCCCCCACACACATACACATACAGAAAGGGAGGGAAGGAGGGAAGGAGAGAGGGAGAGAGAGAGAGAGAGAGAGAGAGAGAGAGAGAGAGGAAGAAAAGAAGAAGAAGAAGAAGAAGAAGAAGAAGAAGAAGAAGAAGAAGGAGGAGGAGGAGGAGGAGGAG
>NW_008355279.1:62896-68079 GCF_000622305.1 Nannospalax galili
AAAAAAAAAAAAAAAAGAAGAAGAAGAAAAAGAAGAAGAAGAAGAAGAAGAAGAAGAAGAAGAAGAAGAAGAAGAAGAAGAAGAAGGAATAATAATAACAATTAATTCTTTTAAAAAAAAAAGACCACATGGGGCTGAGCGTTAAAGCTATGCCAGCATGAGAAACTTCACTCTAAGCACACATTTCATACATTGAAGCCTAAGGGCATCAAGACTCCAACATCTCCAAATGCAGTTTTCATTTTATTCAGCAGATGTTAATGAGCCTCCCAAACTTTGCCTGCCTCTGCTCTCCCAGTCTGCCAGAACTGGAATGTAAGGCATTCCCCATGCCCCATTCCCCTAGTCAACCTGAGTCCACAGCTTGCTTTACTTTGTTCATAGTAGCTAACATTCTTCTTTTTAAGCGGGGTCTCCCTCAAGCCCCAGCTTGCCTGGCACTCACCATGTAGACCAGGCTGGCCTTGATCCCACAGAGATCCACCTACCTCTGCCTCTTGAGTGCTGGGATTAAAGATGTGCGCCACCATGCAGGGCGAGCATCCTTATTTTTGTCTCCCTCAATACATCATGAACACCTCAAGGACAAAACATCAGTCTCACTCCTAGTAGCCCTTGTCATTAGGCAGATAACATATATTTGCTGAGTGATGATTAAATAAGTCTAGGTCTCTCCTTTGCTGTCAATTTATTGTTGTTGGTAGTAGTGGTAATAGTATGTATATGTATTTGTGTATGTGTATGTGTATGTGTGTGGAAGTGGAGGTCAGAGAATGGCTTTTGGAGTTAGTTCTCTTCTTATACCATGGGATCTGGGGATCAGATTCAGGCCATCAGATACATGAGACAAGTCAAGTGTTTTTACTTTCTGAGCCATCCCACCAGCCCCCTTGTTATGAATTTTAACACTCCAGAATACTCAAATTCTTTACTAAGTAATGGGCACTTGTGGTGATTGGTTTGGGTGTCTTCATTTATATTACATTGCACAAAAGCAATGCTTGCTCTCTCTGCTTGTCTTCCACCCAGTGAGTCCCGATTTCTACCTTGTTCCTGTTACTGGAACTCAATTCTTGGATCCAGAAATAGAAATAAGACCTATCCCAGAGGAACACAGACAAAGCTTTTTTGGACCATCTACTAAAGTGAAACAGGAAACCAGGCCTACCCAAGAGCAAGTTAGGATGCAGGTATCTGAACAAAAGACAAGGATAGTTAATACAGGAAGAGGTTCCAACAACGGTTCCCATCCAGGTTCTGCATACAAATAAGAGATCCAGTCCTAAAGAGTCTATGTCAGGTCCTCTCTGCAAATAAGAAATTCAAGCTAAAAAAAGATCTGTGCTCCTGACTGGTCAGTAGCTGTGCTCAGTTTTAGGCAGTTCATTGGCTGGTTTTGACCCTCCAGAGTGAGGAGGCTGATCCTTGCTTGCACCTGCATTTATGGGATCTGTTTATAGCTTCTGGAGCTGCATGTGAGCCTTGGTGCTGTGAACTGATGATGCATGTTAGCCTTGGGTTCCTGCTTATGTCTTTGACTTTTTTATAGAAACACAAAACTAGCATGATCCCTACAGAGCCTTTCCCAGTATCTGATCAATCTGTCACCATTCTGAATGATCCCTTACTATGATCATGGTGACAAGAAAAATAATTCCTTGTGACAGAGTCTCACTAGGTATCCCTGGGTGGCCTAGAACTTGCTATGTAGACCAAGCTGACCTTCAACTCACAGAGATCCACCTGCCTCTGCCTCCAGAGTTCTGAGATTAAAAGCATGTGCCACCATGCCAAGGTTGAAAAGATGTTTTTAATTAAAAGAACTGTAAAAGAATGAGGCTGCCTGGGGTACATCCCCATAAAATTTGAGTGAACAGAATAGAAATGAATAGAATGGGATGGGGTGGGATGGGATGGGGTGGGATGGGACAGAATAGAAGAATAGGATAGAATAGAATAGAATAGAATAGAATAGAATAGAATAGAATAGAACAGAATAATGAATAGAACAGAACAGAACAGAATAATGAATAGAACAGAACAGAACAGAACAGGAGACAGAAGAACAGAAAGAATGGATGTCAGTGTTGGAAAAATCAGATTCCTCAACAGGCCAAAGGTAAGTGAGTTACTGGATCAGCATATACACTTTGATTCAGGAGAGGTAAACGGAAAACAGCACAGCTTTGCTCCTAAACATGAGGAATGAAGACCTTCAAAGATATTCACTTGTCAAGGGTCCACTTTGCAAATGTCAAGAGGGTACTGACCTTATCTATATACAACTAGTTAGAAAAAGGGTGAAAAGTAGACATTTTTGTTTTCTGGAGAAAGGAAACAAAAGAAAGAAAAATATTTTATTAGGCACATTGTCCTGTTGTTGGGAATGTGAAAAAGAGAAGCATAAGTGTTGGTAGGATATGACCTAGGCCAGTCCCCAGTCAACCCCACACACCAGAACCTGGCCTCTTGCCTGATGGAAATGCACACCTTTGGTTTTCAGCTCTTTTCGGTCCTCTTCTTTAGACATGTCATCTGCATTTTCCCAGAAGTTTGGTGGAGTAGAGGGTTGGAGATAGCACATGGACCGTGGCCTTAGATAAACCCCAAGTAGATGAACCCTTTGATGATGAGGGTGACCTAAGAATGACAGAGATTTCAAGTGAAAGCTCTGACACACAAAGAGGAAGATACTGTTTACTGCCTCGGAGAGACTTTTCCAAGTCGTTTTCTCTTTATCTACCTAATCCTGTCACAGTCTCAATTTTACATTACTCATATCCACCTCCAGTAATTCTTTTACTCACTTATGCTTGCATGAATTGATGGTATTCTTCAAGAGACCTCTGTGGATCTTCTAGAATCTCCAGACTCTAGAATGTTTACAAGTAATTATTTCCTCTCACTTTCCTCAGTGGAAGACTAAGTAGACACTTGTACACTGACTTTAACTGTGGTTGGCAGATGACCAATTATGCTCACATATTTGAGATCTCTCTCACAAATAAATATGCCTCTTTCAAAACCTGCACAATTTAAATTGAGTACCAGTTTATACTTATCTTGGCCCTTGAAGGAAGCTTGTAAATGTCTGTAAATGAAAAAACCTTGTAAATGAAAAAAATGCTTATTTTTTCCTTGTATACTATCCTAAACTTTTAGACAAATTAAACTTATCAGTTAATTTGAACAAAGAACAATTCGTGCATGGAGCAGCACTCAGAGCCAGGATGAGTCAGAGAGTTCTACCTTGCGGTGTAAGCCGTTAAGATTTCATGGCCCTGACACAGCAAACAGAGAAATCACCTAATTGGCCACAGCTAGGCACAGAAATTTTAGCATGGTGTGATAAATTAGCTGCCTGTGATTGGCTGAGTCCTGGATCCTTGTGATTGCACAAATGCAACTATTTTTATACTCCTAAGTTTACTTTTTATATACTAAGTTAATGGCTCATTATATAGAAACTCAAAATACAGAGTCGCCCTCATATTAATGGCTTCCTGGTCATTTAATTTAACAACTATCTGCTCCTGATTGGATAATCTATTCATTGGTGAAGAAATAGAACTCCTTAATTATAAATCCAAAGTGCCTAAATGTCACTAAACAGAATGACACTAGAAGCTATATACTAAAGATGGCTTCCCAGATACTTTAGTCAGTTTTCCATTGCTGTGACAAAATACTTAAGAAAATCAATTTAAAGGACAAAAGATCAGCTGTGATTCATGGTTTCAGAGTTTTCAGTCAAAGGCTACTTTACTTCAGGGCTTATTGAAGGGAATATAAGGTAGGAAAAGCTGCTGTACATGGTAAGGAGAGGCTGTAAGTCAGATATAGTCCCCAAGGGCATGCCCCCAAAGACCCACTCCCTTCAAGCAGGGCCTATCGTCAAACTTTCTATCATCTCCCAATAAACCACCAATTTATGTTCCTACCAGTGGACTAATCCATTGATGAAGCCAGAGCCTTCATCATATGATAATTTCCTCAGAACTCTGTATCGAGACACTGCTAAATTAGGGACCACTCTATCATCACATGAACCTTTAGGGTCATTTCAAATCTAACCATAACACCAGAAAAGAGTCAAGCCTGAATGTTCAATATGAAGATGTGGATTGTGATTCAGATATATTCTACAATGAGTGTCCTTTATAAGACTTTGCCACAAAATCCCCTGGGAACTCAGAAAACAACATAAATTTCCTGTTTATCAGATCATCCAGCATCATTGGAAGGAAGTACACATGATAAAGTGAAATAAGGTAAGAGACCATGGGTTCTCATGTCAGGTATATCTGAGCTCATTTGAGAATGGTCCCCAAAGAGAAAAATCCTGGTTAATAACTATAAATGTACAGAAGGTATTTTATCTGAGGCATCAGTTCTCCTTAAAATGTATGTGGAAAAAAACGGTGAATCTAGTCAGCCTATCCAGAGGTCTTTGTTTTAGGAAGGTCAGCTGTTCCTCATCTACCCTCCTTACCCTATCCTGCAAAGGCATCACAATGAACTGTGAATTTGCTGTCCATGTTGTGTGTTTTGACCCTCTATAGATTATGGGCTCCATTTTTCATTGACTCTATTGTACTCAATAGAATGATTTACCTACTGCCTGTGGAATCATGTGTAAGCTCCTATCAACCATAAGTAAACTGCAGAATTCCCATTCTGAATAAAGAATAAAGTATGGAAGTTAGTGCCATGTGGGTCCTGGAATTTGAATCCCGGTCCTTTGCAAAAGAAGCCAGTGCTCTTAACCACTGAACCATCTCTCCAGCCCCAATGGCTTTTCAATACAAAGAATGCCAGGCAATTTAAGTAGGTATTTTAATGACATCTGTTCAAAAGAGTCCACTAGAGTGTGGTTGCTACCCCTCATGATCATGTGACTGCCTGGGCGCTGCAGCATGCTGTGGCCATTCCAGGCGAGGGCACTGCACTAAAAGATTGAAGTGGAAATCCAGAGTGTGATTTCCACCGAATAATACCACTTTTCTACCATCACAAAGTTAAAAATCATAACTTTCATAAGTCAAAAACCGTTTGTATTATATGTACAAATATATAAATATTTGCTTTTTTAGCAATATTTATTTATTCTTTGACAGTTTCATAATACATACAGTGTATCTAGACCATATGCACCCCCAAATTCCCCTTCCCACCCCCGACCC
>NW_008355279.1:68232-72379 GCF_000622305.1 Nannospalax galili
ACCTACTGGGTCCAATTAGTGCTGCCTACTACATACATATGGGTGTGGGACCATACACACACACACACACACACACACACACACAATAAAAAAGGCATTCGCAACCTACCAGTGGGCATATCCCCCCAAAAAACTGAGCGCCTTCCTTATCCATGCTGAAATGCTGACTGTCTTGATCCTAGGCAGGTCTTGTGCAGGTAACCATATGTGCTACTAATTCATGAGCACAGCAACCATACCATGTCCAGAAGACAGCATTTCACAGCACTCCTCCCCCACCCTCTGACACTTAAATTCATTCTATCCCCTCACACTCAGTATTCCCCGAACTTTGGGAGCATTGGTCTGGATGTCCCATTTAGAACTGAGCACGCAACAGTCACTAAATCTCTGCACTTTGACCAGTTATGATTCTTTGCACTGACTATTGCCACTGCTTCCCCCCTAGGACCTAGAACCTCCCAACCATAGTCCTCAGTAAGGTTTACAGCACCAGACATGAATTCACTCCTATCAGAAAGCAGTTGGTCAGCCCCAGAACCTTTGTGCCAACCCTGCACCAGTGGGCACATCTTGCCTGACAGGTAGGCATTTTAGTGTGCAGGGTCCACCAACAGTTACATCTATTGATGACTTTTCTCACCTAGCAGCTGGCATAGGCAGCAGAGAGGAAGTTTTCTGGTCAGTTCCAGTTTCATTTATCTATGTCTTGCAACCAAAATGTGGTGTATTTTCAACAATACGATCTTATCATCCAGTTACGGTAGGCAGCCAACAGCAATGGTAACAGCCTGTGTGGTTTTAGAGGCTTCTGGGATTTGTTTATTTTTTAATCTGATATCTCCCTTATCCATATTATTTAGAGTTTTTTATATTAGGAATAGTATTGTGATTGCCAAACACAAAATAAATCCAATTTTTCAGAAACATAATGCAATACAATCTTTACTTCCTTTTGGATGCCTTTCATTGAAGCATCCATCACTTTCTTGAAACTTTATATTGCAACTCCAATACCAGTATCTAATGCAGCGTACAGTTCTAGAAAGATGAGGATGAGAAACATTCATTCAATTAAACTATTTGGATATTTTCATTCACATTTTAAATGTCTGTACATAAGCACTGACCCCAAATTTTGAGTGTATAAGCAATAAATATAGACCAATATTTCAAGAGTTTACATGAAGGAGAATACACAGAACCAAAGTTTATAGCTGGGAGGAGTGAGGAGCTAAGCTGAGGATACTGACTTCAGCCTCTCACTCTGCCGATCTGATATGCCACCAGAGATGCAGAAGTGACCCCTTTGGTGATTAACTTTGTCCTCAGAAAGGAATTCCATAGCCCCGTGTGTATCATCTCAGGGAAAAGGAGCAGCTGGCATAGGCAGCAGAGAGGAAGTTTTCTGGTCAGTTCCAGTTTCATTTATCTATGTCTTGCAACCAAAATGTGGTGTATTTTCAACAATACGATCTTATCATCCAGTTACGGTAGGCAGCCAACAGCAATGGTAACAGCCTGTGTGGTTTTAGAGGCTTCTGGGATTTGTTTATTTTTTAATCTGATATCTCCCTTATCCATATTATTTAGAGTTTTTTATATTAGGAATAGTATTGTGATTGCCAAACACAAAATAAATCCAATTTTTCAGAAACATAATGCAATACAATCTTTACTTCCTTTTGGATGCCTTTCATTGAAGCATCCATCACTTTCTTGAAACTTTATATTGCAACTCCAATACCAGTATCTAATGCAGCGTACAGTTCTAGAAAGATGAGGATGAGAAACATTCATTCAATTAAACTATTTGGATATTTTCATTCACATTTTAAATGTCTGTACATAAGCACTGACCCCAAATTTTGAGTGTATAAGCAATAAATATAGACCAATATTTCAAGAGTTTACATGAAGGAGAATACACAGAACCAAAGTTTATAGCTGGGAGGAGTGAGGAGCTAAGCTGAGGATACTGACTTCAGCCTCTCACTCTGCCGATCTGATATGCCACCAGAGATGCAGAAGTGACCCCTTTGGTGATTAACTTTGTCCTCAGAAAGGAATTCCATAGCCCCGTGTGTATCATCTCAGGGAAAAGGAGATTATATGTCATTCTACTTATAATGGTAACAAACAAGTTTGAAAGCTGTGAAGCATTTCTCCACATTATCTCACATTAGCTTTGTGTCAAATGAGATAGGCAGAAAGGCATCATTATCTCCCGGGGAAATGAATTGCCTCTGATGTACACCACAGTGTGAAATGGCAGGCTATATTCTTATCATCAGAAACCTGGGCTTTTATGAGAAAGGCAAGACACAATGACGGAGCATTCAAGAGTACTCAAGAGAATACACACAAATTTAAATACAAATCAAATTAGTACAAATTGAACACAATAAGATACAATGTGTGGTACTGTTAATAGTAATAATAAATGCAGAATACATAGCTGTCAATGTTGGACTAGATTGTTTGAGAAATTTCATAGAGACACTAGTATTTAAATGGGAGTTAGATTTGGGTAAGGAAAGAGGTAAAACACATTTCAGACTGGAAGAGAGTGAGAAAACCTTGAGGTAGGGCTGTCAGTGTGGTGTGAGGGAAAGTAAGGGCAGCGAGGAGGCTGGCCTGGCTGGGATGAGCCTTGTTAGGATTTGGGAATTGGGATGAGGAGTTCAAGCCAGAATTTGAAAAACCTAGCTGAATCTGTGAGCAATGGAGAGGCTTTACAGGTATTTTCAAGGGGCAAGTAAGTGATTAAAGCAATTATCTTTACGAAGAGCGGAGCACTGAGAACATGCTAAAGCAGGCAGCAGGGCACAACACCGGTGGCCGGGAAAATAGTTAAAATGCCAGAACACCTTTCCAGACGTGACACTGTGAGCCCTGAAAAGGCAGAAAAGAAAAGAGGTAAACTCAGAGTCAGAGATACTGAAAATACATTTCCCCACGTGTAGGCCTCTGGAGATGGGGATGCTCTGACTATAGCGAAGGAAGACAAGCAAAGAGAGAGTTTAATTTAGAAATGGAAGTGACTACACAGCTGTGGAATAAGTCAGAGAGGAAGCCATATGAAATATGTTTGCATATTTTTATATATTTACACATAGCTGCTTACGTACATGTACCCAGTAAGCATTGGTTCCCAATAAGCATTGGCTGGAGCGGTGGCTCAGGGGATAAGGGTACTTGCTGTTCTTCCAGAGATAGAGTTCAGTTCCCAACATTCACATGGCACCTCTGTCATCCTCTTCTGGCCTTCGAGGGCACTACACACATACCAATAAACATACTGGCCATCCAAACACTTGTACAAATAAAAATAAATAATTCACTTTTGAAAAGCGTACTTTAAGTTACTAGTTTAGACCTGGTAACTAGGATTGTGAGAACAGATGAGTCCTTGGTTGTAACAAATATAGACATTAAAAATTCAGCGGTATAAGGAGCAATATCCAAGGAGCAGTCACAGTTAATGGATTGGAGGAGCTAACAAAGGCGGTTAAGGAGCAGGGAGAGTCCTAGTTTCCTCTGAAAATCGCACAATTCCCTTTTAAAGCATTAGGTGCAAAGTCTCACATTTACTGTCAAGGGTGTGAATGGTAAAATTAATGGAGAAAGCAGAGTTATTCTGCCAAGGAGACCCATTTGAAAGTGAAATAGAGGTCAAAACCCCACTCTAACATGGAAATTGGAAACCGCCAGATGTTCCAGTGCTGTGCTGCAGTTCAAAAAGGGCAGAATCGAAGGATTATTAACCATGCCAGCTGGCAGCACAGAATTTATGTTTTCTTTGTTATGTGAAATGTACAATCATCAAAGAAACATTAGAAACCTGAGTAGGTTCGAGGAAGGGCATAAAACAATGTAAATCAAATTTAATTGTAGTGGACACAACTAACAGCAGAGGGCCCCCTTCAACGCCTGGCAAATTCTCAAGGCAGACAAACACCAAATGGAAAAGTCTTTCATTTTCTGGTAAGTTCTGGTTAAAATAAAAAATATCACACATAAGAATAAAGCAATTATCAATTTTTATAAGCTAAAAAAAGCAGTTTATAGATCTTTGGGTCTTACAATTTCTTAATCCCCCCCCCCCGTGCTTTTTCCAAATGAGAAATGTTATGTGTAACTATTA
>NW_008355279.1:72424-110838 GCF_000622305.1 Nannospalax galili
ATAATCCCTGTATCAAAATACACAAATTCCAAACACAAGAGGTTCGCACTCTTTAGCAAGGAGTCTTTAACAATCCGAGGCCTTGGAAGAGTGGACATCTGGTTAAATACCAAGATGGCTTAATAGCCAATCAAAATCTCATCTGTGTTTTTAAGAGATGCATGTAGAATATTTTGGCTCATTTTGAATTGAACACCACTGCTTCACATAGGCAGCTGACCATGTTTTCAATCAGCTGTTTTTTATTTATTGGGAAAAATATGGGTGAAAGAAGCGTTGCCTGGAAAGGGTGCCGTCCCCTTTGGACACTGTCCTCAGAAAGAACAGTGATTTTTTTTTTTTTCAGTCAGGTATTACTGCCAGTTGAGTAAGACAAGCATTTGAGGGTGAAAGAAGCGTTGCCTGGAAAGGGTGCCGTTCCCTTTGGACACTGTCCTCAGAAAGAACAGTGATTTTTTTTTTCAGTCAGGTATTACTGCCAGTTGAGTAAGACAAGCATTTGAATGCAGACTTCTGATGGCTTCTTTAGATTCATCAAGGTGCATCACTAACTACATCAGGAGTCAGCAAACTTCAGCCCAAGGAGCTAAACCTAGCCCGATTTTTGTTACCAACCACAAGCTAAGAATGATTTTGCATGTTCAAAATGGTAACCAAAAAATCAAAAGAGATATAGTGGTTTATAACATGTGAAGATTATAACTTGGTGTTCAGTGTCCATGAAGTTTTAGATTTCATCAGAAAACTGTGGGAACTTGTTTGCTTTCTTGTTATATAAGCATTTATCTGATAACCTCAATTTCATTTCATGTACCATGAAGCCTAAAATACCTTATTTACTATCTGGCTCTATACAAAAAAAGGCTTGCCAAACTCTGAACTATGCCACTCTTCAATGTTCCTTGAGTTCTTTATAAATAATAAAACACTTAGCCCCTTTAGCACTACAAGCAAATAGTCTGCATACCTGGTTTCCCAAATAGTCAACTTGGAATTACCCACATCGTATTAAAACGCTATTGATGTTTGAATCCCAGACCCAGAGCCTTAAAATTGTCTAAGGATCCCATTTGAATGTGGAGTTTGGGAAGCCTTAATTTAGAGCCTTGGCAAATGCAATCCCCCTCCTTTATCTGGGCCCATGCAGCTTTTGTTGCTCCCACAGGTGATCCAGCAAATAATCCCTAGGGCTGCCCCAAACTCTCAGAACTCATGCTGAATTCTTCAGTCCCACCACTTCAGGCTCCACTTCTAACAGCTAGTGACCTGCTCACTAATTTGACTGAGAAGGTCAAGGTCAACCCACAATGCTTGTCTGTTTTACTTCCTGAATTGAACCTCTTCCTTAAGTCTATTTTCTTCTCTCCAACACTGTAGTGGTTAAAATAGGTCTTGAATTTGTCAGACTCAAATTCGAGTCCTTGTGCCTCTTCTAGTAATATGCATGACCTGGAACAAATCATTTAATCAATTTGATCACCTATGCCTTCAATCAGAATATCATATTTCAAATGCTTACCTCTAGAAACCTATGTAAAGATTACATGAACTTTCCTTGTTATTTAATATGTGGTTCTCTGACTGACATCAGTGGTGCCTGTTAGACATTCAGAATCTCAGGGCCCGTCCAAACCTCACACTCACCATCGGCACTGTAATGACCTCCCATGGTGATTTGTGTGCACATTACATTCTGAGCATGGTGCTAGAAGATTCTCATTTCACTACCCGTCAGGCTGTCTCTTCTCAATGCTTCTGCAATACTCAATACACTTAAAAGTTGGCAATCCACAGAGGCTGGCTTTTGTGTTCAAAAAGATTTGCTTACATTTTTAAAGATTTATTTATCTGCTATGTTTAGAATAATTTGAAAGCAGAACAGATGGGGCAGGATTGGGAGTAATTAAGACACACAGAGTCACCTTCATGCAGCTTAGTAAAAGCTACTTCCTCTGACAGATATAGCCCAATAGGTTCATACCTAGCGAATTAAAAGATTCTGCCTGCGAATTGGGAAAAGTCCCACGTCTGGGCTGATGACGGCCTGTTTCAGAGACTATGGCCTGCCACACGCAGCAGGGCTTCAGCCATGGGCACTGTGTGGTAAGGAGAAGAGGTTAGGATTAAATGCAGTCCTGAGCTCGGTGAGGTCAACTGGAGTGAAAAGCAGGATGGATTCCAGAAAGTGCCAACACAGAATAGAGGGCAATGTGGAAAAGGTGGAGTGGGAAATCATCCTGTACTTGTTAAAGATTTCCAGGAGGAGATAAGATTTGACACAAATCCTAAGGCTTTATAAAATTTAAAGTACATAGTGAAACATAGTCAAAGACAAGCTGAACTTCCCTAATCTGGGCATCAAAATCTGAAATGTTTTGAGTGTTGAAATGATGCCACAAGTGGAAAGGTCCACATCTGAAGGTCCACATCTGAACCTCATGTGACCAACTGCATCAAAATGCAGCAAAGAAGGTCTCACTTTAGGAACTCTGCTCCACCTAAATGGAGACATTCTCATCTAGGACCCATGGACACCGACATTCCAGCTAGCTTCCTGTTCCTTCAGAAAGGGCAAGCTGGAGATCATTTTAATCAAAATTGTATTTTTAAGTTAGGATGGGTATATAAAAGCAAAGGGAGAGAAAACATTCCACCATTTGCTGAAAGATTTGGTTCGTTTCCATGGAACTAACCAAGTTCATTTGCAGACACATCCTAGAGACAGGACACTGAGCGTTTAATCACATCTTCAAGACTCTGAATGTTCATGCCTCCTGCAGTTTTACGCCTTGCTTTTATGGAGACTTTACTACCAAAAAGCTGGCACAGGACTCTGTCCAGAGGTCCGTAAATGCTGTGGGATCAGACAAAGGTACTTTAGAGGAAATTCAATTCAAACATTCCTTTAGTAAACAAGTAGCTGTTTACTGAGCACCTGCTCTGTGCTGAGGACTATGCTGTTGAGGGGTAGCATTTCCTTACTAAATATATGAGCCCAAGAGGTGTTTCCTTTCCATTTTGTCTACAGGCTCAGTAGAGAGATGTGGTGACCTGGCCAGATCTCACTGTCTTGCCCCTCCCTGTTTGTAGTCTGAGACATGATGCCTCAGTCTGTGCTCTCTGTAGCTCTCCAGCTGAGAGAGAGATCTGCTTTCCTTTTCTGAAACAATTCACTTTAAGTGGGTGCCACCGGGGAAATGCTTGTGTGCTCCACTTAACTGAGTTGTCAGTCCAGTTCTGAAACCAAATATTTAAAAAAGAAAGGAAAGGAATGAGGGAGAAAAGAAAAAGGGTTAGGTTAATTCTAGCCCCTGGATATATAGTTTTAGCCCTTAGGTTCTTGAAGTAGAATTAACACAGCATTCTTCAGACACACAGTTCTGTAGAAGGCACCTCAGAGAAATATCCAAGCATTATGGTTAGAGAGCCATTATTGAATATCGCACTGTGGTAAGGAGATGTTTTCCTCATTTTTATGTATACGCTCTTCCTCTTGAGAAGGGATGATTAGTAAATATTTAATGGAATGAAAGGATAAATAAATAACAGAAGGCAACCTGGATGTCTCAGCTCCTGCCCAAGGAACTAATGTTCCATGACACCCATAGAAGGAAACAAAGGCCCCAAGCAAAGCTTAAAGATACTGCAGGGTGGGGCTAACCAGACTCAGTGCCCTGACCAAGGGGGTAGCCTGGAGATTTGGATTATTTATGACATGCAGCAGAAGCTGCTACACCCGGAAGGGCTTAGAATACCGATTAGTGGAAATTTAGCAGCTCCCTTTGTAGAGCAGCTTAGTGCTGTTTTACCAAGAACCAAGCAGTGGTTGTCTTATACTAAAGGGTTTTTTTAAACATAACAATTTAAGAAATAAGAAAGAGAAAGCAACAGTGGAGAAATAGAACAGGACAAAGGGAGGGGGGAGAGGAAAGGAGGAAAGGAAGTAAAGAGAATAGAAAAAGGAGAGAGGCAGGGGGCTTTCTTGTCCTGGAGCTAACCTGGAATCACACTCATGAAATAAAGAGCATACCTCTGTTTGAAAGATGTCATTCTGTGTAAGCCGAAGCTATGTATGAGACATCAATTTTCTGCTGATGCCACTGAGAGAGGATGAAGAACTTCCAATGGCTAGAGGCAGCTTAGCGATGACCAGAAACTTGTAGTCTTTTGCCAAGTTTATTTCAAAAATGGAAAAAGAATGAAGTACAACAACAAAATTTATGTTCCTCCTTGGTCCGGCTGAAACCAGCTCCAGTGAGAAAGATTAATCAAGTGTTCTGTGTTCCAGTATATGCTCGCCTGCTTCAGGACAACTGTTATTTAGTAGAAAATGTAGCTGCATATAATCCAACAAATATGTCTTGTTATGATGTTCATGTTTTGCTTTAAAGTATTCTGACACAGAGGGTTGGCTGGGGAGATAGTTTGGCAGGTAAAGTGCTGGCTGCACAGGCATTAGGACCTGTGTTCAGATCCCCAGCAGTCACGTGAAAAAGTCAGACATGACAGTGCATGTCTATAGCCCCAGCACTGGGGAGGTAGAAACATGTAGATCCCAGGAGCTGGTTGGCCAGCCAGCCTCGCTGAATGAAGAGCTCCAACTTCAGTGAGAAACCTGTCTCCAAAACTAAGGTGGAAAGTAATCCAGAAAGATGCCTGAAACCCCATCTGACTTCCACATGCACACACACATACACATACCCACATGAACATGTACATACACTATAGGCATACCAAAGTAAATAAAAATAAAAATCTTAGCATAAAGAGAGTGTGTTAGTCTGAATAGAAAGATGCTTGGGTTTTTTTTTTTCTATTATCTTAAGTGGAAATTCAAATATTATGAGTGGTTGGTAAGCTGGCTAGTTAGTTAATTGGAAAGTCCAGACCATAGAAGTTAGCACAAGTTTACAGGTATTATCTGGACCACAAGGTAGGAAATTAGGCTAAGGAATATTAGAAATGGTCACGGATTAAATTAATGATACATAGGCATATCGATGACTTAATAAAATGGTTTGCGGACACTCCCAACCCTAGAAACTGAATCTAGAAAGGCCTGTGCCCCATGCTTGGCGCTATAGCCAGCTAGATGACCAGAAGCTTCTGATCATCTCACAGCAGTTCTTGGGGTAACCACCACTGTGTCAGCCTCCAGTCAACAGAGCTTCTGCGCAGCAATGTTTGATGCACCAAACAATAGAGAGCTAGAGGTCGTGTGTAAAGCTCAAAGGTGGGATGTTTGCCCAGCATGGGATGCTCAGCACTTCTAAGGAAACTACCCAACAATCAAAACTGTTGGTTCCAACTCCTGAAAATGCAGCCCCAGTTACAAGTGTTTCACACAGTTCCACTGGGTTTTTTACTATCATAAGCCCCAGTAAAGTTTAGATGACCCTGCAACCACTTCCACCCAGGCCAGATGGGGAGCACTGTCCCTGGTAGCCTCACAGGAGGACTGCCATGACTGGTCACAAGGGACAATGCCATGATTGGTGTAAACACAAACAAAAGGTGCGCTATGATGAGTGCAAGCGCTCTCCTGGGCTACAGAAGCAGGTTGCTCAGCTCACTGAGCTAACCGGGAGGCCTCCTTCCGTGCTGCCGCCCCGAGTGTTGCAACCTCAGTAGCTGCTTTGACAGTCACAGAAAAGGTGAAGCTGCAGAGAGCGCCCAACAAGCCACTGCAGACACTGAAGAACCAGGGACCGCCCGGCCCTAACAAACAGCAAAGACTGAACAAAGATGCGCCCAACCCTGATAAGCAGCAGGAGCCGAGCCATGGAAACCCTCCTTTCCAGGGGCAGGCAGAGACAGAGCTGAACAGTCTGTAGGCCAAGCTGCAAAAGCAGCAAAGTAATCGGCTGCATCACTGACATCCCCAGAAGGGGCCGAGCCACAGCAAAGGAAAGAGTGGGGCTTGGTGGCAGCAAAAGCAGCCACAGTGACAAAAGGAGGGGCAGTAGCCACGGAAATGGCTACAGTGAACTTTAACAAAAGCAGTTTTCATTGGCTAGGTAAGCTCTACACTTAATTCTACACAAGAGCTTAACACTAGAGGGCACCACCTGCCCCACCTGTTGGCTGCTAGTGCTGGCCACCCAAAGATACAAAAGCTGCCAGAAGCCAGCACTTGACAAGATCCTTGCCTACCCATGATTTCTATCCCAGTAGAGCTAAAGGACGCCAGCCGCTGCCTGGCAACAGTATCAAGCTAGTGAAAGAGAAGTTAACTTTTACCTACATCAAAAGGAATTCCTATTATCTATCAAAAGTAATCAAGAAGTGTGCCTTTTCCAAAGGTGGGTCAGTTCACAATACAGAAATAAACAACTTTAACAAATAGAGCTGTTGTGGCTTTCTCCTTCATTTTTCAAGTGCTGGAAAGGGCAGCTCAAAAGAGAGTCCCATGGTCACTACCTCCTTAAGTGTAGAAACTGACAATTCTGGCTGCTGATTGCATCTACTAAATCTACTGTTGACTTTGACCTGATTCTTGTGTTCACTGAAATAAGCTATTTTGTGTAAAACTGGCCAATGGGTTCCCAGCTGTGAAACTGGTTTCAGCATTTTGGCATGTATATACTCAATATAACTATATGCCAATGTGTCTAGTACTAGTATTAATGTAGATTAGCGTAATGAGGAAGAGTCATGTATATTTAAATGCACTCCACTAAAGTGGACATTGACTTGCAGGAATGTAAATTTGAAATCAACAGTTCAACATTAAACCATGTCAAGTACAGGTCACCAATACAGTTTGTGTGCAGCAGGTACATTTTCAGCTGAGCCTGCATTGTAACTTTGGAAGAAAAATAAACAAAGCGTATTTGATCCAATATTTTGGAAGGTTTGATTATGGTAAATTGGCTTATCATTACTGATAAGTTGATGCCTATTTCCTTGGTGGTCTCAAAACACAAGAGTTTTTAATCTCTTCATTTTAAAGCATTTCTGTGCTCCCCCTGTAGATGAACAAACTGAAGAATAATGATTCCTATGCGCCTACTGTAGGGTGGGAAAGGACAAAGGCAAAGTGAAAACGGTGACTCTGGACATATCTTTTTAAGATCTGGAGAATACAGATAAATACATTTAAAAGATTAAATAGTCCTGAAAGGCTTATAAAGATAGCAGTGACCTGCCCCCCCGAAAGGCACTGCTTTTCATTTTCCAATTACCTCTCCTAATAGTCATTACCGTATTTTAAATCTTGCATGTTACTGTTCTTTGTTTATGAACAAAGAATGGGTTTCCAATAGGATCTGGGATCCGCCTTGCCAGGTTATCATGACTCAGCCTGTTTCAGTGACCAAGAGGACAAAGGCAATCATCATAAGGAGGAACAGACCCTGTATTATGGAAGTTGAAGAGTCTACTCAGTTTTGAACTCACTAACATGATCAACTTTATGCATGAATTCAGACTATGAAGAGAAAAGATTTGAGTATAAATTTTTTTTTTTTTAAGAATTGATACTGTGACCACAAGTCCATTTTACTCCCACGGGAGGACTGGGATGCAAGGTCAGTTTCAACTTTCTTTGTCTCAAATCTGAAGACACTAGTCTTAAACCATCAGAGGATTAGCACGTGGCTCCTGCAGTGGGAAGACAGCAGAGGATTAGCACATGGCTCCTATGGTGGGAAGACAGCAGACATGCTAAATTCCTGCCCTGCAAATCTAGAAAGAATGAAGCCAGCAAGTTCCTTTGGTGGTAGAACAGGCAGAATGCTGAGGCATGTTGGGAAGAAACTGTGTTCTTCTCCAACAGTATGTTAAGGGTCTGGGAAACCCAATGAACAGAGATAGCTTTTCTGGTAGGTATGGTGGACATACCCTAAGGTGACTTCTAATCAATCACAACCTTGTACAATCCCCACTCATTGAATGAAGATGAAATCTGTGACTTGCTTCTAGCCAACATGGTAAAAGCAATTGGATGTCACTTCCTTGATTAGGCAAGGTGATAGGATAGCCACTCTTTACATCATATGTTATTGCATCACAGTACCACAGTACATTCCAACTTGCTGAACTAGAGATGGTCCTGTCTTTAAAGAGTAGTCATTTAGTTAAGGATTCCATGAGACAGATACAGAGCAAAAGCTTACAAATGGCCTCTGGCTGTTAGAGAACACCTCATCTGACAGTCAATAGGAAACCAGGGATCTCAGCTCTGTAAGTGCCCAGAAAAGAATGTCAACAACCACATGAGTGTAAATGAGGACGTGAAGGTCCAGTAAAGAACACAGCTCATCTGACATCCAGATCACAGGGTTGTGAGAACCTAAGCAAAAGAATCTGCTAAGCCACTACCATTTTCGTGACCCACAGAAACTAAGAGCATAATCAAGCATGTGTTGTCTTAAGCCACTAAGTTGTAGCAATTTTTATGTAGTAACAGAAAGATAAAATGACAGTAAAGTTGTTCTATAACAATGTAAGAAGGAACTCTGCACACAGCACAGAAGTTCCCCAACAACATGAGTCTGTAGGGGTAATCATTTCTAACCAGAACCCAAATCGTGGAGTGAAAGCCAACCAAAGGGCAATATGCACAGCCCATCATAGGAGTTAAAGAAGGGCCTGATGAGAGGAGACCTCACAAGAACTCACTCCAAAGGGCTTGAAAATGGGAAGGCAAGAGACCTGACTGCTCAGTTAGAAAGTTCAAAACCATCGGAGCCCAGGGAGAACGTCCTATTTCCTAGCCCATTGTTGTACTGGTAAAATATCTCTGGGGGTTGAAGTAAAGCCCTGCCCAGCTGGGGCCTATGGGGGCTGACAGCAGAAACCTGGCCTTTGCAAACAGGTCTTCAGAGGGATGGGAAGTAAGAAACTTCATCTCAAATGGATCTTGGAGTATTTGTTTTACACCTTGGTCTGGTGAGTTAGAGAGTGGGGCCTCCATGCTTTTGAATTAGAGATTTATTTTATTTTTAACTGTGTGTGTGTGTGTGTGTGTGTGTGTGTGTGTGTGTCTGTTGGGGGTGTATATGTGTGTACGTGAGTGCGAGTGCCCAAGGAGATCAGAGGCATTGAATCTCCCTGGAGCTGGAGTTAAAGGCAGTTGTGAGGCCAAAAGTTCTCAAAGTATTTATTTGTAGAGATGTATGTGGTTGCCTAGGGAGGCTAGAAGAGGACATCAGATCCCCCCATGAGCTGGAGTTACTGGTTATTGTGAGCCGCTTGACGTTGGTGCTGGGAAGAGAAATCGGGTTCTTTGCAAGAGCAGTAAGTGCTCCTCAGCTGAGCCATCACTCCAGCACTCCTTCTTAATTAAGAGAATACAGAGCTTCCTTTCACATAAGAGTGACAAAAAAGGTTACGAGGTTTGCAAAATTTCACACACATGCATAAATATATGATAGCAAAGCCGTTGTCTATTAGGATAACTATCAAAGATACAGGATAAAGTAGCAAAGCTGTTACTTCCTAGTTGGATATTTTTTGGTTTTATTCTTTTTGGGTTTTGTTTTTAGAGACAGGGTCTCCCTTTAGGGCCAGCTGGCCTAAAACTCAGAATGTAGACAGGCTGACCTTGATCTCACAGAGGTCAACCTACCTCTGCCTCCTGAATGCTGGGATTAAAGGTGTGTACCACCATGCCTGGCTACCTAGTTGGTTTTTCTTTTATTTCGAATATTTTTCTCCTTACTTTCTCTCTTTTTTCTTTCTTTTTTCTCATTATTTCTTTCTTTTAAGCCATCATAAGGGATGGCATCATATATTCCAAAGTTCTAAAAGAACATTCAACTAAGTGGCTGAATACAGTCACCTTCCTAATGTGCTTCTGTATTTGTAAGTGCTGCTGTGTCTCTCCTGAGGTCCCTGTACTGAGCATATTCTTCCTGAAAGCATGCATGAAGGTGTGCCACTGTGAGCAATGTCAGGAGAGAGCCAGGGGAAAACATCAATTTTTAAAAAGGAGAGAGAACACAGTGCCTTTGTTGACCTAAATGAACCTGACAGCCAAATGGGAAGGGATGTGGGAGCTGAACATGAATATTTGCTTCAGGGAACTCACAGGATAAAGACAAAAGAAACTTAAACCCTGGGTGGAGTTAGATCTCTGGGGTCAAGATGAAACTATCTGCTTTATTTCTACTCAGGAGCTCACTGGTGAGTCATCTGGGGGCAGTTTATGAAATTGCTAGGAATTACATTCTCTAGGGGTGGAGGCCTTGAAATTTCCCTCCATGTATGCCAAGTTCTAAGAATCATTTAGCTATACCTTGATCAGTTTGACGTGAGTAGCACATGCAGATGTTCTTGGGCCTTGTTATGATGGCACTTCTCAAACTTAAGCCTTTTCTCCAATGTTTTTGCTCCAGGGGAACTCCAGAAAGTAAGCACAGTTTCATAGGAAGAGTTCAAAAGTAATCAGACTCTGGCATCTTGACATCTGCACAGAAATTTTGGATTATCTGTGCTCTTGGCTGCTGAATTTAATTCTCACTTCAGTGTGAAAAAAAGAAGCAATTTTAAGAGAAGTTCCACAGGCTTCTTCCAAAGCACACACCCGTGTTCTACCTTTTCAAACATGAGAGTTTCACTCTCCTGTCAGCTCCCCCTGCTGTGTGCTGGATCCCCATCTTCTCTGCCTAATCAGGATACCAGTCCTTAACTCTCTTCCCTAGCTCCTACAGCCTTCATTTGTCTTTTAGATCATTCCATCAGAATTCAAACATGCTTCATTTGTCTTAATTTGGAGAAACAAAGCCCACGTATTGCTTTGCTCTCATTTCCCCTAGCAACCACTGCCCCTTTGCAGTAAAACTACCTAGTATTCTTTTCCTCCCATTCTGTCTTGAATCCCCTTGATCAAGCTTTGGTCCACAGCACTCTAAACTCTACTGAACTGTTCTGGACAAAATTATCCATAATTTTGATGTTCTAGAAGCTCATGGCAGGTCTCATTGATTATCTCCTTATCTATCAGCTCAGCCAGCATGTAGCCAGGCTGCTAATTCACTCCTCCTTAATAGAGCCTCATTATGTCCTTACACACGGGCGCTTCTTCCTCCCCACGGTCATTTCTTCTCAGTCTCTTGGCTGCTTCTGGTTCTTCTACTTCTCCCTGGTGACTTCCTGCTGGAGAGCTCCAAGGCTCAGTCCTTGGAATTTTCATTCTCTAGTTATCCTTACTCCCTTGATAATCTCATCAAGCACCTTGTCTTTATATGCTGTTGACTCCTAAATTTGTATCCCCATCACAAAGCTCTCCCAAATTCCAGATTCATATAGTCAACTGCCTCCCCGACCAGGATTTCTAACTCTCAAACCGAGCAAGTCTGAAACGGAACTGTTCTTCCACCAGAGCCTGACCCACTAACTTCCATCTCAATTGATAACTCTATCCTTGGTTGCTCAGGCTAAACGTCTTGAAGTCATCTCAGACTCGGTTTCCCAGCCTCCCCACAACTACTCTGAGCAACATGAGAGCTTCTCTTTCAGAATATAACAAGCCTCAGAAAATCCTCACCACTTCCCTGCAGGATGGTCCCTGTCACTGTCCTCTGCCATCTGAGTTCCTACGGTAATAACCTCCTAGACTACAGATATCCAGGGTTATCCCTTATTGTCTCTTACAATACAACCTCAAGAGTAATCCATACAAAACTCAAGATTTATTATTTCTCTGTTTAGAATTCTTCAGGACAATTGCCTCAGGGAAGGATGTTGCAGGTTCTCTTGGCTGGGGGAAACTAGCTTCCTAGTCCATGCCTCTAATGACAGCCGACTGAATTTAGATGCTCGATTTCCTCAGCTATATCAGAGTCTACCTGCATGATCCCATCCCAACTGTCAGGGTTACCTCCTTCCAAGAAAATGATTTCAGCATTACCACTCCCAAGAGGTTTTTAATTCAATTTACTGCTTCTATATACCATTGCAATATAAGAGTTTTCTCACCCTTGATCTTTTTCCCATAATTTGTTACCTTGATATCCTTATGAAACCAATAGTTACTGAAATAAATGCTTTAAAATTTATAAATGTGGCACTGAGATGGCTCAGTGGTTAAAAGCACTGGCTGCTCTTACAGAAGACCTGGGTTCAAATCCCAGCACCCACATGGTAACTAACAACTGTCTGTAACTCCAGTTCCAGGGAATCCGATACCCTCTTCTGACCTCCACAGGCATTGCACAATATGAGTGCACTTACATACATGTAGGCAATATACTCATACACATAAAAAACAAAATATTTTAAAATTATTTTTAAAAAATTTATAAATGCATGTATATTTTTACAACATTTTTATGCTGTTGATATGCACTGTTGCTGCACTTCTAGGAGACAGTATGTTTCTTCTTCCTTTTTTTTTTTCAACAATTTCAGTTGTTTGGTTTCGTTATTCTCCCTGGAGTGTGCTTTGTCTCCAGATCAAAGATGAAGTATTTCATTACAACTCAACAGATACTGACTCAGTATTAAGGCAGAGCATGAAGAGAGTGCCACATGTGTCAGGAAGCCTAAGCTAAGCAATACAGAAACACATAATTGAACTTAAAGGCAGCTTAGATGAAAGAAAATTCACTTGTAACTAGAAAAACTAAGATTTTAGAGTTGTTATAAAACATGAAAGTTGTGTTACAAGGACAGATACAAGTAGATGTGACATGGGCATAAAAATGGCTTCTGTCTTTTCTTGTTGCTGTGATAAAATACTCTAACAAAAGCAATTTAAGGAAGAAAGGGTTAATTCTTGCACACAGTTCAAGGGTACAGTCAGTCTATCATGGCACTTGGTAGCATTGCTTACGTCCATGGTCAGGAAGCAAGAAGTGGTAAATGCCTGTGCTAGGCTCTTTCTCCTTTTTGTACAGTCCAGGATCCCAACCCAGGAGATGGTGCCACCCATAGTGGGCAGGTCTTCCCACCTCAACTTAATCAAGTTGTTCCCCCACAGGCGTACCCAGAGACACCCTAACCTGGATAATCCCTCACAGGTTCTGGAAAAGGCCAGATTCTCAGGGTGACTGTTGAGATTAGCCACCACAGGTTTCAAGCTGGAAAAAAGATAAGTGTTTGGAAAACAATATGTGTATTCAGGCACATCCATTATTCCAATTTGGCTTGAGAAATGAAAAGGAATTTGTTAGGGATGAGTACCCAGGGAGACATGACATAATCCGGAAGACAGGATTTACAGTTAGGGTCCTGGTTTAAATTCTAGCTTTACTACTTATTAGCTATGAAATTAGCTAAATTGCTGACTTTCTTTGGCTCTGTTTGCCTACCATGAACCAAGAACCATATCAAATGATGGGGATCTAAGGAGCCTGTATCAGCTTTCTCTAAAGAAACCGAACTGACAAAATGAATATATATAGGGATTTATTAGATTGGCTTATAGAATAAAGTCTTGAGTGGTTCAAAATTGGCTGCACCACACTGGAGAGGCTGAGAATCTGGTAGTTGCTCAGTCTACGAGGCTGGCTGTCTCACCAGTCCCAATCTGGTGCTAAAGACCAGAAGGATTCCTGGAGGTCTGTTAGTCCAGGGCCAGAGAGATGGCTCAGTAGGTAAACGTGCTTGCCACCAAGCCTGACAACCTGAGTTTGAACCCCAGACCCACATAGTTGTGTTCTGGCATCCACGTGTGCACCATGGCATTCTCACACTTGAAAAGAATCACAGGCCAGCCGTCAGTATTCACAAAGAAAAATAGCAACACCACCTCATCATAAAATGTAAATGAAAAACAACCTCCTCTACCTTTCTGTCTTCATGTTTTTAGATAATTCAACTAAAGTATTTCTACTGATCAGTGATTTTCAGAGTGGGATTTTTTTTCCAACTCAAATAAACTATGAAAATCATATCACACACTTTAGCTCCCCCAAGCCCACCCTGTTCCTTGGTAGAGTCCCAATGTGATCATTGTATCCACTCTTTCTATTCCATATACTTCCCAGAAAGTGGGCTCCAGCCCCAACCTGAAAGTCCTGGAAGTGTGACTAAATTCTAACAAGTTAGGTGCTGGAGAGATGGCTCAGCAGTTAAAGAGCACTGGCTGTTCTTGCAGAAGACTCAGGTTTGAATTCCACCACCCACATAGCGGCCAACAACCTTCCATAACTCCAGTTCCAGGGGATCCAACACGCTTCGTTCTCCACAGGCACTGAATGACACAGGTACGCTTAAACACATAAAATAAAAATTCCACCAAGTTAAACAAGCGTGAGAAGATGGAAAGCCTGGGTGTTTACCAAATTCCGGGGAAATAAGCTTTCACTTCTTTAGATAATTCTTTTGAGTTTTTCAGTTCTTGCATCTAAAATGAGCGTAAGAGAATAACCAATGGAGATTCATATATTTGTAAATATTTGATTAAAGGAGGATTTTAGTTAGGGAAGCACTAATATTTTAATGTCTTTAAACTTGGTGATTCCTTCCAGAAGAACAAATACAAAATTTTTACAGCTCATCTAAAACGCATCTGTCCTTACAACTTTTTTCAAATGTATCTTTTTAAAAAAGAGGTGTTTTTTTTTTTTTGTTTTTTTTTTTTGTTTGTTTTTTGAGACAGGGTCTCCCTGTAACCCCAGCTTTCCTGGAACTCACTATGTAGACCAGGCTGGCCTTGATCTCTCACAGAGATCTGCCTGCCTCTGCCTCCCGAGTGCTGGGATTAAAGGCCTGCACCACCACACCCAGCCAAAAAGAGGCTTATTTTTATGTGTATGAGTGTGAGCATTTTGCCAGCATTTATCTTAAGTGCATCATATGCATGCCTGTCAAGGCCCAAAGAGAATGTCTGATCTCCTGGAACTGGAGTTACAAACTGTTGCGAACTGCCATGTGGGTGCTAGTATGTTTCTTCTTTCTTGAACATGTAGAGATTTTTACCTTAGGTTGAATACATGGACAGTATTTCTGACTGCTTCTGTGAGTTTGGAAAACAAACTAGTTTAGAATTGGTTCATATGTTGATTGTGTTCATCAAATTTCCTTAGGCCTTACAGATTTTGTGTTGACTTGATTTGCCAATACTGCCAAAAGCATATTAAAGTTTATGCTTGAGCATCTGTAAGAAGAAAATTCAACAAAACAATAGCTGTAGTGGCCCCAGCACACCCAGAGAGAAAGCTCAGGTCCTCGCAGTGACTGCAGTTCCTTCATTGAGTCCATTTCTCCTTTCACTTCCTTTTGGCCCTTTTTCTCCTAGGAGCTTGCTTGGCTCCTAATAGAAGAAGCTTTTACACTGCTGCCCAATATGACCTTTGCTGTTTCTCTTACTTCAAATATCCTCCCTGAGGATCCACTTGGCTAACCCCTCCCCTCCTTGGAATCTTCACTTGAACCTCACCCCTGCAATGAGGGCTACTCTCTCACACTGTTAAGATACAACCATCTCCTACCCCAGTTGGCAGGTTCACCACACTTTACCCTACTCTGTTTTCCCTTTTCGACTGCATTTGCATCACACACGCTAACATGCTATGCAGTTCTTATTTTGTTTATTTTTTATGGTCTATTTTCCCTAGTTAATGTAAACTCAATTAGAAACAGATGCTTATTCATTGTGTCCACTAATGTGTTCCAAAATGCTAGAACTTTGCCTGACCCATAGCAAAGGCTTAATGAACATTTGAAGAATTAGTGACTTCCCCTGAGTTCCAAGCTTTGGTTCAGGCCATGCTTTGGGAGAACATTTGTTGTGTTCTAAGACTTTCACAATTCTCTCCTGGAAAAACAAACAAACAAACAAGCTCAATATTAGCAATAGGCCTTTTTATCAGATCAGACCACAATGCATCTGTGTTTTAGTTAATTTATTTAAAATGCATTTTAGACCATATAAAATTATGCTATTACTTCTCAAAAATTCCCACATCAGTGTTTCTTAATGCTTTCTGATTCACTGTCCTCATAGAGAAAATCTGATAATATGTATATACATAAATTTTCCTGAAATTTCAGAAAATCCAAGGAACCCCTGGCAGGCATAACTGAATTTCTGAGTATTTATGGACCCCAGAAAGCAGGTTCAGGTACTCATACACTCACAGATACATATACAATTCTAATTTTGATCTTCTGTTGACAGCACATTTTTAAATGTTTTCTTCTTTAGCTGATCAAGTTATTGGGGTTTCTGTTATTGTTTACTTTTTATGGCAATAACCTTGGAATGTTTTAGCTCCAAAAGAAGCTTACAAGTATAAGACAACCATTTAAAAATCCTCTGGATATATATCATATGTAAATTTCCCTTCAAGCAAATGGAATGCGAAATGAAAATGTGGAAATGATTCCCTGGTCCACAAATATTTACTAAACTTTTGGACTCATTGTTGCCAAGTGGCAGTTACAATGTACTATATTTAGAAATAAAATATACAAGTGTCAGAGAAAGAGAGCAGACCCAGACAAGGAGAAAAGGCTCAGGGAAATGAACCCTGATGACACCTTGAACTTGAGCTTCTATCCTTCAGAACTGGGCTCAGGGTGACTCTGAACACAGTATCTATGGAGTTGGCCTTTGAAGGTACCAATGGAGCCTTTCTGGTGACAACTTCTGAAACCATCTTGACAAAGAGAAGGAAGTGTGTCAGGGAAAGCTGGTGGTAGATGTCACCAAGTGCCTGAACCTGAAACGTAACCTTCAGAGTGTTTAGAGTCTCAGTAGGGTCAAAAACTAATATAGAAATAAAATAAAATATTTAAGCATCATATAATTCTTCGCATGAAAATGTATTCAAAATATCACATATTTGTGTCTTATTAGGTACCATATTCTTTTTTTAATTTTTTTTATTTTGTGTGTGTGAGTGCTTTGACTACATGTATGTAAGTGCACCCATGCATGAAGTGATCACAGAGGCCATAAAAGGGAGTCACATCCCATGGAACTTGAGTTACAGATGGTTGTTAGCCACCATATGGGTGCTGGAAACCAAACCGGGGGCCTCTACAAGAGCAGCCAGTGCTCTTAACCACTGAATCATCTCTCCAGCCCCAGATAGTATATTCTGAATTATAACTGTAAAAGACATTTCTGCCTGTCTATGATCAGAGACCTTGTATCCTATAAAAAGCTTGAAAGTCTATTGGCAGCTGGGGGATGTTACTCCACTTGCCAATACTGGATTCAATTCCTAGCACTGCATAAACCAGACTTGGTACATTCCTATTTTCCCAGCACTCAAGAGATGAAGGCAGGAGGATCAGAAGTCCAAGGTCATCCTCAGCAACACAATGAGTTCATATCCAGTCTGAGCTACATGAGAACGTGCCTCAAAAAAACAGTATGTCTATACAGGGGAAATTCCATAGGCAGATTCTATTCTTCCCACAAACAAATTATTTTTTCAACATCTGATGTATAAGTGTTTCCTGTGGCTCAAGGACAGGCCTGTTGAACCAGTCTCTCAGGTGACACCCAGACATGTAGATATCACAAATCTTCTTTAAGGCAAGCTGAGAAGTATTTTGAGGGCAGTGGGAAGGAATGCTTTTGATTTGGGCATTTAGTTTTTATTTTGAAATAACATTTAATTTACAGACAAGTTGCTAGGATAATACAAATCTCCATCTACCTCTCCCCCCCCCAGCTTCTCCTGATCTTAAAATCTTAAATACTCAGAAGCACAAAGTTAGCATTGTCACATTCCAAGTTACAGAACTAGAGATTTCACCACTGTTTCACTAATGTCCTTTTTCTTCCTAGGAGTCAATCCAGGGCATGTTACATTTATCCATTATATGCCCTTAGCCTCCTCAATCTATGACAACTTCTTAGTCTCTCTTGCTTTTCATGACTTTGTACATTCAAAGAACACTAGTCAAGTATTTCTTAGTTCTTCTCTCAGTTTTTATTTATGTGATATTTTCTAATGATTTGGCGAAAATGCCCCCCAGTGACTGGATGCGAAATGAAACAGAGACACATTGAAGATCGCTGACGTTTTCAGATGCAATGCATCTTAACAGCTAAAACATTTCCCAGTGCCCTTACGGAACACAAATCAAAGGATGGGCTTTAGAGACAAGGGAATGATTTAATCTGTGCATGTGTCAAGTTTGGGGTGATTTGGATCTTCCAGTTGAAGCAGTTTAACAATCAGTTGGAAGTTTTTTCCTGATACTTAGATAAGAAAACCAAGCTAAAGGCACAAATTGTGCAGAAAATGTTGGCACTCCCACCAAGAGCTTGGATGAACTCCCTCAGGGTGATTTGCAATCTGAGGAAAGAAACAGCAAATGCAGCTGGAAATAAAGACAGCATTTTAAAGAAAGAGGTGCCAGTGACAAAGACGGAGGAGAGAAAGGAGTCATCTATGAGCAGAGATGAGAGCCAGATATGAATGGTATCTAGGAAGCAGAAAGGAGTGGTCATCTTTATCAGTGCTGCAATCATGAGCCAAGAAGGGTCCCAAGGACCAGAAGAGATGAGGATGCTTAGAAAACCTGGGCACCCCTGCTTCCAAGAATGTGAAAGTCAACACAACCCAGACACTTAAGGTGGTGTCCTGGGGTGGCGGTAGGCTAGAAGAGAAGTATATTTTCCTTTCTTTTCTTCGTTTCCTCTCTTTCCTTCCTTCCTTCCTCTTTCCTTCCATCCTTCCTTCCTTCCTTCCTCTTTCCTTCCTTTCTTCCTTTATCTTGCTTCTTCTTCCTTGCTTGGATCAGAGAGACTGTAAAGCCAAAGGGTTGGAGACAGACGACTAGACCAGTCTTCTTGTTCTGTAAATTACTTTACAGTCCAAAATGCAAGAGGAACCATTGCTAAAAGCAGAAGTAGAAATTCTGTCAGCTAGGTGAAGGCAGACCTGACAGGAAATGCGGAGACCTTCACAATTTGCACATAGGCAACAAAAGAAAATAATAAAGAGGTTCATTTATACAAAATATTTGATGTTTGCCACATCACTTAAAGATGTGGTTACTTAAACTACAGAAATATAATTTTGTGCCTTTTACCCATGTTAAGGTTTTTGAACACAGTTATAATGCTCGAGTGGTTTGAGACGAATAATGCAATGTGTTTCCTGGGGTTGCAGATATACAGTGACGCTCAGTACAGAAGAAACTCCACCGTAACCCTGTGAACAACATCTAAGCATCAAAAGAACAATCTACATTTCATTCCTTGTGTGGGAGTAAATGTTTTAAACTCATCTGAACAAACAACTTTGATTTATTTATGCTACATTTTATAGAAGAATGTATTGGAAACATAAACAATACTAGGCTAAAATATGGGCTGTTTATTTATTGAATAGCTCTTTTAAAAATAATATGAATCACAAAAGTTTGCTATTCTCTTTTGTAAGACAATCTGGAATTTCTTTGGCTATAGACAAAACATATAGTTATTTATAAGTAGCAAAAGAGGCTGGAGAGATGGCTCAGTGGTTAAGAGCACAGGCTGCTCTTGCAGAGGACCAGGGTTCAATTCCTAGCACCTATATGGTGGGTAACAACCATCTGTAACTCCAGTCCCAGGGGAATCCGACACCCTCTTCTGACCTCTGCGGACATTGCATAGCATTAAAACACATTAAATCGGCATTTAAACGCTGATACACATAGAATAAAAATAATAAATACTTCATACGTAGCACAAAAGGAAATACTTAAATTTAACTGTTTAATAATTAAGAGCATTAAAGAAAGAGGAGCCAGTGACAGGTTTAAATAGAATGTTAGCCAAATATATCTAGAGTTGACTCTGTATTCTACATTATACTGCACTGTGTGCTTATTGTGATATAAGTGTATTCTGTATAGGAACTTCCCCATGAGAAGTAAAAAATGCCCCCAGTTGCATTGTGAAGTGCCAAATCTTTCCCCACTCTAGATTCCAGTTGGAACATATTTTGCAGATGCTTTGACTTCCATCTCCTACATGAAACACATCAAATCTGGTCTCATCACTGGGAAGCAGAGAGAAGATAAATCTGCTAGAAAGGCAAAAAAATTCATTGACTTTCTAAATAAAAAAATAATCAACAAAGGTTTCAAGAGATTAGGTGAAACAGAAGCCCTTAGTTCACACCAGTAGGATAGACTGGCTAAAGGCAGATGGCCTGGAGTCAGACTGCCAAGGTTCAGATCCAGCCCTTATAACTTGCTAGCTGGAATTCTGATCCTGGAGTGAGCTCTTTTACATCAATATTCCCTTTAAAAAAATGTTAGAAATAGATCTTACTGCTCAAAATTAGGAGGACGGAATGAGTGATGGTAAGAAAAATGTTTTCTACATGTAAAAGTCTCAAAACAAAAAGCTTTTGTTATTTGCTCTATCTTTCAGATATTTAACCTTTAGAGATTTGAATGTCTTACAAATAGGAACGCTTTAGTCAAACAGGGTGTTGATGGAGTTCCGGCTTCGTCACTTGACCAGGGGCAGAACCAGGTTTTAAGTAGCCTAAAGATGATTCAATTTGGGAGGCCATTTTTAGGACCACCAAATTAGAAATAATGTCTGCAACAGGGCCCTTTCCTTCCAGGAATCAGGCATTTAAGAAGCCTGACACCAAGCTTCGTGAGAGCCTCCAACGTCTTCCTTCCAGCGCATTAGACCGTCCAGTGCTGCTGTGGTCTGAGAGCTCTCTCACTACCCTCGGTGTAAAACAGAACAAATGTTAAGAATCCTCTACAAAATTAACCGCAGCATAATCCTGACTCCACGGGGAGGTTCTTGGATCCCCTTCAACTCAGCGCTGAGAGACACAGAATGTTCGAAGTTGGACCAAGTCGATGTTTTTATTATTAAAGCATGCTGTACGTGCAGGCCTAGGAGAAGGAGCAGGCTTCAGTTGTGAGGCTGCCAAGGAGCAGGGCCCCACGCAGCTGCTTGTGGCGGGGGGCTTCCTGACATCCAGCCTTCTCAGACAGTGCTCGAGTTAGCGCGCCTGGGAGAAAGAAGCTCGACCGTTCCTTGTTCCAAAAGAATATAGCTGAGGAGAGAAAGCAAAGAAGAGCGGGCAAAAGAGAGGAAAGCAAAGTGGGCTCCTGTCTGAACTCCTGAACAGCAAGGAAACATGGTCCCTAAAGGCGTCCCTCTGGCTGGGAACAGCGGCTCGAGGACTTCCCTGTTGGGGACTGAAGGCAGAGCCAAGTCTTTGGAGAACAGGCGCAGCTGAAGGCAAACCACCAGGGAGACATTGTTCCTTCACATTTTCCTTTCTTTTTTTTTTTTTTCCTTAAATTTTTCTTGCAAACTACCCAAGACCCCTGCAGTTGACTATATTTACACTAAGAAAAGTCTATATACCAACAGAATTTCCTTTTCTTTGAAAAGGAGCAGAGGAGACTATGTAGTAGAAAAAGATAATAATAATAATAATAATAAAAGGAATAGAATTTTCTTTATAGTACATCTGTACAACTCCTTCCTTTAGTGAAGGCAGCATAACATACCTGGCCTGGCTACAGAACTTTCTAGCTGTGTCCTGATCAAACCTTTTATAACCTCATTTTCCTTGTATGAAAAATGGGGACAAGCATGACCCCTACCCTTTGGGAGTACTGAAAAGAGCTAAGACAAACCAGGATTCTAATAAGTCACTCAGCACCTACTAAGTGCTTTAAGCATGCAGCTGTAATTTCCAGTAGGTACCACCTGATATTTTCTCAATCCAATGTATCAATCGCTCAGCAGATCAAAGGAAAAACGACCCAAAGTTTTCTGGAAAGTAGCAATGATTAAATCCTCATTCTTTTCTTTATTGATGACTTATTTCTCCATCGTAGACCTAGTCTTCTAATTTTTAAATATGAAAAATCACCAACTAAAGGTCCCCAATTTGAATATGTCTTTAAAATGCTTGTTATTACTAAACTCATCTTAAGAAATAGTTCCCTGCCTAGGAATGCGATGTTTGAAAGCTTGTCGTCGACATCTTGTTCAAGCAATACTGTATGTTTACATCTCAGCCTTCTGGTGATCTGTCCCTGGAAGAATATCCGGGCTTGCTACAGAAGAAGAAAATATGGTCTTTAGCCCTGAGGCATTTATAATTTAATAGAGTAATTGACTGCACACCAAACGACATAAATAAACATGGCAGAAGCACATCAACAAACACGTATACATAGCTGAGCACAGCTGCATGGGTTTACACAGGTGCTGAATAACATCAGGGAAAGAAAAAGTTAGGAGAGTGGGCTTCCTGCAGCACTTGGCAACTGGAAATCAGAGCAGTATAATACAAGGTGCTTCGTTAGTGCCAACAACGGGGAGGCTAAGGAAACTCGGAGATCAGTGGAGAGCAAAGAAACTGCAGAGTCTAGAAAAGGCAGATGTAATGGATTAGAAACAAATGAAGCTGAGTTGTTGAAAACTGATCCTTGAGCACTTCTACTGTGTCAGGAATTTGGTTTTGTGTGACTCACCTCATTGAATTCTTACGTTAGGCAAATAAGTTCATGTCACTGTTACATTTTACAGATGAGAATTCTGACACTCAGAAAAACTAAATGACTTGACCGAAATTTGTGTTTGAATATCAGCAACTACCTATTTTGAGATTTGAACCAGGTCATTCTGGATCCAAATCGACCCTCTTCAACTATTATTGTACTTTCTTCCTGTCATAAAAGTCAAAGAGAAAAGACCTAGAACAGTTCAGGAAATGGGGACAATGGGATTCATGACTGTTTTTACCTAGCCCCCCTCATGCCACAAATGAAAGCATAACAGCTCCAAAGCTTGGTCAAGAGGCCAAGAGGTAGAGATGAGCAAGATTGGCCTCAGGGTAAGAGAAGCCAGTCCAGGAAGCACCAAAGGCACACTCCATCTCCAGAGAAACTTGTCTGGCAAACTCTTCCTTCATCACTAAGCAAGTTGCTTTGAACTCACCACTTTCTACTCAGGGGAAGACAAGCCACTCCATATATGCATGGAGGTAACCAAGGGGAGTACTAGTTAGTTGTCTACTTGATGACATAAACAATTGGTAACTGAACAGGAAAAATATCTGCTGGCCCAGTAACTGCTTTACCAGGCAGTGAGCCTCTGTAAATTCACTGTTCATCTAGCCACCAGCCGAGAAACAGTGAGTTTGGGGACAGATAAGCCCAAACTCAATTCCAGGTTCTATCACCTAAGATTCTGTGACCCTTGGCAAGCTTTGTAATGTTCTAGGAATCGTTTATAATGCATGCATATTAATTCTATCTAAATGAACTGATACACAACAAACACACAGAGTTTGGTCGTTGTAAGTGCCCAAACGATTGGAAATTGTTGCTGAAGACAGTGTAAGACACTTTTCAAGTTCTTGAAAGAGTTCAGAGGCATCATTTTTCCTTCCCCACATACCTACAGAACTCAACAATGTGATTCTTATATTAATGATATGAAAATCTGCCATTAGGGTCATGTGGGTGAGCCAAGTACATTTTTCTGTGGGTGGTACCACTTATTTGTGTGAAATGAACTATTTAGTTAACCACAGGACATGTGGGCCTCAGGAACCACAGCAGATAGCCATCGTGTTGTGAATGGCTGCCCTCCTGACGGGAACATTTCCTCTGGAGCATCACTTTCTGTGACGCTGTCTCTGATAAAATCGCACTGAGGTTTGCAGTCAGCGCAGCTTAATGACAATCAGGCTGCCAGAGGTTTTGTTTAGATACTGCTGTGTCAGAATGATGAGGAGTGGGGCAAGGAGTACAGTAGATCACAGCTGTTCATCATTACTCAGATAAACCCAAGAAGCCTCCCAGTTAACCTTAGCGTGTAATAAAGTCAATCAGCACATGAAAACAAGAATTTCTCATTTACTGAAATGATGTATTTAGCTTGTAATTGCTGTCTGGGAATGTTGAACCAAGATGAAAACATTAGGGAGATTGCTCTCCTCCCCACAAATTTTAATGATAATTTTTTTAAGTCAAGAATATCATTTGATAGACAAAGGCATTTCATCCTAACCTCAAGATGACTTAGAAATATATCTTGTTCTTTGATGTCAAATAACATAGTGAAGCATACTCACATAACATAGTGACATATACTCACATAACATAGTGACATATACTTACATAACATAGTAACATATACTCATATAACAGTGACGTATACTCACACAATATAGTGAAGTATATTCACATAACATAGTGACATATACCCACATAACAGTGAAATATACTCACATAACATAGTGACATATATTCACATAACATAGTGACATATACTCACATAACATAGTGACATATACTCACAGATTAAAACATGAAATAGAGCCATGAACTATGCCCTTGTTTTCATCAGCCCCCTAGCTAAAAATTCTAGGTAGCAGGAATTAATTTGAGGGTTATATTTCTTTGCAAATATGTTTAATCTTTTCAGAGAAAAAAGTCAACATAAAGAAAACGCAATATTTATGTAACTAAGAGATATGATATAAACCACCATAAAAAATTAATGAGGTGATTTGGTGGTCAAATGATGCCATTTTTGAGATCATACTGCATATACATGCCACTGAGCTAGGCTAGATGGACAAAAGATTAAGGGGAATAAGACTAATCTCATTTATTTTGTGACTAATCAACCCTCAAAAGTCTACTAAAATGAACTTAACTAAATTGACAAAGTAGTACAGCTATGAAACACTGACTCCACAGTAAACTTTCTAATCTACTTATAAATATGTTATGCATGAAATTTTAAAATACAGCTAATCAATATCAATGTAAAATTGTAAATTTTAGAATGAAATAATTAAATAAACACATAGGTCATTGGAAAAATACTACCATAACTCAGTTTTCATGGTGCCACTTTAAAAACAGCATCAAAACCAGGAAATTGACATTGGTACATTACTTCTAACAGATTACATCATTTGTTTCCAGCTGTTTTACCTGCCACTCAGTTGGGGGAGAATATTAATGAATGAGTGGATATGAATGATGGGTGTGGCTTCTGTAGAGCTGTACAGTTTAGTCGCCTGTAGAGATTCTTGGAACTATCACCACAATCCGAATGTAGAACTATTCTGTAACTGTAGAAGAACTCCCATAGACTACCCCTTTGTAATCACTTCCATCCCCATTCCTATCCCTGGTAATCACTGATCTGTTCTCCTTTCCACTGTTTTGCCTTCTTTTTAAAGGTTATATAAATAGAATCTGTATGTAACCTTTTGAGATTGACTTTTTCACTAACCATATTGCTCTTGAGATCCATCCACATTGTTGTTTGTGCCAATAATTGATTCAATTGTTATTGATGAGCACTATTTCATGGTATAAACCATTCACCCAGTAAAAGGACATTTAAGTCATTTCCAGTTCTTGGCTATTAGTATTAAAGCTCTTATGAACATTCATGTACAAGACTTTTGTCAACCCAATTTTTCATTTCTCTGGAACAAATGCTCAGTACTCCAATGTTTTATGATAGTATCATGATTAGTTTTTTAGGAAACTGCCATATATTCTCATCAGTGAGTTAAAAGATCCAGTTTCTCTGCATTCTCCCAGCCTTTAAAGTTACCACTAGTTTTCATTCCAGACATCTGGAAGATATGAAGTAATATCTCATTGTAGTTTTAATTTGCTTTCCTCTAGTACACAACAACAATTTAAGAGAAGCCACAGCAGAGTTGATTACCAAACTGAATGGGCAAGTTTTCTGTTCTGATAGTTCTGTCTTGATGTTACAACTGGAATAATCTGGGAAGCTTGAAAGCCACTCAGTGCCCAATCTCAGACCAATCAAATCTAAATTTCTAGGGGTTGACCCAAGTATCATTATTCATTTGTTTAAGTTTCCCAGATAATTTCATCATGTATACAAGGATGAAGGTCAAAGATGAATCTAACTTCTCAACAGACCTCAGAAATGTGACTGTTCTGAAAGGCCTTTGCTGGATTCTCATATCCAATACTACAGGTAACAAAAGCCCAGCTCCTCACCAGCCTGCTCCAGATCTTGCTACCAGCTTATCATGGGAAGTCCTGGGCATTTGTCCCAGAGAAAGGTAAACTTAGTTTGACAAAAATCTTGTACATAGCTGGGCATGGTGGTGCACGCCTTTAATCTCAGCACTCGGGAGACAGAAGCAGGAGAATCTCTGTGAGTTCAAGGCCAACCTGGTCTCCATAGTGATTCCAGGCCAGCTGGGGCTACAGAGAGACCCTGTCTCAAAAAGACCAAAAAAAAAAAAAAAAAACCTCATACATGAACTTTCATAACAGCTTTAATTCTAATAGCCCAAAATTGGAAACAACTGTCCTTAGTAAATGGTTCCCACTCACCTCCACTTTCTGTCCTACATTTTATATTCGCTCATGAATTATTTGTAGGTTGCCTTGTATTCTTCCATGTTTCATACAAAATCCCTGTGGTCACAACTTGAAAATGTGAAACCCCACCTCTAGGAACTCAAATCCAAAGGGTCAGTAGGAAATAACCTGGCAAAGAGAGCCAGAGGAATGGATGGAGTTTTCCTAAGACAGAAGAACATGGAAAAGGCCAACAACAGCCGGGTGTGGTGCTGCACACCTTTAATCCCAGCACTCCAGAGACAGAGGCAGGCAGATTTATTTGAGACCAAAGCCAGCCTGGTCTATATAGCAAGTTCCAGGCCAGATTGGGTACAAGGAGACCTCTCAAAGAAAGAAAAAAGAAAGAAAGAAAGAAAGAAAGAAAGAAAGAAAGAAAGAAAGAAAGAAGAAAGAAAAAAAGAAAGAATAATAACAATAAACTGACACAGCTTGTTTAAAAAAATGTAAAATTGTAAGAACATTAGTATGTCTGGAACAGGAAAAAACAAAAGGAATGTATCAAGAGTTTTAATACTATATTACTTTAATGAAGCTTTTTTTTTTTTTTTTTTTTTTTTTTGGTCTTTTTGAGACAGGGTCTCCCTATAGCCCCAGCTCGGCCTGGATGCTCGCTATGGAGACCAGACTGGCCTCAAACTCCCAAAGATCTGCCTGCCTCTGCCTCCCAAGTGCTGGGATTAAAGGCATTTTTTTAAGCTAAAAACCATTAACTACAGCTTGAAGGGCTTTACAAAACCCAGTAGGAAATTGTTTTTGCCCACTTAATTCTCTTAACATCAATTTTTTTTTGGCTTCTGACCCTGCCTATGAGTGGTTAGCCTCAACCTCAGGGTCAAGAGATATTCTTCAGGCACTTATTTCTGACTCTAACTTTTGTGGGAACTAAGTACTCGCTATTAATCAAAGTGTTCCTGATGGAAGAAATTGTTCAGCTCCCTAACTGACTAACACTTCCCTTTTCAAATCTGTGTCAGCTGTGCTGTCGAGCATCTGCTGAGGATGCCATCCTGCTGCTTGAGTCAGTCACTCTTCAAGGCTCCCTTCCCAGGATGTGGAGGGGGCCAGCAGGCTTAGCAGGGGTTAAAACAGAAAATCCTAATTGGAGCTCTGGCTAAGATTGCTATAGTATTTCATCTGAACATAAAGGAGATGAAGTCTTCAGTCAAACTACTGAAAAAGTTATCAAGAAAACTGAAGAGGTGAAGAAAATCAGAAACATTCCATTTTCAAAGATTCACTGAAAGGAAAGGGCAAGTCTCATCTCACTGGGGAGCTTTGCTGTTCCAGAGCAATTTGAAGTTCACTTAGGGATAGTTCAGTTATAGTCGTATTTTGGCTAAGTTTATGAACTGAGGTTCATTTTCTGAAAATAAGACACTTGCATGGGCCTTGCCAAGGCTCCAGTATATTTTACTTTGTCATGCAAATCTCTTCAGTATCACAATTATAAAGTGCTATACTGTTATTAGTGAGGGACTTTTCTTGCCCTCGAGAGTTAAGAGTAAAGAAATCCAAGGTATTCACTCATGGAATGGATACTCAAGGTCTCCATCCATCCGGCACCAGGAGCCCCTGGGTAGTGTCACCATTAACCAGCTAGGAATAAGGACCTGCCACTAAACTGCCACTCCCTGGTCCAGAACTGTCATCACAGAGCTATAGCTAAGAACCTTGTTGGACACGAGGCCATGAACACAGAGGAGTGACAGGGCAGATCTGATAAATGTGGATATTTCAAGGGATCGCAGAGCAGAACATTTGAAATTGCGGCTCTCTTAAAAACTTTACAGTATATAGTCACTGCGTCTATCCTCTGTAGACTTGCAAACTAGACTGAACAGGTAGGGATATAGATGGAGCTAAAAATGGCAATTATTGAACATGAAATAAACATGATGAAACACGTTTTGCTCAACCATTATCTTTTTTTCCGTGGTCAGCTGCTTGAAACTTCTTTGATGGTTCTTGAATGGGAGAAAGCACTAGAAAGGTCGAACAGGCTAGCTTCTCAAACTACTCACCCTTGCCAATTTATTAACAGAACTAAAACTAAACTCTCAGGTCCAGAAGTGTGTGTGTGTGTGTGTGTGTGTGTGCGTGCGTGCGTGCGTGCGCGCGCGTGCGTGTGTGTGTGTGTGTGTGTGTGTGTGTGTGTGTGCAGGATGCGTTTGTGGGGAGGATGCATGCTGGGAGGGGTCAGAACTGGAACCCACAATGAGAGATTCCACTGCATCCTTGTTAAGTATCTTGAGGCAGCAATGTACCTCCTTCACCACTGCCATGCTCGGAAGGTGATTCTGGAGAGGCCCACTCTTCTAATAGTATCACTGACGCTTCCCCAAAGGCAGCTTAGAAGTAGCAAGGATTTTATGGTTATTGTTATTGCTTTAATTGTCTTTATCTTAGGGTTTTTAGTCTCTTACTAACAGACTATGTTCACTGAACTTTGGTCCTTGGTTTAATGGAGCAGTTACTATAAGGAAAAATACCCTCTAAATACTACTATTACTGAAAAAACTGATTTTTCCCAGACACTACGTATCTCTTCTTCACTCATCTCAAAAATTAATTTGGACAGGCAGGTAGAACACTCAATTTTCAGCTACCTTTTTCCTCCCTACCTCCCATCCACAGTTCCTGAGTCTTTTTCCTGTGTCCTAAAGGTGGCTTGATTTTCCCTCTTTTTGTCGAATAGCCAAGAACACAGAATGTAATTTGAAGGGAAAAATGTATTATGGAAACATTTTATTTACTAAGAGATGACAGCATATGTAGGTTCACATATTTACTCTCTAGTTTGCAATGGCATTTTGAGAACAGAGAGCTTCGAATATGATTCTTGTGCTATTTTTCAAATTCCGTACTCTGGGGATCAAGACAAAGCTTGCCATTTTCCATTTTTACAAATTTATGAGGATTAGAGAGTATTTTCTCCACCCTGTGATTTAACATGACTTTGAAAATTGCCTCAAAACTCTGAGCAAGATTTAGATATTGTAAAGCCCTAACAATCTCTAAAAAGACAGAATTACCATGGCTGATTAACAAGGATTTCTTGCAGGGGACAGCACGGCACATTCTCAGGGTCTGCCTTGGCAAAAATGAGAAAAATGATTGATCCCCACAAACACAACAAGCCAGGCCTTGAAGCACCCGTCTTTCTGAAAATACGGGCTTCCTTTCAGGTGCCATATTACACACGGCATGTTTAGATGCTGCCTGTTCCTTTCCTGCCTTTTCCTACCCACCCCCCTTATGGCACTAACTCCTCCCTTTCATAAGAATCAAGCTGAAGGACGGTAAAAGGAAATGATTTCATCTGGGTGGAGAAGGGACTTCAGGCTGGAATGCTGTAAGTCAAATGTGCTGCATATGAGAAGCAGCTGCTTCTCCGTAGACTGTCTTGATCCAGCAGCTTCCCTATGAGAGGAAACAAAGAGTGTGAGGACAGGGTAAGCGATACCACCAGTCCTGCCTCTTGGTTACATAATTATCTGCATCTTGAAGTTAATTTTTTATTTCAGCAGTAGCGTTTTTCCTGAGAGGTAGAGAGCACTGGGCTAGCTCCCCTAACTCCTCTCTCACACTCTGGAGAAAAGGGAAAAGACAGCTGACCTTCTTCACCACTGCTTGCATAGAATGTCTGCTTTTTAGATTCTTGCACAATGTGCTAACTTTGAACACTAACCTGGAACTATATTTTTAATTATTTATTTAATAACCACATGATTAGAAGAAGCATTTCGTTACAGCATTAACATATTTGGTAACAATTTCCAGAGCAAAGATGCATCTCTTTCAGTATTGGCTATAAATTTTTAGCTTCACCCTTGAATTAATACACTTATACAATATTGAACTCAGTATAAACCTTCTAAGACATAAAATTGAATGAGGTTTTAACCTTTAAAAAAGATCTCCATTTCATTTTAAAATATACTGTTTCATACAGAAAAACTCATTTTTAATGCTACTAACACATGTTTGCACATGTGTCTCTAATTTCTATGTATCTGATTATTACTAGTCACAGTCGGTTACTTTCTGAGATCCACCTGAGCATGATATAAAATCATTGGGTAGATTTAAATGGTAATGTGTTTCACCTCTACTAATTAACACAGAGCAAATTTTTATGCTTCATCCTCAAATATAACTCATTTTTTTTAATTTGTTGATTTTTTATGTGTATTTCATACAGAACATCCCTAACAATCTTATTCATCTATATACCCACTTCCTAAATGGCACCCTCCCATAGTCTTCCCCCGACTCCCACTGGAGCCCATATACTCTGTAATCCCTGTTACTGTCCACTGTGTTGTCAGCACCCCCAGCCGTTCTCCAATGCTTGTCCATCTGCTGAATCTACTCAGCCTACTTAGAGTTCCTTGTTTTAGGAAGATCAGCTGTTCCTCATCTAGCAGCAATCAGTAAAGATTGGGGTCTGTTGTTCATTTTCCCAGTTCTATGCTGGGTTACTGTTTGGGAATCTCTTGGGGCACCCTGGCCAGCAACTCAAAGGAAGGTATCTCCTGTCTGACATTGTTGCTTGTTATGTAGCCTTTAGCTATACACATGGAATCTTAAAGAGTTATATTGATCCCTTTAATCTTTGGTTATAATATCCTTTTGGGTGTTTAAGACCATACAGTTGGCCCAGATAAACCAATTTATTTTTACTCTTAAGATCATGTGAGGATCTGTTCCTCAGGGGTCACATGGGCCCAGTTCCATCTATGTGGAGATAAGTCAAAGGTCCTACTCGATCATGGCTGGCTTTGCTTGGAAGCATGGAGGAAATGTTTCCTCTGTGTTGACCCTCCTCTTTGTAGACTGGATACTGGTTCAAGTCAATCTGGTGGGGTCTCCATGGCCTCCTTGATCAAGAGGACACCACAGTTACAGGACATTTTGAGAGATGCTCATAGTCCCCTGGTGCTTAGTCAACCTAGGAGGGCAAGGAGCAAAAACTGTCCTTTATGTCCCTCTGAACAAATTAGTGTAGGCCTCAAAGTATGGCTATTAAGACATCCAAGAAGGTTAGTTCTACCAGTCTAGTACTTTTAATTACCATAGTAGATAAAGCTTGGGCAAAGACCAAACATTCTCAGATAAATGTTGCCTAAACATGTATTATATTCCTTGAGCTAGGGTCATGATCACGCATGGAATGGATGCTGGTGTTTGTTGAATGTACAGTAAGTAGAGTCAGTCTCTAAGCTCAGCAAGCCAGCCTTCTGGGGAGCTCAGAACTGGGGATAGCTGTGAATTGATACCACCATGCCCTTCCTTCCCACTCTCTCCACAAATGCATCCTTGCTAATCTACCTCCACTCCCCTTCAGTGGAGTCGGGAAATACACTTCTCACAAATGTACTGTTGGAGACTTCAACTAGTAATTAATTTACCACAGTTTCTTCCTAGACCCTTCATAAGCCTTCAGACACAAAGAATTGGATGTATCCCACTCCTGTTTTGTAATATACTTTTATCAGTGGTACATGTATGCCCTGCTTTTATTTATCTAGTTAGCTGTTTAACTAGATGTGATAATTAATTTTGATTGCCAACTTGATGGAATTTAGAATTACCATGAGAACACACTTCTGGGCATGTCTTTGAGGGAGTTTCTACATGGGGTTATATGAGGTGGGAAGAATCATCCTAAATGAGGGTGGCACCACTGCATGGGCTGAGGTCCCAAACTGAACACAAAGAAAGTGACTTGAGCACCAGCATTCATCACTCTTGGCTTCCTGACTATGGCTGCAATGTGGCCAGCTGCCTCATGCTCCTGCCACCATGCCTTCTCTACCTTCAAACTGTGAGCCAAGCTAACTCTTCTTCCTTTAAGTTGTTTTCATCACATATTTGATCACAGCAATGAGAACAATAACTAATGCACTAGATGAATAAACTTCACATTTTAATCATTTATTAATCATGTATGAAACCACTACTTCCTCGAAGAGCTAAAACTTATAAAAAGTCCTACATTTATCCATAAGATTCCACCTTACTCTCTAGCGACCCCACTATCCTAGCTTTATTACAGCTATACACATTGTAAGGTATAACTTTTATCCTATTTATTCTTAAATTTAGAAAGATAATATGCTGAGGGTGCTGTTTTAGGATGTAATGTTTTTTAGCTTAAAATAGCATAGCTGAAAGGAACCCATTCATTTCATATCGTCTTCCTTTGTTTAATCCTTACAGTGCATTTCCCATTTGTGTCTGACAGAACAGTTGAATCATTCATGCTTCCCTTGTTTTAACCTTTAAGCAGCACACAATGTTCTTGTGTGCATGTCCTGTGCTGGGGCAGAACTCTCTCCTGGAAGTATACCTAGAAACAGAATAGCTGGCCTACAGTAAAATTTGAGTATTTGCAGGTAGATGTGACTCCTACAAGAGTCGCCTTCTCTGGAGATGAGCAAGAGCTAGGACAGACTCTAGATACTGTGGAGGGAGCATTGGATGAGCCCTAGGTCCTCAGATCATTCAGAACTTTGCCAATTTGGGGAAGGAAAGAGTCAAAATTAACAGTACAACTATGTTGGGAAAATATCTGTGTTTTGTGGTGTATATTTTATGGTTGTTAGTTGTAAATTCTGTAAAATTACTTCCATAGAGTGCAGGCTGTCGTTCTTAATAAATTATTTTACTGCTGTATAAATTCCTAAGTTAACAAGCTTCTCCAAGGATTGTTTTGGAAAAATCTTGAATTAGAGGAGTGATATGGGAGACAATAACATATGTAGTATATATGCTTCTCACAAATGTCTTGTTGGAAAATTCTGGTATCTGCAATGGGCAATCAGGTATACTATACTATTTAAACACAGTCCTCCCCCAGACCTGCTTCAGCTATGTGTAACTAAGGATAATGGGTTCTGGGAGGCAGTGATTTGAGAGTCTTTTCTAAGTAAAGTGAATTTCATGAACTTCATAATGTAACTTTTAAAGGTTAAAGGTCTCCTTTCTTACTTCCTTGTTTTTAGTTGTGTTTGGACGGAAACAATTCATTAAATGGCCAAACTTTAACTATAAAAGCAGTTCAGCAGAAGATTTAAACTAGAATTCAGGTTCTGTTTCAACTCTGATATTTGATTGCAAATGATTAAATAACAAACTGAATTATCCTTTGCATCTCTCAGTTTATACAGCTACAATGAAACAGACATTCTCTTCAAGTATAAAAGACTTGGTTAATACCATGTACTTTAATCTTACATTGAAGGCCATATACACCATAAAGCTGTGTCCTAATCAATCAAGATCACCTTGGAGCATGTCAACCCATGCTTAGAAATCTTCAAAAAAAGAGTTTCAAGTGTCTAAGACTTTCATTAGACAAGGACCTAAGGTGTTGAGTTCCTTGACATTTTTTCTTTTTTTTATTTTATGTATATGAATGTATTGCCTTGTGTATGTAAGCATACCTGTGTCATGCAATGCCTACAGAAGTCAGAAGAGGGCATCAGATCCCCTGGGTGGGATGGTTATTTAGCCACCACATGCATGCTGGGAATCGAACCTGGGTCCTCAGCAAGAGTAGCCAGTGTTCTTAACCACTGAGCCATCTCTCCAGCCCCAACAAACATTTCTTAAAAATATCTTGCCAGGTCCTAAAGCACATGTCACTGAAGAAAAATATTTTCAAAACATTGTATACCTAGAAATCTTATGCTTTTCTTAGACTATTATCCAAAGCAGTATCAGAGTAGGCAATGTAAAGGAAAAGGGCAAATAAAGCATTGTATTTATTCTCCTGATAATCTTTGATTAAAATTTTCCAAACAGATAATGGCAAACTTGATGAGATATATGGAAAAAATGGCCAGAAACTCATCTACTTCTTGAAACTAGAAGATAAAATTGGGTATAATATACTTGTCTATAATTCCAGCAATTTGGATCCTGAATCAGGAAGATCATGAGTTTAACGCCAGTCTCAGATAATTAGCAAGACCATATCTTCAAAAGAGAGAGAGAGAGAGAGAGAGAGAGAGAGATGGGAAGAGAGGGTTCCCTGCTTTTTGAGTCTAGGATAGTCATATCTTGGATCTTGCTTTAGCCAGTGCCACATTAACAGACTTGACACAGGCAGATGCTGACCTTGCCTTTGTGCAATGAAGCTTGTCCTCTGTTCCTTGGAACCTGCTGCATCAAGTGAGAAAGCTCCAACTAGCCTTCTGCAGAATAAACGCCCTTCTGCAAGAGAACCAAGTGCTCCAGCTGATGACCAGCTCACAAAGAAACTTCACCCACATTGCTGACCCTAGAATCATAAACTAAATAAATGGGAGTTGTTAAGCACCACAGTTTGGATGGTTCATTACTCTATCATAGACAACTGATGCATCCATTCCCTATCCTTTCTTATTGGCAGAGTGCAAATTCAATGGTTTCAGAAGATAGTGGCCTAATCTCCTTGTGATGCTCTGAATAAGAAATGTCCCCCACAGGCACAGGTATTTGAATGCTTGGTCCCAGTCGGTGGCATTGTTTGGGGAAATTAGGGAACCTTTAGGAGGTGTAACCTTGCTGAAGGAAGTACATCACTGGGGGCATGCATTGAGGGTTTATATCCTCACCTCACTTCAGTCTGCTCTCTCTGCTTTTTGCATGATGAAGATATGATCTCTCAACTTCCTGCTCTGCTGCCTGCTGTCAGGCGTCCCCCACCATTATGGACTCTCCATTTGGGATCATGAGCCAAAGTAAACTCTTTGTTCTTTTTTGTAAAATATTTTATTTATTATTTTTATTTTGTGTTTATGTGTGTATTGCCTGCATGTAGGTAAGTGCACCCATGTCATGCAATGCCCGTAGAGAACAGAAGAGGTTGTCAGATCCCCTGGAACTGGAGTTATGGACAGTTGTTAGCTGCCATGTGGGTGCTGGGATTCAAATCTGGGTCTTCTGGAAGAATAGCATGCTCTTAACTGCTGAGCCATCTCTCCAGCCCCTAAATTCTTTCTTCTATAAGTCATTGTTGGTCATGATGTTTTATCACAGCAACAAAAGTAACCAATACATTCTTCCTCTAAGATTTCATTAATCTCCATTGTCTTGTCATTTGGGGCTTATTGTCTAAGCCATAATTGTATATAAGTTATAATTGGCCTGTTACTATGAGTAGTAAGAAACAAGTATGTGACTCTGTCTAATGAAGCCTAAAGTCTTGTCTACTGAGGGACAAGATCCTTCTCTGATTCTGGATAGTGTCAAGTCTGCCTGTGATGCCTGGAACAGGTGCAGCCATTTGTTCCTAGCCTATAATAAAACTCCGAAGCTCTCTGACCCTAACTCTGTATGTAGAGCTCTCTGATCCTGCTATTAGGAGAACCTTTGTTACTTATTTTCCATGCCAGTATGAGAGTTTCCAGGTCCTTGGACGCCATCTGATACGTCTGTCTTTCTTGTACAATTTCTCTTTACAACAAAGCATGCAAGGCAGCTACTAGAAATGTATCACTGTCAATCAACATTTGATAGTCATTATGCAAAATGTGCTTTTTTAACAAAATGCAAACAAATAATGTATTTATTTTCTGTTTTCCATATACTTTGATCTTATTACATTTTGGAGCTATTCTTTGAAGTGAAAAGAAATATAGAATAAGATTGCAGTAGCTGTGAAAACAGGAAAGGCTCTAATTTTAGAGCTACATTCAGTCTATGGTAGAAAAAAGTTCTAAGACTCAAAAGGAAGTATGTTTATTTGTGTTTCCTTTTAGAGAAGCCAAGTTTATCAGTTTTCTCCAGTAATTTGAAGTATAATTTTTCTACGCACTGCTACAGAAAAACAGCCACTTCGCATCTCTGTTAGTAGCTAGAACTTAGAAGACAACTTTCACAACCCAAACAGGACCAAACTTTGAGACAAAGTGGGATGTCTGCAGATCACTTAAAAGAATTTTGAGCCAGGGTAATTCTGAGAACTAGAAAACTGTTTGAACCTGTATTCTCAACACCTATACATCTGTGACCATTCTCACACTGGCTATGCAGCTTCCTTACAATAAACCGCACAAATGTTTACTTTCTGGTCTAAGGAACAATGCCAGAAAAGAAGTTCACTCTGCCCTGCATGATTGTCACAAAACTTAACCCTCTCGTATAACTCATTTCTGAAGGAATTCAGTAAAATGATACATCAAAATGCTTTTATTACAGAATATTTTTCTATGCGTGCATTTGCCAAACTATATTTTATTGCTTCCTGAGAAACCTCAATAGGTCTCTTATATAAAGAAATGTGTTCTTTAGCATAGTAAGTGAAGAAGTGCATAAGAACTTTCTACTTTAGAGAGTCACAATGCAAAACTCTGAGAAGTATTACAGTTTCCTTTTAAACATTGTTTAACCCATTATTCATCAAGATGTTCATCTGTGACATGCTATTTTAGTAGACTCTATTGATTTGGCGATCGGCAGGAAATGTGGTCCAGGAAGAAAACAGTAAAACTTATGCTGATACTTTAAGCATGGATGACTGGGGAAATGGTGATTTTCGTTAACAAGAAAGGAAGATGTTGAAGCAGGGGGATGATGGCTTCCATTCTGGGCATATTGAGATTAATGTGAAGATTTTTTTTTTAAGTATACAAGTCCAGCAATTAAAAATTGAGGTATAGAGCTTGTTACAGTAGTTCTGTCTAGAGCTGCCAATTTCAGGCATATGCAGAAGTAATAATGAGAGCCAGAATGGTAGGCTGGACCTGGAAGGAAACAATGAGAAAGAATACCAAAGGCAGAATGCCTTCCATGTTGAGGGAAGCATCAGAACATAGGAAAAGAGCATAGGAAGTTTGGAAGAAGCCAGATGAAGAGATGGGGAGAATCTGTCCAGAGGTTAACTAGACTAAGACATTAAAGGAGGCCATTGATTGTAGCATTTGTGAAGCCTGGGGACCTTCTAGTAAGCACTGTGTCATTGTGGGAAGGACATTATGGAAAGCTTTGCAACTTGAGAGACTGCAGAGGAAGAAATAGCAAGGGGCACCAATCTGGTAAGTCGGTGATGAAGGGACTAAGAAAACAGGTCAGCGGAATGGAATGGATATTGACATTTTAAGAGGCAAGAGGATGGTATAAGCTTTTTGTGGGCAAAGGGAGTGGTTACAAATGCAAGCAAAAGTATGGAAAGTAGGTAAAGTTTTAAAGAGGATAAGGGACTGACATCATGGATCTTATTGCTATTGGTAAGAGATACATTGGTACAGTCTTTTAGACACTAACTTGACAATAGCTAACAAATTTTTAAGTATACACACCCTTTGATCTGGTTCTGTCTCACAGAAATCTCATGGCCATAAAGAAAGATATTCATTAAAACATTGATTGGTTGTACTAACAAAAACTAGAGAATTTAAATGTTCTTCAGTAACTGAGTGACTAAATAAATTATAGAACACCTCTTCAATAGAGTATCGTACAGGTTTTAGAAACAAGTGAACCACATAAGTACAGAAATAGGGTGAAGCTAAAACTCTCTTAGAATTGAATTATAAATGCTATAGTTTGGCTCTTGGGTGGCCCCAAAGGCCTACATGTTGAAGGCATGATTCCCAGTCTGTGGTACTATTAGGAGATAGCATAACCTTTATGATGTGGGGTCATAGAAAGAAATTAGGTCATTGGGGGCATGCCCCATCTCACTGTTCTCACTTGCCACAACCAATGCCTTATCTCAAACAATGGACCAGCCAGCTGTGGTCCGAAACCATGAGCCAAAATAAGGCTTTCCTCCTTATCTGAAGTGTTGAATCACACTGTCAGAAAGTTGATTAACACGATACAGTCCATTGGGTCAGAAAACATGCATATTATCTCATTTTTGTATGCCCATGCCCAAGCATAGAAATTAGACCATAGTGCTCAATAAATACTTGTTGAATGAAATAGAAATTAAAAATAGTTTAACAATAATAGGCAATACATGATTTGTATTTGTTATTGAAGTGTTGAATCACACTGTCAGAAAGTTGATTAACACGATACAGTCCATTGGGTCAGAAAACATGCATATTATCTCATTTTTGTATGCCCATGCCCAAGCATAGAAATTAGACCATAGTGCTCAATAAATACTTGTTGAATGAAATAGAAATTAAAAATAGTTTAACAAT
>NW_008355279.1:117797-118464 GCF_000622305.1 Nannospalax galili
CTCTGTGAGTTCAAGACCAGCCTGGTCTACATAGTGAGTTTCAGGCCAGCTGGGGCTACAGGGAGATCCTGTCTCAAAAAAAGAAGACTAAAGAAATAAAATAAAATTACTCTTGGGGGGCTACAGAGATGGCTCAGTGGTTAAGAGCACTGACTGCTCTTGCAGAGGACCCAGCTCGGGTTGATTCTCAACACCCACATGGCACCTAACAACCGTCTATAAATAGTTTCAGGGGATCCAACACCCTCTTTTGGCCTCTGCAGGCATTGCACACATAGGTGTACTTACATACATACAGGCAAAACACTCATACACAAAAAATAAAAATAAATTTTAAAAAAATTTTAAAAAGAAAAGAAAATGCCTCACAGACATATCCACAGGCCAGTTCAATAGAGGAATTCCCCAACTGATCTTCCCTCTTCCCAGGTGTGTCAAGTTGACAACCAAAGCCAACTACGACAGTGAACGTGAAGAATTTGTAAAATAATAATAATAATATTTATAAATTCTCACAGTAGTTAAATTAATTCATAAGTAAAATTTCATTTTATATATTTCATTATGTTCTGGCTTGCTAAAATATAAATTAATCTTTTATTTTTGTAATATTTATTGATTTTTTGAGAATTTTTCCTTCTTTTTATAAAAATATTTTCTTTATTAT
>NW_008355279.1:119507-125881 GCF_000622305.1 Nannospalax galili
ACAGCATATTTACTATTTTTGAAAAGCAGAATTGAATGGGAAGTGGAGGGGTCGAAGCACATTCGCTTTTATTTAGTTACTTCTGTATTATTAAATTTTAACAAGTATAAATTTCTTTTATAATTTCAGTATGCCAATAAAAGATATGAAATCACTAGAGAAAAAAATCAAAGTGCAGTCCTGTGGGTTAGTCTTGGAAAGAGGCAAGCCTCCTCTCCCTGAAAGCCAATATTACAATGAATGATGGAGAAGTTACAGAAAAAAGCAAAACCCAGGAAACCCAAGCATGTGCCTAATGAAGCAGGAGGGCAGTGGACAAGGGCTGGCATCCCACAAAGACTGAGAAGGCCTGCAACGAACCCAAGCATGTGCCTAATGAAGCAGGAGTCAGCATCACCCATGGGAGTGAGGGCAGTGGACAAGGGCTGGCATCCCACAAAGACTGAGAAGGCCTGCAACACGGACTCCATCTTAGAGACGAGAAGACCTTGAAGACCATTTACTCTAATCCCCACTTTGTGCAAGGTGATGTTAAAGGATTTGCCAAAGAGCAGTTGGTGAATGACAGTGACAATTCAGGACAACCGCTTCTAAAATTATCCAGAAACACTTTTAAATAGACAAATAAATAGACTGCCAAGCATTTATGAGTGCCCTGGTAAGGTTAAAACTAAAGAATGAGAGGCTGGAATTTGTCAGTTAATGATAAAAATTTGGAGCTTAGGAAAAGAGCAACAAACTGAGAGGCCAGCTGTCACACTGGTGACCAACAGATCGGTCTTAGACTGATGAAATGAGAAGTAGACTACGGATTAGCTTCACTTTCTTCCAAAAGAATCATAGCTAGCTAATATTACAACTATAAAGCCGTGTGGAGGTATTGCTCCAATTGTAAAATCATCGTCCCCTGGTGTAAGAAAACGAAATAAAACAAGGCCAAAATATGGAGCCAGTTTAGATGCCCATGAACAGATAAAAAGACAAAGAAAAAGTGGCGTACATACACAGGGAAGTTTGATCTAGCTGTACAGGAGAATGAAACAATGTCATCTGCAAGAAAATAGGTGGAAATTTAGAAACAGCTCATCATGTTAAGTAAAATAAGTCAGACTCTTGGCAGACAATACCACAATATCACATCTGTCATATGTAGAATCTGGATTTGTACAAATAATAAAGAAGAAAGAGATCTGCAGGAGAAAGAAGGAGCAGGGGGGGGATGGGGGAAGGGACAAGAGAAGACAAATATCACATGCTCTATTTCCAATTCAGAACCTAGTTTTAAAGATCTATACATTCTATACCTGATGTGAAAGGAGGAGGACTATTTGTGAGGAATAAGGGTACCAGTGGGAAGGGAGAGAGGTCAAGGAAGGGTGACAGGAGTATGCCCAAAGCACAACGATCTACATGCACGAAAATGTCATCAAGAAACCCATCTTTTTAAATGTCTGCTGGTTTCCAGAGTCCTAGGGTTGGACTCTGGCCTATCACTTTGAATATATTTAGCTAGCAGACCAGTCCAGTAAGAGGGCAGTTGCTGATTGAGGCTAAACAGCCTGGCAATCGCTTCTGGAATAGAGGCTCAGCCGCTCTACCAGTCTTGTTCCAGCAGCTTGCTGGGCATACGCTTGGTATTATGCCTTCTGCTCTGATCCAGCTGGCTTTCCTAAGGGTGTTGCTGACATCCAGTCATGATGTAATGGAATGGATCAAGCAGAGGATCAGACCACAGCATATGGTATTGTCTTCCGTTCCAAGAAAAGATCAGAAGCAACCGTTTAAGTTATTTAAAAGGGTAGGTAAGGGAAGAGAGAAGGTAAAGACCATATTCTGATCTCAGTGTGACTACTTTGTGTTTTAGTACTCCTGGCTTTAAGGGTTTTATTTCAAATTTCTTTTCTTTTTATTATGTGTCCCCATGATAGTGTCCCATGTAGACCAGAGTTCACCTTTGTCCTACTTTGACCGTATGTGGTACTCAAAGCTGCTTAATGGCCTGGGTTTCATAGCTACGTCCCAAGGTTAAACAAGAACATTTTCTGTGAAAGACTGAGTTCTATTTAGTCAAAATAGTAAATTACATAAAGTCTAAGTTAACTCAGTCCACAGCTTAAACTATAGACATGCTTATGCTCCACATGCCTCAGCATGCTGTGCACAAGCAGGCTCTAACTCTACACATTTCAACCAGGCTTCTGTCTGCTCTTGACCCTGGACCTGAGGGCTTCCTGTACATTTTGTCAAAGTATACCTTTTAGCTTCTCACCATTTGTAAATCAGATGTTCAGGACCTTCACAAATAGAATAAATCATAGCTGAGAAAACAGGGCTGAATGAAGGAAATGGAATTCCACCTCACTAACATGTAAGTGGGTGTCTTTTGAAGAACCCTGAAGTTGAACTCATGCAGTGATCAGCCACCCTGTTCTGATGGCAATCAGAGCTTCCCGTTGAAGTGTCCTGGTTGGTTCATCTGCTCTTTCTCTATCTCTGCGCTACCAGATTTGATGACCTATTGTTCTAGAAAGCATTCATCTTAGGGCCACTGGAAGGCTGTATAACAGAAGGGTGAGTCAGAGACAGGAGACCTTTGCAAATTCTTTTCCTTTTGTGGTCTCATGCAGCGTTATTTCTTTTCTGGCCCACAGCTCTGGCTCTGGAAGAGTTTGAAGTTATAATTTGTATTTCTCTTCCCTTTGTTGCATTTGATTTGTTGCACAAACTGTCCACGGCATTTCCTCAGGCACCTAAAATATAGCTCCAGGCACAAATTACTACACCCTGGGTTTAATTGCTCCCATGGGGGGGGTTACAGAATAGCCCTCTACAAACTTTCTGAACCATCCATCTGCTCCTAGCATGGCCAGGGCAGTGTGTCTGGGGATCCATCCTTTCCTAGAACACTGGAGCTTTGATGCTGAATGGGACCCCAGGCTCATCTTATCTCACTTTTTATTTTGTAAAAGGGGAAAGTGAAGGCCAGGATGCTTAAGAGACTATCTCAAGGCTATACTGCTGGAGAGGCAGCCTGAGGTGAGAACAAAGCCCCCAATCCCTGGTCCCTGCACTCTGCCTCAGGCCCTCCATGGAGCAATCACCATCTCTCATCTTAACCCACATAGGTAAAACCCACACTGGTTCTCAGGACCATATCTTGTAGCTGTCTAAAAGAAATGATTATATATAGATACTTGGTGTATAAGCATGGTCACCCAAAAGCATCTCTCTCTCCAAGACTGAGCCATGGTAAAGTCAATCTTGAAATTCTCAGTTAATAAACACAGAGACCAAACAAGCTTCACCTTTCCTCAGTAACTTGGGAGTGAATTAAATGCTTCTTTTCTCTTGTGTCATCACCGGCTTCTTATCATTGGTATTCTTGCTTTCTAATAGATACTCATTTCTGAATGATACAGATTTATTCTTTAAAAAAATCTGATAGGAATCTTGAATATTTCTCTCTCCTGATTTGATGTTAAGAAACATTGGAGGTTGGTAATGTCAGGAGCCAGAAGGAATAGGGTAGAAATTACAGCAGGATAAGAACTAAAGGTCAGCCACAGAGCCATGTTCCACTGCTCTCTGTGAGTATATAAATGTGTATAGATAGATGATAGATAGATAGATAGATAGATAGATAGATAGATAGATAGATGATAGATAGATAGATAGATGATCGATAGATAGATGATGAATAGAAGATAGGTAGATATATAATAGAGAGTTGGTAGATAGATGATAGATAGGTGATAGGTAGATGATAGGCAGATGATAGGGGATAGATAGACAGATAGATGATAGGTAGATGATAGGCAGATGATAGGTGATAGATAGACAGATAGACGATAGATAGATGGCTGTCCTATTTTGCTTTCTGTTGCTGTGATAAATACCAGAACCAGATGCACCTTGGGGGGGAAAGGTTTTAAAAGTTTAGAGCCAATGTATAATACCACAATTCTAAAAACCCTCTAATGAATTACAGACTCTGAATCTAAATGCCTGAAAATACCAGATAAGAAACTGTCTGTAAAACATGTAAGCATTTATTTCTAGGGAGTTTTCTATGTCTGATGTCTGAGTCTGCACATGGCAATTACAATAGAGATGAATTTATACTAAAGTCAACTGGGGATGAATTCATACTAAAGTCAACTGGGGATAAATTCATACTAAAGTCACTTTGGATGGAGAGAACTAAGTAATCAAGGGATAATAGTTGGAGTTTAAATTTTTTAAATAAGGTTACAAATTAAGGAGGGACCTGCAAGCAAAAGCTCGATATTGTGTTAAGGTTTCTTATGAGGTATTAACCATGTGATAGCCTAATCAACAAACTCCCTGAAAAATGTTAACAAATATTAAATACCATGTTGTAATATCTATCATTGTTAAGGTTAGCTTCTATAAGCAGTAGTTAAGTAGTAACTAAACAGTAAAATAACAAGTTGAAGAATGATGGATTATGCTTTGAATACCAACAAATTCTTCTCTTAATTTGATAATCACATCAACCTGCCTGTCTTCTCATTGTCTCCAGAACACACTGGGCATCCAACAACAATAGTAACAATAGTATCAGCGACAGTAACATTATTCAGGTGAGGTCTGCAGAAAGCTCATTCCATGCCAGGCCTTTTTTCTGGGCAGTTTATATGTATGATCTTATTTTATTCTCACAAAAATTCTGAGATGGGTCCAAAAAGATTGTCTTTTTGAGAGCGTAGTCCATGCAGACCTTTTCGGGGTCTGAAGTCTTTACTAGAGATGTGGCACCTGAAGCTCTGAGAACAAAACTCAGGATCATTCATTCACTAAGTCGAAGAACTAAGAGCCAGAAACACAGAATATTTGAGACTACAGACTGGGTTTTTAACAGCTATATCTACCTTCTACTGATGGACTTAGAGAAAAGCAGTATTTTCTATGTGCTGATTTTGTTTTCCTGATGATTTCCTGCAAATAGCTCATGTGCCTGGGCAGCAAGTCGCTGCCTCCCATTCCTTGCTGTTCACCACCACAGTGCCTTCAAGTGACATTACTCTTACTGTACTGCTCTTCATAGTAGTTAAAATATGTTTGGTTGTTGGGAACAGAAATCTAGCCCAACTTGTGATAAGGGACTTTTCTTGGTCTGTGAAACAGGCAAGTTTATACTCTGCAAACAAATTATACTCTAGGATGCATTTCCTTCCTCTTTTTCCACTCTGGCTTCTGTGGGGTCAGCCTCTCCTAAAACTGACTCCCCTTGGGACTATCAGTGACTCCTAGGCAGAGAATTTTTCTTCTATATACGAGAGTAAAAAAGTTGTCTATTGGGGCTGGAGAGATGGCTCAGCAGTTAGGAACACTGGTTGTTCTTGCAGAAGACCCAGGTTCAAATCCCAGCACCCACATGGCAGCTAACAACTGTCCATAACCCCAGTCCCAGGGGATCCTACAGCCTCTTCTGACCTCTGCAGGCACTGCATGACACAGGTGCTCTTACCTACATGTAGGTAATACACATAAAATTAAAAAAATAAATAATTTTTTAAAGTTGTCTATTACTGGAGCCTTCTCCAAATGGTAGGACTTTAACAAGCCTTTCCTCCCATATTGGTCATGAGGAGCATCAATGAATCAACTATGCCCCAGGATGCACTGAGAGTACCGATTAGTTTAGACCTGACTCAACTGCTCCATTCAAAAACAATGAGACTCTAGCATAGAGACTATAGAAGGAGACTTGACTAATCCAAGGCAAATAGAAGCAGCTAACAATAGCAATCTGCTAGATGTCCCCTCTGGTTCTCAGCATCAACAGCAGCCCAGCCATGTCAGTATGAGAACAAGTCTACAAATGCCATAAAGGAGTTTGGATATAGTTAAAAGTGAAAACCTTGGGCTGGAGAGATGATTCGGTGGTTAAGAGCACTTCCTGCTCTTTCAGAGGACCAGTGTTTGGTTCTCAGCACTCACATAGTGGCTAACTATCCATAATTACAGTTCCAGAAGATCCAGCGCCTTCTTATGGCCTCTGCAGGCATTGTTGCATGCACATGGTGCACTTACATATGTGTAGGCAGAACACTCAAAACACTTATATACATACATATAAGTACTTAAAAAAAAAACTTTCTAGAAAGTGAAAACTGGTCTTTTCCATGAATTATCTTCCTAGTAACAAACTGCATGTACGACAACAATTCATTTCTTACATATATACATTATTTTCTTGTCTTTCAAATAAAACAGCTTTCTAAGTTGATTTAATGGGAAATGTCTTTTATTGACTGAATAAACTATATTACACATTTAGTTGGAATAAATATAATTAAAAATAGTCTAGAATTTTTGAGAAAACAAATGAGGACAAAAAAGCAGAAGGA
>NW_008355279.1:126226-128124 GCF_000622305.1 Nannospalax galili
GAGGGAAGGGGAGGGTCAGGGGAAGGGGAAAGGGAGGGGAGAGGGAGAGGGGAGGGGAAAAGAGGGGAGGGGAGAAGAGAAACAATCGCTGGTTAATTTAGAAGGAGTCAAAATAATTGGAGTATACCCGAGGCCAATAGTTAAACTAAGTAAACTTTGCTAAGGATGGAATGTGTGATGGTTAGAATAACTATTTCTAGCTCCTAGGAGGCACTGCCAGGAGCACCTTCTGCTGCCCAAGAAGCCGGTGAGTTGTGGCTTGGTAAACTCAACAGTGTGTGCTAGGTGGAAAACACAGATGTCTTCCTTTGCTTTCTCTCCTGGCCTCTCTTCCCATTGAATGACTCTATTCAAGCTAAAATTCAAATTAGTTTCAAGGAAATATTGTTTTACAAACACATATCTGTGTTTTATATAGATTAACCAAGAGGTGGGGAGTTGTGTTATGAAGGTACAGTGATAGTTAATAGCATTCTTCCCTCTAGATGGTCCACCAGCCTTGAGTCCCTTTCCAATAAACGTAAATCTCCCTGACAAAGCTATAAAGATGACGCACAGTAATATACACAGTGTCTTGTACACCAGAGATCCCAGTTAAAAGAAAGTTGTACATCATACACTGGATATTATATTTGTTTTGTTACTTTCTTTTTTTCTTTTTTTCCTTTTTTTTTTTTTTCTTTTTTTGAGGCAGCCTTTCTTTATAACCCCAGCTGGCCTGGATATAGCTATGTAGACTAGGCTGGCCTCAATCTCACACTGCCTCTGCCTCCTGAGTGCTTAGACTAAAGGTGTACACTACCATGCCCGGCCAATATATGAAGCTTTAAAAACAGTGTTTAAAAACAATGTAAGAATATGATCAAAGTACATTATATGTACATATGGCTATATCGTAAAGAAACCCCTTACTCTGTACAATTAATATATGCGACTTTTAAAAATAAATCTAAGGAACATCTTAAAATAAAAACAAACTACCCATGCCAAGTGTGGTAGCATACACCTATAATGCCAGGACTCAAGAGCTAGAGAAAGGGGAATCCTGAGTTTAAGGCCCTCTTTATTATTGTTGTTCTTCAAAGCAGTGTTTTGATGCATAAAATCAAATTCAATACTACCAAAAGAGCTATTTGTTGGCTTCCTAACCATCACTGTATCTATTTATATGAATAGATTTTTATGGAGTTATGAAAAACTGATGTGTTTCAAAGATATTCATATGGCATGGTATATGAGGTGAAATTTGAACATAGGTGCCAAGGCAAGAAGAAGAGATTTGGGTAGTGAGACACAATGAAATGTTCTCGTTACTTTCTATTGCTGTCATAAAACAGCGACCAGAAGTAACTTGCGGGGAGGAGTTTATTTCACCTCACAACTTAAAGCCCACCATGGAAGGGAGCCAGGGTAGGAACCAGAGGCAAGAACTGAAACATAGACCACGGAGGAACTCTGCTCACTGGCTTGCCCCTTCGGCTTTGTATACAGCCCAGGACCACCTGCCAAGGGCTATCACCACCTACAGTGGACTGGACCCTCCCCAAACACATCACTCAACAATCAAGAAAATGCCTCAGGACTGGGGCTGGAGAGATGGCTCAATGGTTAAGAGCATTGGCTGTTCTTACAGAGGACCCAAATTTGAGTCCCAGCACCCACATGGCTGCTAACAACCATCAGTAACTCCAGCTCCAGAGGACTTGTTGCCATCTTCTAACCTCCATGGGCATTGCATGATACAGGTGCACTTATATACGTGAAGGCACAATACCCATACACATATAATAAAAATAAAAATAAATTTTAAAAAAATTTTAAAAAGAAAAGAAAATGCCTCACAGACATATCCACAGGCCAGTTCAATAGAGGAATTCCCCAACTGATCTTCCCTCTTC
>NW_008355279.1:128297-133810 GCF_000622305.1 Nannospalax galili
TGTGTATACATATGTTGCCTGTGTGTAGGTAAGTGCACCCGTGTCATGCAATGCCCACGGAGGACAGAAGACACTGTTGGATCCCCTGGAACTGGAGTTACGGACAGTTGTTAGCTGCCATGTGGACGCTGGGATTTGAACCCGAGTCTTCTGCAAGAACAACCAATGCTCTTAACCACTGAGCCTTCTCTCCAGCCCCTCCTTTTTGTCATTGTTTAACAATAGTTCATACTCTTGGTCCAGTTACATGTTTGCGCAGTTATTTATCCTTTATCAAAACTAAGCAGAATCGCAGACATTTTTCCTTTGATCCTGGTGTTTTCGTTTTTTTAGTTTTTTTTACTGAACTTCTGTACTTTCATATAACAGTTATTAATCAAATTTAGACCCTCTCCCCATCCATGCCCCCACCACACACACCTCTGCCGCTGGACCCCATGCATTCTATCATATACGTTGTCTCATCCAGTCAAGCATTTGTACCAGGTGTCCCTTGGTGCAAGATCATTCACTGGAGTCTGGCCAGCCTAGCTAGAGATCTTAAGGGAGGTCTACTTTCCCTCACCCAGCAATAATCGATCTCCAAAGTTTCCAGACTAGGGCTGGCCTGCCGCCCATTTCCCTTGCTCCACTCTGGATCCTTGTCTGAGTTGGCACTGGTTTTGTGCCCAATGCCACCATTGCCACAAGTTGACATGAGCAAGCTTCCAGTGGCCTGAAAGCCTCTGCTTCCCTGTGTACATGGACCAACCCTGGCTCTTACCATCTTTCTGTTCCCTCTTCCTCAATGATCCCTCAGCCGTGGGTGGATGAGGTTCAATATAGGAGTCCTATCCAGGGACACACACTCTGCAGTCTCTTAGTATCTAAAACTTGGCCTTCTGTGTGTATCACACTCTGTTGTGTAAGGAAGCCTCAACTGGTGAGAGCTGAGAGATGCACTAGTATTCTCTCTACCCTCTGTTTTGCTATGTTCCATGAGCTTTACATGTAGAGGTTCCATAGTAGATATGTCAGCTAAGACTGAGCATCTTTCAGATGTATATTCTCTGTGTGTGACCAGTTGTGGAACTCTGCAGTAGCCTCCATCTATTGCAAAAAGAAGCTTCTCTGATGAGTGGTGTACAGCATACTTGTCTATAAATATAGGGATCCATATTTATCATATGGTAAAAAATTTCATTTGTCTAGAGAGATATGACAGACATAGGGTTATCTCTAGGATCTATGACCTCTCCAGTCATATATATTTGGCTGTGTTTACAGTGCCAAACGTGAGTTCACTCCAGTGAGAGGGCTTTAAGTTCAATTAGATAGCTGTTGATTACCCCCAGATAACAGTGCCACTACTGCAGCTAGATGTAGGTTGCTGTGCCAGTCCTTATGATTATTAGGCTTTAGGGCTAGATTGAACCACTGATTGATTTTCTCCCTTAGCAGCTTGCATAGTATCCTCTAGAACTATGAGAGTTAAACTTCAGATAGAAGGCTTCCAGGTCAGTTCCTACTCCATTATTCCAAGTCCTGTGTTTGATGTCCTGTCTTTAGCAATAGGGACTTATCTTCAAATTTTGGGAGATAACCAAGAGCTCCAGAAATAGCCAGAATTACTTTGGAAGTCTCTTGGACTACTCTGACCACCCACTCAAAGAGAAGTCTCTTCTGCCTGACACTGTGTTCCTTGCCATACAGCCCCCAAGTATACACAGGCTCTAATGTATGTGCAGTTCTCCGGTGATTCTGGAGCCAATACAGTGCAGTTCTTGGGTATTTCTGGCTTCCCTAGCCCCGCCCCCAAGCTCTATGCATCGCTACTCTCTCTCCCCTCGTCCAACCTCCCTCCTCCCTCTCCAATCAAAGCATCCCCACCCTCCCCCCAATAACACCCTGCCTCTCATCATCCCCCCTCTCCTGAGTTCCCTCCCCCACCACCACCATGGACCCCTGTATGCCCCTCCCTCCTCCCTGATTCTTTGAGAATTTTAAATAATATATTTTGCTCATATTCACCCCAGCTCCTCCCCTTAGCCCCTCCAGATCCACCCCAATTCTTTACCCCTAACTTTGTGTCCTCTTTAGAGGAACTTAATAACCCTTCAGCTCCAATTTGTGCTGCTCATGTACGTCTGATTGTAGGACCATCCACTAGAGTGTGGTTGACTACCAGGAAACTTAAAATGGACTATCCCTCCCACAGAAGCCATCCTAAGCTATGCAGTGAGACCTTTTCTCAGGAGGGAAAAATTGTCCAAAACCAAATTCCTTCTCATCTCCCTCATCCTGAGCTGCTCTTCCTGTAGTCCGTCCCAGTGTCCCATTTTAATAATGGCAACTGCATCATTCAAGCCTGCTCAAGCCAAAAACATGCACATTATCAGCCTTGATCTTTTCTTACTCGATCCCTTCATCCAGCAATTCCCATTGATGCTATATTCAGAATAAATCTAATGGGTGTACGTTAAGTTTTTCTGTAGGCTTGGGGAAAGGTCTTGAGAATCTTGGCAACTATAAATAATTCAGATTATGTAGAAAGAGATAACATAAGAAGTAAAAGTATCTTCAAGACACACAACTAATATTTTGTGTGTCAGAATAAAAGGCACTCCATTAAATTTAAAGTCAGATTAAATAAATTAATATACAATGTAGACTCACCCCACCTCTAACACTATTATCTTGAGCCAAGCCTCCATTATCTGTGATCTCCCTGCAATCTCCTCTCTGTATGGAATGAATCAGACCATGCCACCTCTCTGCATAAAGTCCTCCAAATGCTTACCATCACTTTGGCAGAACCAAAGTTTTTATAATTATCACAAAGGTCTTGCATAAATGGCTTGACAACAACCTTTCTGACATGATTTCCAAGTAATCTTCATCCCCATCACTATATTTTAGTCGATTCCTCAAGAAACCAAACGCTGTTCTTTGTGGTACCCAGCTTCTGTTCTTCCTTTCTGACCTGCTTTTCCATTCACAGGTGCCTGACTTACCCCTAGCCTTCTTCCAGGTGCTGCTCAGTTGTCAGTGTTGCCTCTGACACCTGATATAAAGCATCCTTCCTAGTCTGTCTGCTCTGTGGTCTCTAACCTTGCTTTTTTTTTCTCTTCTCCAATGTACTTAGCATTGGACACACTATAAATTCATTCCTCCCCCTCTCTCCTATGCTGGGGTTCAAATTCTGATTGTTTATCCTCTATTACCTTTCTGCCTTCTCTTCAATTTGAGTGTAACATGTAAGCTTCATGTTTTGTTTTGTTTTGCTTTGCTTTGTTGTTCTAGCTTCTTTGCTCTGAGCCTAGGCAGGTGCAACTTATAAAGTAGGCATTTGAAAAATATCTGATTGGATGAATGGTAAACAACCAGCCTTATATAGAGTGTCAGTCTCATTCAGGAATGAGGGGTATAGTGAACACAACTTGAAATATCTGTCTCCTAGGGCTCTAAACCAGGTAAGTTCTTCACTTACGGGAAGAGCAGTAACTTCATGTCTAAAGCAAATAACTGAGAGAAGTCAAGGTATTAGCATGGTTATGCCTTTCTGAGTGTTTTCCTAAAATCAGTTGATTTCCTAAAGAGAGCAGGTCTGGCATGCATTTTCTAGAGGATAAAGGAAGGGATACTGAGCTGGGCAAGAGCTAAAGTCTTAGCAACTGGTTTCTGTAGCTGCTCACACAACTGGATTAAAACAGCTTGAAGCCTCTGTCTACTTGATAACAGCAATCCTCCTAGTGGCCAGTCCCATTGTGTCACTGGGAGTAAGGTGGATATGCAGGAGAAAAAAAGCCAATTTCTCAGGCCTTCTCTTGAATATTACCCAATTATTAATTATCATATTATCAAGTACCAGGATCTCCTATTTTGTCCTGATCTCATCACTAGGAGAACTGATTTTTGACATATGTTATTCTCTGTTCAGAACATCACCAGGAACATCAATCATTTTTCCTCTAATGCTGATGAGTAACTATCTTGCTAGACCAGAAATGACCGCCACAGCAGAGGCAAGGCAATAATTCTTGTTAGGACCATTCTATCACTTGTGATCCAACCATTAAACAGAACCACTTGCATCTGGGTGCCCTGGTTGAGATGATCATTTCAGATGCTTTCTTTTATTTTTTAATTTTATTTATTTTTATTTTATGTATATGCATGTATTGCCTGCATGTAGGTAAGTGCACCTGTGTCGTGCAATGCCCACAGAGGACAAAAGAGGCTGTCGGATCCCCTGGGACTGGAGTTGCAGACAGTTGTTAGCTGCCATGTGGGTGCTGGAATTCGAACCCAGGTGTTCTGTAAGAACAACCAGTGTTCTTAACTATTGAGCCATCTCTCCAGCCCCCATTTCAGATGCTTTCTAAGGCTCACTGTTCATGGAGCAATCCCTACCCTCAGGGTTTACAGAATCTGTAGGAAAAGAAAGGGCTTCTCAGCCTCCTGACTGGTCTCTCAACTTATCCTTCAGATAAAGCCCCATCCTCACAAGATGCCCCTCTTCAAATGCAAATTTGAACATAGAAAGCTACTCATAGTAAGATACTGGAATTACATTGACATGGAAAAAATAATATATTATGTGCAAATTGTTTTACTTTGTAAAACATACAGACTAGGTGCACATGCATATGGATATGTAATTAGAGAATACAAAACATAAAAATAAATAGAATGCATCAATATAAATATAATAACAGCTCAAAGATATTTTCATCAAAACATTTTCAGTATTGTTATTGCCCCAAAGTAATGTTTCCAGGTGGTTACTGCCTCCTTTTTTGATATCTGTAATTTCCTGTTTTGTGAATTACTTTACATATTTTAAATTCTTAAAGTATAAATATGACTGTGTCATTCCTGGGCTTAACTCCTTCACATGAAAAAGATGACTCATATCAAATTTCACCCACCCAGGGCTCTGCGACCATTGTAGAAGAGGGGGCAGAAAGATTGTAAGAGCCAGGGGAGGGTGTGCATGACCATAAGGAAACAATCTTACAGGCTTCTGGCACCTTGACCATATGAACTACTGCAGGGACATGGCGTCCTGACCTCCGCCTCCCCCTTGTAAGAGCTTGGGTATCTGCGGTATTTCCTGAAATTGTTTATCACAAGGACTTTCTCCTGATTCTGAGAAAAGGTACACCTGACCCAAAAACTAGCCTTACAGTCGGGTGATCCCAATTATCATGTATCCTGACTCCACCGCCTATACTGAAAAGTATAAAAACCCTTGTCTCAAACAATAAAGTCACAGTCAAAGTCCTTCCTCCCACTTCATGATGGTGTGATAGTTTGTTCAATCCTGACGCCCTCTGCCCAGAATACTCGGAGCTTGACGTGCTGGCGCGGCAAGTGGAGGTTCCACCGAGATCTGAGGAAAGGAGGTAAGCGGACAGGGTCATCCTTGGCCGGTGAGGACGTATTGGGGATAATATATAAGAATATTTGCAAATATGGGAAATGTACAAAGTAAACATGAACTGTATCTATAGAAAGGAAGGAAGGAAGAA
>NW_008355279.1:134162-137963 GCF_000622305.1 Nannospalax galili
AATATGGGAAACGTACAGAGTAAGCATGAACTTAAGAATATTTGAGAATATGGGAAACGTATAAAGTAAGCATGAACTGTATTATCAGATTAAAAGAGTTTTGGAGGAACAAGGATCAGATTAAAAGAATTTTGGAGGAACAAGGATCAGATTAAAAGTTTTGGAGGAACAAGGATCAGATTAAAAGAGTTTTGGAGGAACAAGAAATTGAAAAACTGTATCTTTGAAATTATAAACCTAAAACTTTGTTGAAATTCATTAAGGTGTATCCACAATACTTAACACCTAGTGATTGGCAACAGTTGTGTAGAGCAGTATTGTCAGGAGGTTATTATCAGGAGGTTATTATCTATTATGGAGAGGAGAGTTCCAAGAGCAGGCTCTACAGGTGGCCAGCGTTAGCGCAGGTGAGGGGAGCTGTTTGTGTTTTTCCCCCAGGTGCTGAACTGACATTGTACAGAAGCAAAAGAGATTTTGGAATAACAGCAGCTATGCCACAGGCCCACTTCCTCCGGGCATGTTGAATTTGGTAAATCATGTTTGTTAGATAAAAGTGGCAACAAATAACACCCGAGTAGAGATTGCCACTGTGCAGCAGTGGCGGAAGGCTATGTAGGGCACCTTTAGCCTCCTCAAGAATTGGGGGCCATGGCTTTTGGGAATTCCTGCCGGTTGCTGTTTGTGTCTGTATGGTGTGTGTGTGTGTGTGTGTGTGCCTAAATGATTACATCAGATTGTGTAAAGATGTGGATGTGCATTATATACAGGGACAAGTGATTGCAGCTGCGTTGCGCCCGTCAAAAGGTAGACTGTCAACAGGCAGCAGAGGGGATCGCAATTGCTTTAGCTGTGGAAAATCCAATCATTTCCGCAAAGATTGTCCCCTGTTGCATAATGATAAAGAGAGGGCACCGGGGCTCTGTCCTAGATGCAAAAAAGGAATACATTGGGCCAATAACTGTCGCTCTAAATTTGATAATATGGGCAATCTTTTACCGCCATCTAACTATCAGGGAAACTGGTGGAGGGCCCCACTCCAGGGCCCCAGAACCTCAGTGTATGGAGCAATGACACCTGCCAGAGAGACTCATGGCAGCAGCAGGATTCATTTTATTCCTCAAACCAACCCCTTCATGTCTCCGACCTCATTAGAGGCATCCCAGGAAGTGCAGGATTGGACCTCTGTACCACTGCCAGAGCAGTGTTAATGGTAACGCCACAAATGGGAGTTCAAGCTCTACCTACAGGCATCTATGGTCCACTCCCCAGACATTCCTTAGGTTTAATTTTGGGTAGAAGCAGTACAATCTTAAAGGGCATCCAGATTCATCCTGGAGTTACAGACTCGGATTATGAGGGAGAATTAAAAGTGATGATCTCTACAAAACATGGGGTTACAATCATTCTACAAGGAGAGAGGATTGCACAACTAATACTAATCCCCAAATTCCTCACTAACAATAAATGCATGAAAAGATCTAGAGGAAATGGTCGATTTGGCAGTACAGGACCAGGAGTGTTTTGGGTTGCTTCCATGTCAAATAGACCTACTTTAGAGTTAAATATAGAAGGGAAAAAATTTATTGGAATATTGGACACAGGAGCTGATGTGTCAGTAATGTCCCTTGATTCTTGGCCTGCATCCTGGGCCTTGGAGCAGGGAAGGGCACAACTCCAGGGTATTGGCTGTGCACTACCGAGCAAAAGCCTTAAAATTTTAAAATGGAAGGATGCCGAGGGCAGTAAAGGATATGTTCAACCTTATGTTTTACAGGGACTCCCTGTAAACTGATGGGGCAGGGATTTATTAAATGAAATTGGAGTAGTTCTTACCACACAAAGTCAGGCTAAAAAAGAAAACAACCCAGAATATAAGATAATGAGAAATCTTGGTTGGAGTAAAAGTCATGGACTTGGAATAAATGAACAGGGGAGAGCTGACCCTGTATCTCCAGAGGAACAGATTGTTAGATATCCTGGAAATCGATCAGATTTGGGCCTTTTTAAATAGGGGTCCTCCGCCTGCAGCTATTCCCATCCAATGGAAATCTAATGATCCTGTTTGGGTTGAACAGTGGCCCTTAACCAAAGAAAAATTGCAGGCAGCACATGCCCTAGTGGAGGAACAGGAGCTTGCTGGACATGTTGTTCCTTCCACCTCCCCATGGAACACACCTATATTTGTTATAAAAAAGAAGTCAGGAAAATGGAGATTATTACAAGACCTGAGAGCCATTAATGCCACTATGCAGCCAATGGGTCCATTACAGCAGGGTTTGCCCTCTCCAGTCAGGATTCCTAAAAATTGACATCTCATAGTAATAGATCTAAAAGATTGCTTCTTTACTATTCCATTACATCCGAATGACCATTGTCGATTTGCCTTTAGCATTCCTTCTATTAATTTCATGGAACCTGCCTTAAGATTTCAATGGGTGGTCCTCCCCCAGGGCATGGCTAATAGTCCAACTATCTGCCAATCCTATGTTGCTGTAGCCCTGGACCCTGTTAGAAGAAAATTCCCTGATATGTATATTGTACATTATATGGATGACATTCTTCTTGCAGCAGAAACTCCTACTAAACTTTATGAGGGATTCGGACATCTACAGGTAGCTCTACAAAAGGCAGGATTGCATATAGCCCCTGATAAGGTTCAGACAATGCCACCTTATAATTATTTAGGACATGTAATTAACAGTTCTGGCATTAGGCCTCAAAAATTACAACTCAGTGTCTCCTCATTGCATACTCTCAATGACTGGCAAAATTTTTGGGGTGATTTGCAATGGATTAGACCTAGCCTTAAGATACCTTCTGGAGCTTTAAAACCCCTCTATAATATGTTAATTGGTGATCCTGATCCTCCCTCCCCCCGGGTTGTAACCAAGGAGGCACAACAGGCTTTGTTGCTACTACAAAAACACTTGGAGCAAGCTCACACCCAACAAATTGATTATGATAAAGATATTTTGTTTGTTGTCATGACCTCCAAATTTGCTCCCATGGGGGTCTTTTGGCAAGATGCTCCTATCCTTTGGGTTCATTTACCGATCTCTCCATCCAGAATTGTTGTTGCTTATCATGAATTAATATTGCAACTTCTCTGGAAAGCTAGACATCTTAGTATTCAGACTTTTGGTAAGCAACCTGATAGTATTATTCTTCCATATACCAAAGACCAAGTAGCTCATCTCATAGAAGGATTAGATGAATGGAGCATATTTTCAGCCTCTACTACAGCATCATTTTCATCTCACTAACCACAGCATCAGTTACTGCAGTTCTTCAAACGACGACACCCAGTTATTTTTCCTCGCATAGTAAAACAATTTCCAATCTCTAAAGCCAAAACAGTTTGTACAGATGGTGCTCCGAATGGTAATGCTGTCTTAATCTATGATGGCCATGTTTTAACTCAAACTGTAGGAGCCGTCTCCGCACAGACAGCCGAGATCATTGCAGGTATATTGGCCTTACAAACCTTTCCTGATGAGCCTCTTAATCTTTATACTGATAGTGTTTATTTAGCTCAGATTTTTATCCCCTTGGAAACTGCTCCTCATATTTCCATAGTATCCTCTATACATCAATACTTATGTCAATTACAACATCTTATATGGTCTCGAAAAGCCACCATATTTGTAGGTCACATACGCAGTCATACCAATCTTCCCGGACCCTTGGCTGAAGGCAATCAGATGGCTGACCTTCATACTCAAAATCAGGTATTCACCACACAACTTCCCACACCAGTCACCACAGCACAAGATCTACATGCTAAATTTCACCTACCTGCTC
>NW_008355279.1:138727-146916 GCF_000622305.1 Nannospalax galili
GGGGTGGTGAGATGCAGGGACATGGCGTCCTGACCTCCACCTCCCCCTTTTAAGAGCTTGGGTACCTGTGGTATTTCCTGGAATTGTTTATCACAAGGACTTTCTCCTGATTCTGAGAAAAGGTACACCTGACCCAAAAACTAGCCTTACAGTCAGGTGATCCCAATTATCATGTGTCCTGACTCCACCTCCTATACTGAAAAGTATAAAAACCCTTGTCTCAAACAATAAAATGGCAGTCGAAGTCCTTCCTCCCACTCCGTGATGGTGTGATAGTTTGTTCAATCCTGACGCCCTCTGCCCAGAATACTCGGAGCTTGACGTGCTAGCGCCACAAACTACAGCAATGATGACAGCATGCACAAGGCCCATGTAAATTCAATCAGACAAAAATCAGCATAGAACTTGGGAAATGGACAGGAGGCCACAACTTTGGCAAAAAACTATTGGCAGCTGATCACTGCTGGGTGAGGATGAGTTGATCTTCTTTAAAGGAGTGATGCTAAACAGGCCAAACAGGCTCCAGTGGATGAACTCACACCAAGGGACACCTGGGGACATAAACTTGACTAGATAGACCTTAACATATATGACAAAATTCATGAAGTTCTGTGTGTGGTGGGCTATTGGGGGAGGGGGGTGAAGATAAGGAAGAGGGGCCTAAATAGGACTAAAATGTATTGCATGAAATCCACAAAAATTCAATTACAGAAATACTGTAAAAAAAAAAAAAAGACAAAGTTGACAACAATTTTTTAAATATTTTATTATTTTTTATTTTGTGTGTATGAGTGTATTGCCTGCATGTATGTGAGTATACCTGTGTCATGCAATGCCGTGGAGGTCAGAAGAGGGCTTCGGATTCCCCTGGAACTGGAGTTAAGGATGGTTCATAGACACCATGTGGGTGCTGGGAATCGAACCCGGGTCCTCTGCAAGCGCAGTCAGTGCTCTTAACCACTGAGCATTCTCTCCAGCCCCCGTTGACAACAATTTTATGTTATGTTCAGTCAGAGAATGAAGCACTTGCTGTCCTACCATAAAGACTGACTGATGCTCAGTGGCAGGAGAATGAGGTGTCTTTTGTGCTAACATCCGAATCCCACCAGACCCAGGTTCTCTGTTGTGGATAACTCCAGTGGAAGTCCTGGCACTACTATGAGGAAGGAATGACAGCAAAGGTGCTAGGAGATGGAGGAGACCTTTGAAAGCTGGTCTTCCTTCCTCTAGTTTTCAAGACTTTGTTCAGTGCATAAATGTTATGAGTATCTCTGTGGTGTTCCTATTTGTACCTAGAAGGAGCTTGGCTGCACAACGAGGCTCTGGCTTCAGAAACAGAGGCTCAGAATCATTTGAACAGTCTCATGACCTTCCCATTCCTTCCAGGACATCACTGTCTCTATCCAGTCCTGGACCATCATTCTTCCCCTTTCCCATCAGTTAAAATTCAGTACAGTTGCCTTCTTGTACAGCCTTCCCTAATTTCTCCAAGCTGTACCTAGGAAGGAGCCCGTTCAGTTTATTTTATTAGCATGCTGTCTTTATTTCACCTCTGGAGTCTTGCTAATCATTTTACATTTCTCACAGAGTCTATTTATGTCTGTTCCACATGATGCTTGCCTCCCCAGCAGTTAGGATAATGTTTTGACCATTTACCCTGAGCACCTAAACCTAGCATAAAGAGGCACTCAATAAATACTGATTTAAAGAAGTAAAAAATGGATAGATGGTGATGGATGCAGGTAACATATGATCAAAGCCAAAAGAGGCCAGGACAGAAAAAAGAATTGTCCTAGGAGTCATATGCTATCCACATTCTGAAGAAAAGCGCAAGAAGACAAATGACAAGGAGAGCAAGTTTTAAAAGACCTCCTCTACTTCTAGCTGCCTTGTTCCTGGTCTTCCTCAAATGTCTGAACTTCCTTCAGAGTTATTCATGAAAGAGAATCTCACTGGAGAAAAGAGTATTTGCAGAAAAAAAAAAAAGAGACCCCATCTTAGCTTATGCTTCACATTCCTACCACAGGATTACCAGTTGGAGACCTCACAGTAGGAGGCAGCCCAGCTTTTGCTGGCTTTCTGACCAATGTCATGAAGTTATTGTCACTAATACACAGTCCCCACAACAATCCTCCATCTAGTTACGCCAAGATTACCACCTACAGATCCAAAATAGCAGCTGACACAACTTTCTATTTGCAGAAGGGCACATGGGATGTGTTAACCACACTCTGGTAAGTTCCCTGGAGGCTGAGGATAGGCTCAATAGCCAAGTGCTAAAGGGACAGGCAGTTCTGATACCCATCTGCTGATAATTCCACTGGTTCGCATAAGAGAATTCCAGAACTTTCTCTTGATAAAGCTCAAAACCACCAGATCTGCTACTGCCAGAACTAAAAATAGCTTGGTCGATTTGGAAAAGCAGCTGATCTGGAAGTCGGAAGGTGTGGAGCGCTCATTTCGCACTAACTGGCTTGGTGTCTTTCGACAAGCCAGTTAGCCCCTTAGACTTTCTGAATGCCCATGCTGTCTTCTGTGCCTGGAGATCATCACAGGGAAGGTAGACAATGGCCATGAATGTGCTCCGTGAGCCCTCTTCACCAGTCCCAGGAAAGGGAGAAGACAGGAGCCACATTGGAAATGCTCCCCAGCTGTACTTTCAGGAGGAATAAAAGTCTCCTGTGCTCAGGCCTTTTATGGTTTGAGTGACCCTTGGCCCTGATGCCTTCCTGCTTACTGTAAATACTCTTCCCTGCTAGCTTGTTCTCTGCCTGCCCTATCTATGATCCATGACAGCGTCAGTCAACGGCTAGCTCAAGGGAGGGCCCAGGAACAGCCAGAAATGGAAATGACTGTTCTCAACAAATAGAAGGTCAAGCAAGGCACAGGACAAATAAATATGGCTGGTTTTCTGACTAGCAAGTGTCATTCTGTTCTTTTTAAGGTTAAAATGTTGCATAATTAAATTGTACTTACTGAGCATCTACTTTGTGTCTATGTTGTTATTGCCTTATTTACATTATTTATGACCACTAATAATGCATGAAAGAGGCATCGTTATTCCCATTTTACAAGGGGTAAAACTGGCATTGAGAGAGATTGACTTTTGTGTCAAGCTCTTAGACTACCGTAAACAGGTCCAAAATTTGAACTGTCTTATATAAAAATCTGTGTTTTTATATAGCATACCATTTGCCTGAGCAATAATAATAGTGCAAATAGAAAGACAAGTGGAAATTTTGGAAGCATGCATTTAATAAAGAATAAGAAGTTCGAGACAGCCTGATAGGGCCCGTTTGACCTCCAGCAGTGTAGCGGCTGTGATCTCAGCAGACTGCCAGAGTACCTGTTCCGGCCTCCCTCTGGCATAGGCGCTGAGAACTCAGGGGACCACCTGAGAGTGCCTGGATCCTGCCTCCACATGGTGATAAGAGTTATGCAATTTGGGAGTCTTTTAGATAGACCCACTGAAGGGGTACCACAATTGCCTCACCCTGCATCCCTGTTCAGCATGGAAGAAGCCAGAGCGGTCTGCTCCCAATTCCCTATCTGCAAGTTGGGTAATCTCTTCAGAGGATGGTGTGATAAGAATAGGAGGTAGGAATTGGCTAGGCAGTTAGGGTAAAAAGACCCCAAAGAAAAGTAGCCAGTTTCTTGGCTAAAAGTCAAAATGTCTTTGGGCCTCTTAGCAACATACTCTGTTCCAAAGGCCAAAAATGTCAAAAAGTATTTGAGAACTTTTATTTAATCCCTAAAAGATTTTAGGGTTACCTCTTCAGAGTGGGGGATGTTAGAGTAGCAAAAAGCCCCATAAAAAGAAGAAAAGAAAGAGTACATGAAATTGTCGGAAAAAAAGTGATGGGGCGATATGGGAGGATTTGGAGGGGAGGGAGTGGGCATGGATTTGATCAAAACACCTTATATACATCTATGAAATTCTCAACAAATTTTTTTAAGTTAATGGAAAAAAAAAGAAGAAGTTCAAGCCAGGCCGGTGGCCCGTGGTATACAGGTCTTTAATTCCAGCATTCAGAATGCAGAAGCAGGTAGATCTCTCTATGAGATCCAGGCCAACCTGGTCTTCATAGTGAGTTCTAGGCCAGCTGGGGGTACAGGGAGACCCTGTCTCAAAAAGCAAAAGTTCATAGGGCTTGTATAAATACACTCCAATTCCCGCTGCTCAGGCCTGCTTGCAGAACCTGTACACTGACACCTGGGCAGGAAGAAGAGGTCCCAGATTAAATACAAAGTGTACACGTAAATGATTACATGATAACTGAGGACAAATGGGCTGAAGTCCTCCAGAAAGCAAATGTGAGCAGCTTTGTTGTGTCCAAATGTCAGTATCTGAAGTCAGTGTGTGTGTGTGTGTGTGTGTGTGTGTGTGTGTGTGTGTGTGTTTTATAATCATATTATTTAAAGTTATAAAGTTAGATGATGGAACTGGGTAACAGCATTATTGTTCCTCCTCAGAGTCTGATCACCTTGCCTCCCAATAGAAATCTCTCAAAGAATCATCCAAACCAAACATATACTTTTAAGCTCTTTTACTTAATTTAGTAGTTTAACAAAGAGGATTACAATTTAGCTCAAGAGTTCTACTAACCAATTTCTATGGAAAAAAATGATCACAATTTAGCTCAAGAGTTCCTTGAAGTACTACTGTTAAATCTTTAGACAAAATCATTACAGATACCTTGGAATCTATGAAAACTCTTTCTGCCTCTTCTACCATTAGCTCTTTCATGTCATACCACTTTATTATTTAAAATCAAGGACCTTTGCTCTGGTTTCTCTTCAGAGCATATCAATCTTTCACCTTTCAAAATCAAGGGCCTTATTGTGGCCAAGCAAGTGCTCATTGTACACTCATTGTGGCCAAGAAAGTGCTCATTGCACTCTCACACAAAAGCCAAGACTGTGGCACTTTTTGTTATTATGATTTGTATGTTTATTTGTTTGTTTGTCTTGCCAAAAGAGCTTTATTAAAGGTAAACTGGTAAGGAGACAGAAGAGAGGCTCAAGTCTATCTCACAGATTGACAGGTGGGGAAAGAATTTAAGTGGCCAAGGGTAGAAGACGTAGGAGTCTTGTTGAGAAGGTCTACATCCAACACAAAGGTCCATGTAGAACTTAGACATCAGTCTGGTCCAGCCTGCCTCTGCTGGAGGCATCCTTCATGTCTATGCACAGAGATGAGACAGAGCCTGTTCTTATTCCCCCAGTTCTTCACCTTGGAGAATTTTGGTTCCACCAGGCTCTCAAGATCATTTTAGGTCAAGTCACAGGATGCTGCACCCTGAAAAACAGCCTGAGTAGTTCTGAGGAGTACAGAAGTTGACATTCCATGACTTGGCTTCATTACCAGTGGATTTACCTAAGCTAAGCTCTAGTACCACTCCCCCACAATCAAGTGTATAAAACAACACCTACTTCTAGGGATAACCATCAGCTTCTCTGGAAGTTATGCGAGATAATTTATGCAAAGTGCTAGAACTGAATAGAAAGCAAGGGCCTAAAAGTTGGGAGCCCTGCACCTTCCAGCCTCTCACTTAGCCTTTATCTTAGCAGTTTCAGTGTTTTACCCACATGAATGGGGCTTTGGGCCCCTGAGGCTCAGATTCAAACTTCAACTCTGCTTTCTACCAGCTGGGTGGCCTTGGGTAAATGTCCTGGTCTGTCTGACACTCCCATTTTTCTTCAATAAAAGGAAAATAAGAGCCCTCCTGTGTTATAAAGCAGTGATGTTTACAAATAGCATATGCCAAGAAGCTGGCAGGAGGGTGGTCTAGGAATAAACAATTGTTTTGTGTGTCCGTAAAGTAACCTGCTTTTCAACTGATTGCTGCTAGATGAGGAACAGCTGACCTTCCTAAAACAAAGACCTCTAGATTCACCAGATGGACAAGTAGTGGAGAATGGCGGTGCCGACAACACAGTGGACAGTAGCAGGGATAACAGAGTATAAGGGCCTGGCAGGAGGGTGGTCTAGGAATAAACAATTGTTTTGTGTGTCCGTAAAGTAACCTGCTTTTCAACTGATTGCTGCTAGATGAGGAACAGCTGACCTTCCTAAAACAAAGACCTCTAGATTCACCAGATGGACAAGTAGTGGAGAATGGCGGTGCCGACAACACAGTGGACAGTAGCAGGGATAACAGAGTATAAGGGCTCTAGTGGGGGGAGGGAGGCTATGAGAGGGTGCCATCTGGGAAGTGGGTTGAATAAGATAGTTTGAATAAGATAGTTTGGTATGTTCTGTGTGATATACACACATATACACAAAAAAAATCAACGAATTTAAAATAATGTATTACCAATGAGTCTTTCTGTAAGAAACAGGATATTTTTTAATGAAATGGAGATCTTTTTTAAAGGTTAAAAACTCATCCAATTTTATGTCTTACAGGGCTTATACTGAGTTTGATATTGTATAACTGTATTAATTCAACAGCGAACCTAAAAACTTTATAGCCACTTTTGAAAGAGATGTATCTTTGCTTTGGAAACTGTTATTGAGTATGTTAAAGCTATACTGAAATGCTTCTTCTAAAAAAATTTTTTTAAATATTAAAAAAAAAAAGTAACCTGCTTTTTTAAATGGAGTTCATGATTAGGTTTCATGTGATTTCAAAACCTGCAAGCTCCTGTCATTTTTATGGTTATCACTTCTGGTCATTTTTAAGTCACTTTGGGGCCTTGCAGGAGCTTTTTTAAACTGTACCTGGAAGCCCACAGAAACAAAGGTACCTATTAGCCAATAGCTACTGATCCATCGATGGGCACTCTGGCACAATTGTAGCCCAAGTTCTACAAAAGTCTTGGAAAGGTTATATACATAACTCAGACAGATGTAGTAGGCAAGAGATTACAGGCCAAGAGGAAGAGGTCGGGCTGGGGGCTGAGCATTTGACAGGCTCTTACACTGTAAGCCTTGTTCAGGGTCTTTCACAAAGCATCTCTTTAGGGGGAAAACAAGATGTTCTTTGTAAATAAAAGTTCATGCATTTGAATAATGAAGTCATTTTCCAGCACTACAGTCAGAGATATTCTGGAATTGGGGGTTGGGGGAGCAGAAGACCTCCAAAGAAGAGTTCCACAGGCTATCTCTGAAAAGCAGAGAGAGACCTCACTTCAGAAATGGGCACCCTGCTCCTGGTTCTCAAGGTCATCTACCTTGGGCTCCCTCCCGCCCCTGGAATCCCTTTTCCACCCACTTTCCTGTACACTGGTGGGGGCCACATCAAAATCTATATAAATATAGATCAGACATCCGGCGCTTTGACTACGTAAGGGATAAGGGGAAGTAATCGCAAAAGCTGAATATTCATCTGTAGCCTTGGAAGAGCTCCATACTACGAGGGGGAAGGGGAGCAACCAGGAAATGCCCGACCTCAGGGTCTGAAAAACCAACTTGGAGTGGGAGGGCCTGGAAGGGGAAGGTGGAAAGGGAGTGGTGAGAATGTGTGGGAAGGAAGCCACAACAGCGCCGTCCTGGCCGCTAGGGAGAGGAGGTGGCTCACGCCAGTCCCACCCCGCTGCCTTTTGATGCTCTCGGGGCGCCAAGCTCCATCCATCCGTAGGTCCCAGGGCCCAAGAGCGGCGGAGAGTGAGAGGGATAAAGTGAGAGAGAGGGCGGGAGGGAGGCAGGGAGGGAGAGAGAGAGAGAGAGAGAGAGAGAGAGAGAGAGAGGGATAGCCTTTAACTTACTATGAAGACCAGGCTGGCCTCAAAGTTGCAAGTTTGGCTGGGCTGCCTGGATTTCCCACATCTGGATACTGCAGGCCCAGAGAAGATAATATATCTGGCACCACCGCATCCCTGGGGTACCCAAGGAGACTCCCAGTTCCAGCGTCCCGGGAAGGGCCCTTTTGAATGTCAGCAGGGAGATGGCTTTGAGCACAGCCTGGTGCTCAGTCCTGCCCCTGTGGATCCTCTGGGGTGCTGCCTGCTCCAGCGCCGCGTCTGGGGACTACAATGCGTTTCCTTTTGACATCGAAGGGAGCTCAGCTGTCGGCAGGCAGGACCCCTCCGAGACCAGCGAGCCCCGCTTGGCTCCGGGACGCCTGCCGCCAGGGGCCCAGGTATGTGCTCCTGCTCTTGCTACCCTGCTGGGCACCTGGGCCAGCGGGCTGGGCCGGGATTCTCTCTCTCTCTCTCTCTCTCTCTCTCTCTCTCTCTCTCTCTCT
>NW_008355279.1:146961-160916 GCF_000622305.1 Nannospalax galili
TTCCCACTGTCATCAGAAACTTGGAGAAAAAGTTCTATTTTGGAAATCGGGTTTAGATACTGAGAGTTGAAACTTGAGGCTTTGGAATATCTCTAATGTCTAATGTACCTAAGTCTACGAAGTGCATGTGTCCTTCTGCAAGGCAGGGGGTGGGGTGTTGGGGTGGAAGTCAAGGATCATGAAAGAAACTGTTAGGAAATCGCAGAGCAGATACCTTAGAAATGAACCATTCTAATCCAGAAAAAAAAAATCAAATCAATCCCTGCCCCCAAAATAAAGGTGATCAGGATATAATGTTGATCAAATGTGTATTTTACTGTTCGAATGCCTTAAAATGGCTTTTAATTTGGAAACATAACCAAAGTGTAGATACTGGGTGAAGGAGGATGAATACATAGTAAGTGATTTAAGAGCCCCCTGAGCCCAGACAGACAATAGCATGTCCAGTGTGTGGGGGATGCTAAATAGAAAGAAAATGAAGTCACCTAAGTTCATGGGAAAAGAAAGGGCAATTGTCCTAACAAAACACACACAGCAGGGCATGGTGGCCCCAGCACTCCAGAGGCAGAGGCTGGAGGATCTGAGCAAGATCAAGGTCAGCCTGGTCTATATAGTGAGTTCCAGGACAACTAGGACTACAGGGAGATCCTGTCTCCCTGTCTCAAACACATACACATACACACACACACACACACACAAACCAACAACACACACACACGTACCCTATACCTATGGCTACAGCAACCACACAACTAAAATAAGTTATGTGGGTTGACACTAGTACTAACATCACTGAAATCTCAATTGTTGCTCTTAGTTCTACATTAGTAGTGTAACTGTAGTTATTAATTGTATCTTAAAAAATAAGATGCATGAAGATAGTCCTTAAGAGACAACTCTACTCTGGCTTCCTCAAAAATGTGGATAGAGCCAGAGTGCACCAATTGCTCATTGTGGTACAAAGTAGAACCTTCATCAGAAAGAAGGGTCTGGCGTCTGGTCACACCCAGACACTGGGGACAGGCCATCAGTGGGAAGGCATCCCTTCTCTGCACCCTTGGAATTAACTCTAGGCAACATTATCTCCACCTGTTGCTTCAAGCATGGAAAGTCCCTGAATGAAATGCTTGACCTGAGAGTAGGACTGGCATATAGAATAATAATCATCATAATAATAATTGATTTGAATAATAATATTGTACACAGCTTTTTTGTATTCTCATCTCATCATAATTATTTGAATGTTAGGGGATCTTAATGTTGAGGCCTTGAGCAATTTCTCATGTATTCTCATGTTCAATAAACAATAGGAAATTGCACAGCAAAACATTTTAGATGGCAGACTTTCAGGCTGTGTTTTAATTCCAAGCTTCTTGACCTTGGGCAAATTACAGTTTGCCCAAATTTCAGATAAAGAATTTGAGGCTTCAAGAAGTTTTAGTACTTTATATCTTATACCATTACTGTGATGAAGGTGGTAGAGAGTGCATAGCACATACTTGTAAATGATTTGGACAAGATGAATTATAATAAATGGATAAAAGGAAACCTTATTTGGTGCTGTTTCTCAGAGCTTTATTTTATGGTACTATATTACTTGATATTGTTCATTAATATTGTCATATCTCTGTATTCTTCCAATCAGAACCCCACAGTAAGTTAAATGTATAATGTTGTCAGAGTCCAATAGGCTCAAAATGCTAGTTGAGGGATTTAGAGATATTAGTCATCCCAAGAGGGTCAAAATGTGTGGTGTAGACAGGGTGGGATGAGGCAATTATGTTCTCAGTGGATGGTTTCACATAAGGTCTTAGGTTAGCCTGTGGTCCTAGGACAATCCCGGGGCCCTACCATCAGATTTCCCATGCTCTTTATAGCCAGCAAGCAAATTTTAAACCAAATACATTCCAGAGACTTAATAACATGGCACAACTACTTTTCTGGGTTGGGTCAGAAGACTGTATTTACACAGAACAGAACAGGGTCACATTATTCATGGAGGGTTTCAAAATGTGGATGGGTAGTATTCTAAAAATACTCTCACTTTATTTGAATTGGATTTATATGAATAGTTATTCTCAACTATCTTTCAAAAAGAAGGAAGAAAAATGCTAAAGCAAGCATGGGTCAGTGGGAAGCACCAGGCAGAAGTTCCCTAAGGCCCTCCCCAGTTCCTTCCCAGTCCCTGGATGCTTGTCCCAAAGTGCACTGGCGCACAGAGGTACTCAGTGTGAGTAGAGAACAAATATGAATGAAAAATTCATAGAATGAAAGGGCAAAGAGGGCTGGCTGACCAAGATGGTAGGCCCCTCCTTTTTTTGTAAAAAGCTTCCCCCAGAATGGAAATAATGTGAAAAGAGAAGTTCCCATAGGTAACTATATGCTTGAAGAGGTTAATGCTGAGTATCTGGTGATGGTAGTGATTTAAGTACGACATTAAGAAATAGTAGTTTCAAAAAGAATATTCAGTATTGTAACACACAGCATTCTTTTAAAAAAGAAAACCTGATCATTTCATCATATTCACTGTAACAAATAAAATTAATCAAACGTTTTTTTTGTGAAAAAGGAAAAAAATGGGTTTATTTACAGTTTGGGCCAGAACTGGAGAGAAGAAAAGTTCTGTTTTGTTCCCCTTACCTGTAGCATTGTTACAATTTATAGAAACGATGAAACAAAGGCCAAGAAATTTACGTAAGTAGATTTTGCTGTGAATTATCAGAATCTAGCCAAAGTCTTCACAACTGGTACAAGAATGCAAAGAATCAGAGAGAGTAAAAGAAAGAACACTGCAGAGAGAGCCAGCATCAGAGCATCCTGGGAAGAGCCAGATTCTTGTCCTTGAGACAAAGCCAGAGTTAAAGGAGGTCAAGAACACTAGGCTAGAGGTTGACATGGATGGAAAGAAGTCAGAGACATTGAGAAATAAGAGGCGAGAAGGAATGCTGGAAAGTGAGAGTGGGAGGGGGAGCAGCATTGCTGGTGTTCATACCTAAATGAGAAAATAAGGGAAATCACTGACAAAGGTGAGCACAGTTCCCAGAGAGGGGAAAGCAGGACTTTACCTCCTAGTAACCTGGCTGGGTTGTACTGTTGCTGACATGGATGTTTTAACTTCCTTCCAAAATTATCAGCGCTCCATGAGCCCGTGTATACCCCAGTCTGGACTAATTGACTTGCACAGAGGAACACTATTTGAGACTACATCTGAGGGAACTTTCCCTCTCTATTCTTTTGGTGTTGACATGTGACCTCATGTCCCAACACATTGTTAGGCTCTGTGCCATTAAAGGATTGCAGAATGTTTACCAAAAGTCAGTTTGTATCTCTTTCACTCTCTGCTTCCCTTTTTCCTATCCTGGCTCCTTGCTTTGGAAAAGATTCTGTAGAAGAACAGTAAGTCCTCCAGCTACTAGCCTGTACCATCCTAGGCTGCTGTTCCTGCAACTAGATTAGGTTTTTGGAACCTCCTACACAGAACCATTATTTCACTCACTTCATTCATTCATACAGCAAGCAGAGCTGGAGACTTACCATGTGCAGAGCAATGAAATGGGTACCAGGAGGGTTTAAAAGAAGACGGAATCTCACTCTTAACCTTGAGGGGTAAGCTACCTGAGAGGACAAAACAAAAACCTCACCTTTGTATAAAGCACAATGGGCTGATGTTCTGAAAAAGTGACAACAAACTAAGTACCAAGGAGAAAATGAGCTAGGCACAGTATTGTATTAGCTGAACAACAAAGGAGATTCTATACCACTTACTTTAGAAGGACTGGAATACCATAGTCGTGGTGGAGCTAACACTTATCCAGTGATTACCATGGGCCACACATGCTGTAAGACATTCCCTTTCACCTTCATAAATCAGTGGGACTGTACAGTCACCTCATTTCACAACACGGAAGCAGGTATGGAGCAGATGTCCAGGTCCTCTATCTGGTACTTGCTCAGCTAGGAAGGAGTTTGTAAGCACAGTTTGACCGTTCCCAAATATCTAGAAAAGTATGCAGAAGTATCTGTAGGGATCGTGTTATTAAAGTTTTGGGGATTTTTTTTTAATGAAGAAATATAAAATGTCATTCAAAGACCATTAGTCAGTGCTACCAGAGTAGTGTAAGTTGTATACACTGTTAAGAGTACTGAATACTTGAGTTGCTCTCTTGCCTTGCTTAATATAACTATTTTTAAAACTTTTTGTGGGGGTTGGGGTGGCATGCATGTGCCATGATGTACATGTGGAGCTCAGAGGACAAGTTGCAGGAGTCGGTTCTCCCCTTCCACCATGAGGGTCCTGGGAATTGAACTCAGGTTGTCAGGCTTGACAGCAAGTGCCTGTACCTTCTGAGCGGTCTCTCTGATCCTTATTTCTTTATTTAGTTTGGAGTGTAGAGCGAACACAGAATCTCACACCAGCCCATTACTCATATTAAGAATTTTAAAACCCTAAAGCTTACTGACTTCTAATATGCTACATTGATTCTCTTTATTTGATGGTATGGTAAAAACCACACCCATTCTGCAAGTGAGTAGTTTGATGCCTGAAAATTTGCCCAAATTCCAATATTATACATGTTCTTTTCCCACTGGGTTTCTTGATAGATTTCTGTCTTTGTGTCACTCTAGCACCCTATTCTCCCTTTGTAAACATATTCTATTAGGTTCCCTCCACATGATGCTACGGTCAACATTAGAAGACTTAGGATTAAAGAAATAAAGAATTCAAAACTACACCACCTACAGGAATACATGGCCTATCCTACAGGATTTATTATGACAAAAAAAATCTAGAAAATAAAGATTTTCAATCCTTATAATTCCAAAGTTCTCCGATTTAACCACGGGAACTTTTGTTAATGTGATAGAATATTTATGAAATAAATTTAAAGATTTTAGCCATGTTTAGGTGTTCCATTCAGTGGCATCGTGTACATTCATATTGCTATGTACTGGTCGCCATTCCCCATCTCCAGAACCTTTGCGTGTTCCCAAACTAAAACCCATGAATCTATAATTCCATGTTAACCCCTGTACTCAGTCCCTGGCAACTGCTTTCTGACTCTGAATTTGACTACTCTAGTTGTTTCATACAAGTAGAATCACAGAGATCTCAACTTTCTGTGCCTGGCGCATTTATTTAGCGGAGTGTCTTCAAAGTTCGTCCATATTATAGCGTGTAACAGAAGTTCAACTTTTAAAGCTTCCATTTATATTTATATATTTGCACTTGTAATTTATACATGCAATTTACACACATGTATACTTGTAATTTACACACATATATGTATGTATGTATATATATGTGTGTGTGTACGTGTGTGTGCATGTGTGTGTATGTACAAAATTTGTCTATGCATCCAGCCATAGAAATGTGTGTTGTTTCTTCCTTTGTAGACGTCAATATTGCCGCTCTGAATGCTGATGTGTAGGTGTCTCATTTTGAGTCCCTGTTTTCAGTTCTTTGAATTCATGTCCAGCAATGGAATTCTGGATCCTGTGATTCAAAGAAAGGTTGAACATTCAGATTGTTACAGAGGCCAGGCAAAAAATATTTGGGTGGAGCCATCAGAGAAGGAAACAGCCTGCGGTGATGGGCCCTTGAATCACAGGCGACAAGAGTTATTTCCTCCACACAGGGCCACCTCTCAGGCTTGCCAGCTCTCCTGAAGCTTGGTTTTGGGGTTTGGGGTTTTTGGGTTTGTTTTTTTCAAGAGAAGACAGAGTCTGGATTCTAAAGTGAAACTGCTGACTCACATTTGAATGTCTTCTAGGCAGGTATAGCTGAAGGCTGGATTTAGCCCAGGGGTGATTTATTTGCCATCTCTATTTGACTATATTTGAAATTCACCTTTCATCAAAGGCAGAATGTGGGTATATGGCCAGACAGATGTGTGAAGCCAGTGCCAGGACTTCTACCAGTGTGACGGAGCAAATTAGTTCATCTTTTAGAGATTGTTCTGTTGATTGCAAAATTAGTGGAAACATATTTTGCCTTACAAGACTGTTGTGGAATTTAAGTGAAGTGATATGTATGTATATGTATGTGTAAGTATGCTGCCCAATACACATCTCTGTGCTCTCTCTGTGCCCCGCCCCCTTCCTCCCCTTCTTCCACTGTGGTTCTATCTAAACCCAGGTAAAGTATGCTGTTAGCATCTTACTAAAAGAATTTTGTTATCTAAATCTTTACTAATTTAGTAAATTTGATTACTTTCAACTTTTGTTTACAAATTTGCTAATTGTGTGCAACCCAAGAGAAGAGGATTGCTGTAGAACTCCTGCAGTCCTTCTCCTTGACGGCTTTTGGATCTGAATGGTTGAGACAAATGACTGGGTTTTTTTAAATCTCCAGAAAAGCTAAATAATAACAACAAAAGAAACTGTCAAAAAAATTCAAATAGAAAAAGAAAAAAAATCTTGAAATTACAAAGACAACAACCTTTTTTTCTTTACAAACTCTCAGCCTGACTTGTCATAATTTTTTGAAATAAATAATGCCAAAAGGCAGTCTGGGGATAGGGGGAGTCTTTGCTTACAGTAATCATAAATGTATTGGCTGCCAAGTAGAATTTTTAGGCATTTTGTTGGTTAGAAATCACTCAAGTCAAATTTTGGATACTTGCTTTTTAAGTTCCAAAATTTAGTACTTCCAAGTAATTTTATTTATTTTCTAAAATAAGGAAGTCTGTGAGTTCATTGAAGTATAGCAGCCATATAGCCAAATATTTAAATATCTCCGCCTCTATTTGCAAAAGAGCAGAATGCTCATTTCAACTGTTTTTCTTTCTTGTTCCTAGTGTGGTAGAGTTAAATGCTGGGAAATGGCTTACTAAAGGGAAGTTTAACCACAGATGTTTGTAATTCCAACTTGAGTTTCCCATCAAAGTCCTAATGAAATTCAGCTGCCAGTAGCCTGCCTCTGCCTCTGTCTTTTTATCATGAGAAACTTGGGGGGGAAACAACATTCCAAAGCTGAATGGTAGTGGGAAATTTTCCGTATTCAAACCAAAATACTCAACATAAAGAAAAACACATTAATAAAAAAGTATTCTTCTTTTTAAAACCAGAGAAGTAGGTGAATGTACTTAAAATAATATGCAAAACAACCCTCTTCTTACTTCTAGCACATTCTTAGATCTTATATTCTGTGAAAGTTAGAGATCTTATGTTTATAAAAATGGAGTGAAGTGTGTACATTGTTGACACCCTGAGAACCGCTAAGTTGGAGAAATTCCATAATGTGAACAGTCACATTAGTATAAATCTCATGTAAACTAGGGCAGTAATCTACGGTGTGTCCTCCAGCTAAAGAGCTCCCAATCATGGTGAGACTTTGTGGTTAAGATTTATTTCAAAATCATGCCCTTCATTACTTGGAGTGTTATCATTGCCTTAAAGAGGACGGAGAACTCTGGGGATCAAAAATGTGTTCAGTAAAACTTGCCTTGAGGACACGGCAGCTACATGGAGTACGGTCATCTGTACAAAGTGCATTGCAACACAGTGTACAGAACTGAGCATGTCTATAAAACCAAATGTCAGCCCAAAAGCCTGCAGTACACAGCAGCTAGAGGCAAGGGGAATGGCAAGAGATCCTCAGACCCTGAGATGCCAGAACTGGAGAACTGCCTAGAAACTGCTAATAAAAAATCAAAATGGCTACAGAACAATTAAAAGACAGCAAAGCTCTTTTTCTTAGTATGTGATACCACAGCACAAAGTCCACATCCCAGGCTTATCATGTGGCAAGCCTGCTCTATAGCAAAATACTCTACAGCGCTTTTCAAGCTTTGTGATGTGTGTTCTGGCCCTTGTGAATAGCAATACAGGTTGACCAGCCAAGCACACCCTAAGTGCTGCCTCTCTTTCTACCTTAAGTCTTGGGGGCAACAGTCTGTTTTCTGTCAATCCCTGTGTTACAGGTGAGGTGCTAAATCCCTGCTATTTGAAGAATGAATAGATTCTGAATGCCTGGACTTACACGGATGGTTCATTGTAGTACATAAATAATAGCTTTATTCTATTCTCCCCTGGATATTGTCTGTCATGATCAATGCCAACAGACACTCAAAATTCCACTCATAAAAAGACAAGCCCTAAAGCCTCTGCTGTAGCACAGAATTCAGCATAAAAGAAAGCTGCTTAAGGCTGTTTGAAACCTGTTGAGAATCAATGGGAGGTTATTCTTGGATGGAAAACTCTACTGTGCTTTGACCCATAAAGTCAAAGAAATCATCAATCTTAGATCTAGTAAGGAAGTTTAGAGATCCAGTCCTCTCACTTTGCAACTAAGGAAATTAAATTGGTCAGAGGAGAGTTGGGAAGCTCATTAGCAACAGTTCAAGGAACTGTATCTTCTGACTCTGCTGTAGATTCCTTCCAGTTGCTTCAAAGGACTTAATCATCCTTAGCATTAGAAGCAGAGATCACTTCACAAACATATCTTGACATCTTGTGAAGGAAAAGTACTTACTTCACTATTACTCACCTTACTCTTTATTATTTCTACTTACCTTTGCATTGTGCTGTCAGTAGGAGATTCTTGAGGAGCTGAGTAGGACTAGACCGGAAGCCTAGAACTAGTTCCAATGAGTCTTGGCTCCATCACTGATGAACAGCTCACTCTTGGTAGATAAAGGAACATGGAAAAATCCTTTACCTCCTGTGACCTCAGTTTCTTTAGCCAAAGAAGAAAATTAGGAGGAGGAGAAGGAGGAGGAGAAGGAGGAGGAGGAGGAGGAGAAGGAGGAGGAGGAGGAGGAGGAGGAGGAGGAGGAGGAGGAGGAGGAGGAGGAGGAGGCTGCTGCCAGGCTTAAGGAACAGCATCACGTAGTCATAGCTGTTGTCCCAGTTAAAACCCCAAGACTTAAGTGTCCAACACCTGTGGAAAGCACAGAGCCTTGATCTGGTGGAGGGGATGAGAGACACCTTAATGGAGTACTTTTCCTTGCTTCCCGTCAGCTCCACAAGTGGGGCTGGGGCTGGGGCTGGAAGAAAGTAATATGATACTTTCTAAGGTGACACACCCAGGAGACATCTCAGATGGTATTAGCTGCAGATAACTCTGTGCATACAAAGTCAACAAATCCCACACCAGGATACCTGGGCACCCCCCCCCTCCTATTCAGACCCTTTGGGATGAAATGAAATATGAAGCTCAACTACAGAAAAACAACAGGTGTAATTAGGGAAGAGGTCAAGGACATACAGAACTGAGGCGAAACATATCCATACTTAAGTGGCAGTCAATGTCAACTGCCAAAGGATCCAGAGAGGAGAATGTTTTCACTCAGGAGGAAAGAAAGGACAAGCCAGCAACACAATCAAATGAAATCACCACATTATATTATACACTGAAGAGTTATCCGCTAGGTCTTAATGCTACTGGGAAGAAATTTTAAAGCTTGCTCTAGATTTCACAGAACACAACATTTGGAAACAAATATATTCAAGGAACTTTCCAGAAGTCAGAATTGTGTGAGAAAGATTGTCCTGGTAAATGAATTTTCTGATTATTGCTGGCTATGGGAAAGCAGACGGATGGTCAAAGAATGATGCAAAGCAGGCACCATCTGAGTCACCTGAGTGTTAGTGACAGAGAACACTAGATTCCACCGCAAAACCAGAACCTGTATTTCCACCTACCCCAGGTCGCTCATTAACATATTAAAAATAGGAAAGCCAAGTCCTAAAATGCTATGGGGCTTGAATTTTGAATGGGCCCCAGGGAATCCATGAGTCCAGGAGGGGAAGATTTTTGTTTTATAGAATTATGGGGAAAAGACCAGAAATAGTAATCCAAATCATAGCTGAGGGAAGCTCATAGATTTACCTGGGTACTAGAACCTTGATTTAAAAAAAAAAAAGTCAAACAAACAAACCAAAGCAGACTGTTGCTTTGTGAGACCCAGAGGAATTGCCACTTTCTGGAGACATGGCCCACCCGTGCTTTATGGATGTTCAGAAACTGGTTTTGGGGAAAGGGTATGAAATGACAGGACAGATTTCCTGCTGCTGTCTTGCTTGCCCCAGTATTCATGGCTTATACTGAAATGGGACAGCTGGTGACTGTGTCCTTGAGGGATAACAGGAAAGGAGGGCCAGGGAGGAATTTACTTGTGGAATCTGTGCTGCACAGTTCTGGTTGTCAACTTGACACACCTGGGAAAAAGGAACCTCGGTTTGGAACTTTCCTCTGTCTCACTGGCCTGTGGGCATGTCTGGGAGGCATTTTCTTGATTGTTGAGTGAAGTGAAAGGGCCCAGCTCATTGTGGGTGGTGCCACCTCTGGGCAGGTGGTCCTGGGTTGCTAAGTAAGCAAGCTGAGCCCAAACCCAAGGAGCAGGTTGCTTAGCAGCGTTCCCCCTTGGCTGTGCTTCAATTCCTGCCTCCAGGTTCGTTGTGGGACTTCCCTCAAAGATGGGCTGTGAGCTGTTAGCCACATAAACCCTTTCCTCCCCAGGTTGGTTTTGGTTAGTGTTTTATCACAGCAAAAGGAAGCTAGCTAGGACACTGCTGGAAAATAGCATGTTGCTCTGAATCTTTAGGAGATGGCATGACAATGACATTTTTCTTGGTAATGCATCCTGATTCAGGATAAGTATCTATACACCGAGTACTATAGTCTGTGTCCTGAGCTAGGATAATGTCACAAGATGTGCCCCATTCTCCCTAAAGACTCCAGGTCTCTTTCACACAGCCACAAACCTGGGAGACCATGTTATTATGGCGTTAAAGGACAACCGTGTCTTACCCTGTGTTCTAAGTTTCCTTTATCTTTCATTGTTAAACACTGGGTTGGCAGTTGCTGGGTCCTGGCACTCTTCTGAGCACTTAATGCATGCCATTACTTTATTCCTTATGACAACTCTATGACACCTTCATTCATATTAGTGCCATCTAACAGGAAATGGAGTCACACAACAGTTAAGTAACTTATTGAAGGTCACAGCTGCTTTCAAGTGCTTAATCTCATTATAATGTCCTCTAATATCTGTCTCTAAATCTTATACTCAACTGAGAAAGGTCCCCAGTACTACACAAGAGTTCCACAGGGATCTTAGCAGTTGCTCACCTTGTAAAGAGCTTTTTAATTAATAAAATGTTTAGACTTTAACCTTTATTTTTAATGTAATGGAGTTATAGAACAAAATAACTCTATCAATAATAACTTGAATTTCTTCCCTTGGATATGACAGGAATAAAAGTTCACATGATTCTGAATGTGCACATATTCACGTGTCTCCAAGTTTGCTGAGTGTTCACTTCTCAGTGGAGTCTTGACTGAACCTACAACTTAAAAGAACTTCAAAAGAATGAGAAAAGGGCTTGAACTGCAGCAAAAACAGGGCCTCGGGGGAAATGATTAGACAAGTCAATCATAGGAAAACCAAGTTTCTGTTTACTTTTCCACATTTTTTTCTACAAATGATAGTGGAAAAAGAAAGGGAGTTTGCTACAGAAAGGATTCAAGTCAGAAACAAGAGAATCAGAACCTAAGTCTTCCTAGAAATTGCCAAGCACCCTATGGAAGAAGTTGTTCAAGAGAGGTGACATGCATTCCGCCCCCAAGGAGCAAGCGCTTAGTACAGTAATCAGGACCCACAGCATGGATGGTTCTGTCTGGCACAGATCCAGGCAGTCCTTCCAGGACTAGGACAGTGGCTCTGGCAGTCATAATTGCTGAAGTCCACTGCAAACTGCAGGGAGAAATCTTTGAGCCCAGTGATCCTCAAACTTTTCATGCCCAAAGATCTCTTTACCCTTTCTTTTCCTCCTCTAACCTCATGTTTCACAATATTTCACTGGTTGTACCAGTCTGCCAAGACTGCCATAACAAGACTCCCCAGGCTTAAACAGAGAGATGCCTTTTTCACTGTTCTGGAGGCTGAAGCTCAAGATCAGGGAGCTGTCAGGGTTAGCAGATGAGCGCATCTTTCTGGCTGATGGAAAGAAAGCCACATCCTCACATCTCCTGTAGCCTTTGTCTATATGTCTTGGGTGTCTTTTCTTTTTTTTTTTTTTAAAGACAAGCAGTTCTGTCACATTTAAGGCCCTGCTCCTATGACCTCATTTAAGCTTTATCATCTCCCTACGGGCCTGTCTGCAAATATAGTCAGACTGTGCATTACTTTTAGCATATGAATTTTGAGAAGACATAATTCAGCCCATAGCATTACCAAGTGAAATGTTAAGTATTTCATATTTAAGAGATAATTTATAACCAAAAAAGGGAACTACTGATAAAAGAGTGCCATTGTCTTATTTAAACTTTGGCTTAAAATGAACATGTACCATTTCATCTTGGTTGTACATTTTTATGGATATGTCACAATTAACTTTAGTTAGATTTTTTAACTATAAAAAATAGTATTTAATCCCTATATTACCACTTTGTATTCCTTAGGCACTTAGAGATACTTGTTTCAAGATCAGTAACTCTATTCTTTTATTCAGCATAAAATAATTTACTGGAGGTCATAGCTAAGAAATCAAGCTACAAGTTCTTGACCTCATTATAACGCCCATTAAAATATGAGTAAAATGCAAAGAGATAAAACAAATAGACTAATAATATAAGCAACTAAATTGTTATGCTATAAAAGCTTAGGGAGTTTAGAAAGGATGTTTATTTACGGTGGGACGTTACCAAGCAACTACATGAGAGAGGTGGCTTTCAAATTGGCTCTTTAAGGTTGAGGAAAAGAATTCAGTCTCTAATGGGACAGGATGAGTGAAGACAGAGACAGAGACTCTTCTAGGAAGACTAATAATCCCAGTTGGTGGAACTGGACAACAGGGAGTCAATGAAGATTTTGGAGCAGAGGAAATAGAAATACAATGAGAAATGTGCTCTGTGGACATGAGTCTGGAAACAGAATGGAGTAAGCAGCAGAAAGTCCAGGATCTAGGTGACCCATACTGTGCACTGGTGACTGTCCAGGGGAAGATGACAATAAAGGGCCTATGTTTGTGTAGTGGCCACGGTCTTAAAAGGAGAGAACGGATACTGGGGTTATTGCCAAGGTTTTATCAAGATGGCTCGTCACATGTTTAGAGAGCAAGGATGAGGGAAAAGCCAAAGGTTCTGCTGATGTTTGTAGAAATGAATTTAATCATGGGAGGCAGAGATCTGTACAGGGGCCTTTTAACAGGGGAACCACTAAATCAATGGCTTTCAAGCTGAGGCACCATGGGAACAACTCTGGTACTACTTGGTGGGGGAGGTTAGCCCTCTACCACCTTCAACCACAGCATCTCTTTCAGCTGAGTTGTACATGAATTCCTCATAAAATTTTACTGTTTTGTTGTTGTTTTAATGGGGTTTCTCTACTCAACAATGTTTGAAAACCATTCTACTTGGGCCTCAGAAGTTGATGAGCTAAAGTCTTTAAACATGAGCTAAAGTCTTTAAACAATTGGTACTCTCCTGAGAGATATTTTTATGCTTCCTGTTCCTTGTCTGATGATATTTTTGGCCCTTTCCCAGGAAATTCCACTTTTGTCTCAGCCATTACCTGAGAGCGCCGAGGAAAACAACAGAGGAATTTTGGAGAGAGGATGGGGTGGTGTCAGGAAGACATATTAACCTCTCTCTTTTGATCCTCATAGGAATAGCCAGATGTTTGTTCAGATTTTATTTTCCTAAACAAATATTCTATCACAATCATCAGCATCTTATCCATATAGGCTTCATTTCATGTAAAACATTTGCTAGGCAACTTGCTAACTTCATACAGAGTTAAGAAGGTAAGTCGGGCTTGTTCTCTCTTCCCTCAAAATACCTCATCTGTCGTCCAAAAGTCATTTCCATGGTCTCAAAAGAACAAAATGATTTCATCAAAAACAAGTCAGAAAGTGAACATCAGAATATTTATGTTTAGTTTTTCACTTGAGAAAAAAAAAAAAAACAATGTCCCCCCACCCTAAGCATTTCAGGATCAGGGAAGTAAGCT
>NW_008355279.1:161126-166975 GCF_000622305.1 Nannospalax galili
ATTTCATGGTTTATAGCATGAAATTCCTGCTGTCTGATTATGCTACTCGTACACATTTCCACTGTTAAACTTCATAGCCATCTACAAACCAGACAGGTAGTTATTAATCTACTTGTAAAAACATAGTGATATATAAGATGTGACCTTCCTCAGCCAGCAGGAAGTCTCAGAGCAACCTAGACTGTTAGAATGGGAACAGCCTAAGAATCACGGTGCTGTTAATGTGCTGATTAAGATGCTAATGCAAAATTTTGAGTAATTTTTCCAAAATCCTACAGAGAGTGTCCAGAACTAGAACCATAGCCAAGTTTCTTTGCTTTAGGGACAGCTCTCTGCCCTACTACCTTATGGGTATGTTTGATTGAGATGCTAGGCATCAAACCCAGGACCTTGCACCTTTGAGGCACATGTACCACTGAGCGACACTTCTAGCCTCCTATCATATCACAGACCATGGATGCCATAGACCAAACAAAGACTAGGGGTGACGGGCACCTGGAGATCACTGTGTTAGAACATCAAATGAGCCATATCGTACTAGAGCAAATCTGTGGTTACCTTCTTTCTATATCTTACATAGCCATCTACATCCTATGACTAAGTAATTTAATTACTAGCACATTAGACGTGCTCAGAGCTGGAGACACATTAGAAGTGCTCAGGGCTGGAGGGATGCCTCAGAGCTGGGTAAGAGCACTTGTTGCACAAGCATGAAGACCTGAGTTCAAATCCCTAGAACTCATGTAAAAAGACAGACATAGTTGCACATGTGTAAAACTGTAACCCTAGCACTGTGGGGGCTAAGACAGGAGGATCATTAGGACTTGCTATTGCCGATCTAGCTCCAGACTCAGTGAGAGACCTTGTCTCAAGGGAGTAGGGTGCGGAATGGTAGAGAGGGAACACCTGATGTCTTCCTCTGGCACCTGCACATATATGTGCAGGTGCACACAGTTGCACACATGTGTACATACATACATCTCACACACACAAAAACATTAGAGGCTCTCTTGACCTTGGTCATTATATTTATTTAGAGATTTTATTTAGAGATTTTAGCCATGGCTTCATGTAGCTATCAATCCTTTAAACTTCATTCTCCAAACATATTTAAAAATTAAGCATTCAAGTACAAAAAGACTTCAGACTTTCCAGTTCAAGTTTTATGATGGTCACATAAAGATAAACATCAAATCCTTGATCTTAAAGGAAGAAAGATTCATTTTTAAAATGAACAATAACCTTTTTGTTTGAAAAGGATTGAAGAACAAAGTTTTCAAATCCCCAGAGCACATCAAGTCTGGTATTCCCCCAGTGCCTTCAGTCAGGTTTCCACATGATTTCAGAAACTTCCCTATTATGTTACAAAATAATTGAAATGAGATAGATTAATGAAGAAAATTAATGTGTAATAGCACCAAAGTGTTCAATGTTTGTATCCCACTGTGACCTTCCCAACTCACTTTTTTTTAAAAAAAAAAACACTTTATTTATTATTTTTATTTTATTTATGTATTGCTTGCATGTATGTAAGTATACCTGTGTCGTGGAGTTACAGATAGTTGTTAGCTGCTATGCAGGTGCTGGGATTCAAACCCAGTATCTTCTGCAAAAATAGCCAGTGTTCTTAACTCCTGAGCCATCTCTCCAGCCCCCTCCCCACAACTTGCTTTATTACAATTTTACATCTCCATTTTTAGTTGGAATTTTTTTCCGTGGCTAGTTTTATAACTAAGCCACTTTAATATCCTAACAGCAGGGAAATTCATAGCAGAATCCTAAGACTAGGTGATATAATCCGGACTTAACTCTTGAGAAGTATCCTATCTGCTCAACTGGTCTTGAGCATAACAGAAGACAGAGTAAGGACTACAGGGGGTTAAGGCAACCCCCCAAGCGGTCAGCTAGATAAAAGGATATTAGAAGTGTGGAATAGCTTCAACCTGCTCTCTCCTGTGTGGTTGAATTTTTTTTTTTTTTTTTTTTTTTTTTTTTTGGTCTTTTTGAGACAAGTCTTCCTGTAACCCCATCAGACCTGAAACTCACAGCCTCTAGATGGTTGTTAGCTGCCATGTTGGTTAAGAGCCATCTCTCCAGCTCCTTGGTTTGCTTTCAATAGGCAGGCACTGCCTTACCATGTTCTTGCCCAGTCTTAGATGTGAGGAAGATTCTCTGTGCAGCAGGCCCCTGCTGTATTTCAGGTGATAAAAATGCAGTGGTATGGTCAGGGTCTTTATGAAGGAAGGATGATGCTCTCTACAATTGCTTAGACCTATAGGTTTTTACTAAAGGACTTGACCTTTTCTAATCTCAGAAATATTTGTGGTTATTTTGGCAGACATAACACATTTTTGCTGTGCCTACAGTAGATCAAATTTTCATTGGAAATCACCTTTTTTCTGTGAATGTCTTTTTGTCTGCTCTTCCATCCACTTATTTGGGAAAGTAAGTGTTAGGCTCATTTTTTTTTTTTTTTTAGCTGTAAGGCATTATATCTTCGACTGAATTTATCTAAACTAGTTGAACTTTTGTTTGATGATAATCTCTTTTGTTTTAATCTGCCAGAATAAGGTCATATTCACCTAGAAAATGTGCTTTTTCCTAGTCATGAATCAGCATAGATTTCCTTGAAGTTTAATTCAATCATTGAAGAAGTTCACAAATGTCAGGAAAGGAAGAAAAAACTTAAGATACTGTACCTAGTGCTTTAAATGAGAACAGTTACTTGCTCTAGGTCAGCTCAACAGAGACTGAATTACGGACAGTAAAGGACTGAAAAACATGCACACAGATTCTTTATTTCTTCGTGTGCTCTGAATGAATTAACTCAGTCCGTGGCACTCAGCCCCCAGACCAAGCATTTACTCCATTTTCTTTCTCAGCTCACTTTGGATAGAATGAAAGAGGATAAAAATAAAAAGTTATTTTATAGTTAAATGACATTGTCCTTATTTATGTTATAAATTGAAAGGTTTTGTCACTTCCAAAATTCCTTTCAAGCTACATGAAGTAAACTGTGGAATTCTAGCAGCCACAAAGAATTAACAAAGCTTCCAGATACGCCTAGCACTTACCTTCAGGACTAGTTGGATGTCTTCGGTATCGTCTATTAATGCATGATCATGTGAGCATATCACAAGCCTGAAAAGATGCTGAAGAGGTCACACAATTTTAATCACTAGTGTCCAACTAACCTTTCCAGAAAATTCTAACAAACAAAAAGGAATAAATCCGTCTGTTATCTTTATTGGAGTAAATTACCAGAAGTGAAAGATGCCTGTCTGAGCAGTGGACAAACAGACAAGATATCACTTTAAGCCTCTCTACCTTACGGAGATGACTGAAATCCATTTCCAGTCCTTCAGCTTCTACTTCCCTCCTTCCAGTAGACCCTGTACAAAAGTCATCCCTCCAGGGAGTTATGTGGCCTCCCTTGCTTCCATGTTAAAAGTAACGTCTGCCTTTCTTCACTGTGGCAGCATTTCTCTGCACTTCTCAGTATATCTTGATTCTTACTACCCTCATACATTACACAGGGACACACCTTAGTTACCCTTACGGAACTTGTGCAGGGGCTCATAGTTCACACGTCATCTTCTGATTCCCCAAATTGCCTCTGCCAGTACCTTCAGGGTAACTGGTGCTCAACTCAATTGTTTATGCATTCCTCAATTGTTTGTTGAATGTCTGCTTATGCCAAGCCCTAAGCTGTGCCCCAAGTAAACACTGGTATATAAAACAGAAATGACTGAGTAAATGACCATACCGATCACCAAAAGCCTAAGTGGAGCTTAGTTTTCTGTTTGTGGTGCATGCACATTCCCATATATTTCTGAGAAGAAGTCAACATTCAACTTAACATCAGTCCTGAATCAAAGGATGGCATCCCTAAACTGCCGGTTCCAGGAGCTCCACACTACAGGCGAAAGAGAAGGCCTTTTAAGCTAAAAGCTTTGTCTTTCCCACTGTATATGGAAAAATTGACTATGCACTTTCATGGAGAAGGTCTAGCTAAGAAATGTTTATATTGGAACAAGCCCCATCTCTAAATCTGGGCTTGTTACTGAATGGTATTTTGTTTCCTTGGATAGGGGAAGGGGTCTGGAAACATCTGTAACTAAAGTGTTGTTTTAAAATCACCACAATTTTTCCCCTCAAGTAACAGATAACAGAATTGTTTTAAATCAAACACTCTCAGCCATCAGTGTCCTTTCCTCTTACAACTGTTATTTTATTGTCAGAAATGCAGTGCAGGGATTAGATTGGCAGTGCCTTGGCGCCGCCGGCCCCTCCAGTCACTTTTCGCTTCATTCTGTGCACTTTACCTTCCCTTCCATAAACACCCTCCAACAGAATCACCGACCACATCGCAATGTTTATTTGGGGGTAAAACTTCAAAGCTGCAAACAAATGGCAATTTATATATCCTCTAGTATCAGTACTAAACGTTTGTTGCAGATTGTGCTACTTACAAGTGTGACCTTGAAAAAAATAGAAACTTTTCATTAAATGACATTTCACAAAAATTTCAAAATGAGCTGGGCATGGTGGCACGTGCCCTTAATCCCACATTTGGGAGGCAGCCTGGTCTTCATGTGGAGTTCCAGGTCAGCTGTGGCTACAGGGAGACACTGTCTCAAAAAGACTTAAAAAAAGAAATCTCAAAATGAAATCTTTGGGGGAAGTTAGGAAGGAAGGAAAAAGTCATAGGAAATACCCTCAAATATCAGGAAAAGGTGGAAGTACTGTACTAACTCAATACTATTCATGTTCTAAAAATAATAGTAGTTTGTAGACAGTTCATTATGTAGTTAAAGTTTTTACCCCAAAGTGAAGAAATGATATTTGGAATGGTAATGTATTTTCTGTCCTTTCTCTAAGAAACTGGTGCTTGGTATGTTAATTTCTTCATGAACCATTTGAAAATAGTTCTGTCACCACTCTGAAATCCTTGAATCTTGGTCTGAAAGTCCATTCCAACCTTCTAAGCTTTCTAAGGTGTTTGACGCATGGCAAACATATAAAATATTTGTTAATGAACCTACTGCTCACATTTTACCAATAAGAAATTGAGGTTGAATCTCATGATTACATGTGTCATAAAATACACCAAAAGCAGAATAGGGGTTCAACACACAGTCCTAAATTTGAAACCAGTTACAAGCTCTCTGTGGGATTTGCACTTTTTATTGTTGAAAGACAAAGATGTGTATTTCATGGCTCAGCCAAATTTTCAATGATGCTATTTTACTAGTACAATTTATGGACCATGCTTTTCCTGTTAGAAGTATCCAGATATATGTCAAGCTGCCATGTCTGGTGCCTGATGAGGCATATGCTTCTGATTCATGAGGGGAAACATCTGCACACACACTGGTGTATATTACACAAAGGGCATCCTTTCCCAGGACCCGTTGTCAGATCCCTCAGATAGAACAAGAGAGGCGTCGGATGCACAGCTGGATGTCATGCAACCAACTTCCCACTAGAGATTTCTTCTCTAATGAGCAATCAACATTATTTACTTCACAGTCAACATTTTTTTATGTATACGGTTAAAAACTAAAGCACCAGATATAAATTATTATATTCAAATTAAGAATAATTACTATGTTCCATACCAAATAATCACAGAGGGCCAGTGGGTAAGGTCTTCTCTCTGGAGTGAGCCATATGCTCAAAGGAAAACTGTGAATTTGTTAATAGTGTTTGTTCTTCCCATACCACTCGTATCCCCTTCAGATTTGCCTAGAGAGTGGCAGAGACAGGAAGACCCCACAAGTTCAAGGGCAGCCTGGTCTACATATTGAGTTCCAGGCCATCCAAAACTACAGAGTGAGACTATATAT
>NW_008355279.1:166988-269548 GCF_000622305.1 Nannospalax galili
TATATATAGTGGGGATGGCACTTCCCTGTGAAACAAGGAGCCCATACTGCTGAAATCTACCATCAGTCTGGTAGACATGAGCAGAGTCAACTTTCCTTGGAGAAGTACAGAGAGATCGCACAGGGCTGTTTACAGCCCCAGAAAAGGCACAGACTTCATCAGCACCTTCAGCTTTCCTTATGATTTTCTCTTCCTTCATCAAGATGTGTGTGGCTTAGGGAAATGAGCACCAAGCTTTTGGTAAGGGCCTTCCTTATTTCACTGTTTCAAGCTTCCAAGTTTTAAGGGGCAAGGGCCTTGCCAGCTCTGGCAATTAATGATTTTGTAATGCCAAAATATAGCCAGGACATTCACTACATATTTATTAAGCACCTGTCCTCTGAAGGTACTGAGAACTCAGTGATAACTCCAGTTTCTGCTCTCAAGGAAGCAAGTGTTCTGAAGAAGAAAGACAATAAGCCAGTACCTTCTAACACCATTGTTGAGCCATGTGCCATACAGACAGGAAGAGCTCCACCTCACCAAGAAGCTACCGGTTATAACCAATAGCTCTGTCACAGACGAGTACAAAGGAAGGGAGGACACTACTGATTATCAAAGCCTCTGCCCTTTTACTGGACCACAGGGCACAGTGCTAGTTGATCCTCACAGCCACTCTAGAAGCTAACATGACAATCACTTCCATTTTTCATAAAGGGAAACGAAAGCTGAGAATTAAATGACCTGGGCAACGTTTCCCCAGTAGTAAAGCTGGAACTCAAATCCAATGATCTCGACTGTTCCAGGCTGCCTCCAAAGGACATAAGTGCAGAGAATTGTGGTCACTATCCCAGTAGATTGTAGGAGATCACATCAATGCCCCTGCCATCTTAAAGCTAGAGGTATTCTAAATGCAAGTATATTTATGAGAATCTTCCATTCACTCAACAAGTCAGTTAGTTATATGGTGAACATGGGGACTACAAAACAGATAGACATGTAGACATTTGTTAAAACACTTAGGAAGACTCCAGAGACCAGCCTTCTTCCCTGACAAATATCCCAGTTACCACTCATCAAAGAAGCTTATTTTGAACCAGTCGAAGCAGACTGTTGGCAAGCACCAAAACTGGTCACACACAGATATTGTCTATGAATTGCCCAGGCCTAACCAACATATCTACAGTGCAACCTCTATACCTAAGGCTCATGGAACATAGAACAGGGGTAAAGAAGAGGACACTAACGAACCTCTCGATTCTCATTAACGAAGATCCCTCATGCAAAATAGGGCCAGGAACACAAAAGGTCACAAATGGCCAAAACGTAGAGATTAAGAATCTCCAGAATGCTGGTCCTTGTACAGGACCCCTATATTAAACTTCACCCACACAGGGTTCAAGACCATGTGGAACAGGGGGACTAAAAGATTGTAAGAGCCAGGGAGGAGGTGCACAATCTTATGGAAACAGAGTCCAACAAGCTCCTGGGCCCCTGCTCATATGATTCTATGGCAATGGTGTCAGTATACACAAGTCCCATGCAAACCAGGCAGACAAAAACCCAGCATAGCACTGGGGAAATGAACTGCAGACCCCAATCTTAGCTGAAGAGATACTGGCAACTGATTACTTCTAGGTACAGAAGAGCTGATATTCCTATAACAAAAGGCTCTAAATAGGCTGACTAGGCCTCAGTGGATGGACTTGCTCTGGGGAACATCTGGGGACACTGACTTGACACAGTGGCCCTTATACAGATGACAGAGTATATGGGTTCCAGTGGGGGCTATGGAAGGGTGCTGGTGGAGATGGGGCCATAACGATGATTAAGATCGTTTGAGAGAGTCTGTATGAAATACACAAAAATTCAATAAAAACAAATTTTTAAAAATGCTGAGGGAAAGATTTTCATCATATCCTGCCATTGGGGATATAAGCACTAAAAGAAATGGCACCTCCATGCGTGTGTCTGCAGGGCAAAGACTTGTAGAGTTGTCATCAGGCTGACAATAAAGGGATAGGCATTGGAAAATTCTTTTATTACCTATGAAATTCCCTCAGTTTATTCAATTTAACATTTAGCTCACTGTGGTTATGTTGAAAACCCTATCAAAACTGATTTGTTGAAATGGGCTCCTACTCTGATTATGCCAACTAACCACAAAAAAAATGTAATTTTTCTCAGATTGCTATAAATTGTGAAAGGAGATTATAAATATGTGAAGTATAATCCATCTTTTGATAGGGCAATTCCAATCCCTGGATGGATAGAATTCAACTTTGTAATAATCTTCAGTCCCTTATTAGTTATTCCAGAAATACATCTTATAACAAGCACTTGTATCCATGTCACCACCAAATTAACATTTAGAATTATTACTCTTAAAGGGAACTTTCCACTTCAACAAAGACTTATCTCCAAGGAGATTATCTGAATTTTTGAAATGTAAAATTGAGTTCAGAATGCCTGAGAAGATAGTAGCGTTGCTGTGGTTTGTGCTGTTTTTGGTGACCTTACCTAAGAAAGGCTGAGGAGCAGGTCTAACTAAGGAGTCAGAAAACACAAAGGAAATGCGCTTCATTGATGGAGAAGTGTGGGTTACCAGAGCAGTGAATAGAGAGACCACAGAGACCCTGACACCAGTGGAACTTGCAAAGATCTTGCACTTGTAAGGCCCAAGTGGTAAAGACAGGTTCTTCCACTAACCCAGGGAGACACAGCACTGTGGAAACAGAAGGCAGCCTCGGGAAGCTCCAGTTTGGGAGGCTACAGCTTTTACACATAAAGCAGAGCTCCACCAATGAAGAAACGGAAGGTTGGACCATGAGGAAAATATGATTGGAAAGAAGCTGAATATAAATAATTCTACCTCAGGCTTATTTCTAGCTTGTTTCATGCAGCTATACCAATTTCTGATGTCATATTTAATAACTATTTAACAGGCTAACTGTGCTTTTATTTCAGTCTCTAAAACCATCTTAATAGATAACTTCTTATTAACTAAATGTATTCTTTGACATTTTCATGCGTGTATAAAACGCATCCTGATTACTCTCATCTCCCACCACCCTCCCTAACCTCATCTCCCTACTAAATTAATATTTTTAAATGAGCCTTTGAAAATCTGGTAGAGGTGACTTGATATTTGAAATAATCCTTGACCTTCAACTCAGAAAAAAAAAAAGTCAATCGGATGTCATTTCATGCCTGCACTTGGCCATTGAACCATCTCCAGATAAAGAGCTGACAGATTACTTCCTTTCCGCTGCTGATAGTGTATTTTCTCCTGTCATTTTATGGAATGCCTTCTAGAGGAACCATTTCCACAATCCCTTAGTTTAGTCAGCTATTTGATTTTATTATTTTGAGTCAGTGTCTCACACATCCCAGGCTGGCCTCAAACTCCCTATATAGCCCAATCTCTGATCTTCCTGCCTCTACTTCCCCTCCTGGGTGCTAAGATAACAGGTGTGCATCACCACAGTTCTGGAGATTGAACTGGGGCTATGTACATGCTAGGCAAGCACTTTACCAACTGAGCCACATCCCCAGCCCAATCAGCTGTTTAATTCCCTTCTTTTTCCTGTGTATAAAATAATAATGGAAAAGAGATTGTACAAAAAAAAAACAGACTCAGCAATTAAGAACACTGGCTGTTCTTGCAGAAGACCCAGGCTCAAATCCCAGCACCCACAACACAGGTGCACTTACCTACATGCAGGCAATACACACATACACATAAAATAAAAATAATAAATAAAAAATAATAATTTAGAAAAGCAGACTGTGAGAACATGGTCTTAAGCTCTACAGTTCGGCCTCATTTGTTTGAAGTCACTGCAATCTTTCTTTGAATTCTCCTTTAGCTCCAGGCCAGGTAGAAAGAGCTTACGGGTCTGGTCTCTGGGTTGCTCTTTTCATGTTCTGTTAGTGAAAGGCAGAGCTGGCTGGATCTTTATTGACATGGAGCCTGAGAAGAAAGTGCTGCTTAAGATTGGACCCCAGATCCCCTCTGGAGAAAGAAAATGGGCTACCAAACCTTCATCTTGGATCTTAACATGTTAGTTTGTCAATAGGACAATGAGAATATTGTGCATTATTGTGAGAATCTGTAAATTTTCCTTAAATTAAGAAAATCCCAACAAGGGGCTGGAGAGATAGCTCAGTGGCTAAGAACTCTTGCTGTTCTTGCAGAGGACCAGAGTTCAGCTCCCACATGGTAGTTCACAACCCTCTGTAACTCCAGTTCCAAAGGATCTGACACCCACTTCCCGCTTTCATGGGAACCAGGCATGCACGCACTGCACATACAAACAAGCACGCAAACACTCATACCCACAAAATATAAATAAAATAAATCTTTTTTAAAAAAGAAAAGTCCATCCAAAATAAATGAAACTATAAATAAACCCTAAAAATCTTCTAGGTTTCACAGGTAGCCTAGGACAGATAACTTTACTGCTAAAATCAAATAGTCATTGGAAATCAAATCAAATAGATATCCAGAAGAGCCTAGAAGCTGATGACTGCTTTCCCTGTGGGAGGATGCCATGTGGGGGGCATGGCTGCAAAGGAAAAACAAAGGAAGAGCAAATTAAGTAAGGAATGTCCTTACACTCATTTTTAGACCATGTGTAATGATAAGGTTACATAAAGTGAATAGCCAGGAAGCTGGGGAAATTATACACATACATATGAATTCATTGTCAGGCACACATTAGTCACTTCCTAGGGATGCTGTTTGAAGACATCACCAGGTCTAGACATGGAGATTCAATACTTAATCAACCTAAGCAGCATTCGCAGCATTCTTGTTTTTCTTTCTCTCCTCATTTTTTCCTTTCAGACTTTCATGACAATTTCTATATTCTGCCTATAGCTTAATAAATAAAATATTGCCAACATAGTTAGAAGCCACAATCCTGTCTTAATGTCATTCCCTCTCTTTTACCCTCATTGAGCCTGACTTCTTAGGTTCCCATTCATTCTTCCCTACTTTTCTATATATACATACATATCCCTATACAAGGTATTCCATAACATTTTGCATGTTTTAAAGTGCAACATAGATATCATTCTATTTCTCTTCAGGAACTGGCTTTCCCCTCAGCATTATAAGATTCATTCAGAACTAGAAATATCTGTACTGTGAGATTTGGCAAATTGCTTTCCAAAGTGTTTGCACAATTTGCTCGCACATGACTCAGCCTTTAGAGATTCAAATAGATATTTTCTGCTGGCATATTTCCAGCATCTTTTGCCTATCTTTCAGTCACTGTGATGGGCAGTGAGGCCATGAAGATGACAAAAAAAAAAAAAAAAAAAAAAAAAAAAAAAAAAAAAACTATCCCTGTCCCCAAGAAGCAAACAGTGGCCTCAGGGAAACAGAGGTGTAAATTTAAAATTGTAATATCACATTCCATGTGCTCTAATGAGATACCTGCAAAGTACCATGTAAGCTCCCAAGTCTGCGAGACCGAGAAGAAAGTTCCCAGGAGATGGAAGAGGAAAGACCCCCTTGGCTTCTATGACAAAATATGCAAAATCAAGATAGGCAAGAACATGGTCCATGTGGGCAGAGTTAGGAAATGTGATTTAATTGGAGCAGAGGGAGCTGAAGTTTACCCTAAAGAGATGCTGGGCTTCTAGCACAAAGCCTTATATGTCAGACTTGGGAGTTTTTATTTACTATTGTAGCCACTGGGGGCTTGAGGCAGAAAAGTAGTATGATAAGGCCTTCTAAAGTGGTTCTGCTATGAAGAGTAAACTAAAAAAGAGGAAGTCTGGTGAGGGGAAGGGAAAGAAAGAAAATAACAATTCAAGATGGAGAAATACTCAAGATCCTAAACTAAGACATGTTATCAGAAGCAAGGAAGAACTGTCTAGTAATATTTCAGAGGCAAAAACATAAATTTTATGATATCACAGTACACAGAGAGTGGTAGGAGATGGGAATGACCTACCTCAGGTGGAAGCAATAAGGGATGTTTGCATGTAGAGGATTTAAAAATTACAATAAAACTTACTAAAATTCATTCTTTTATTATGAACGTATGCCAGCAGTTCTATATAATGCCAAGGACACAATGCTTCTCTCCAAAAAAGATCTTTTGTTATCTAAGTTCTGAGCAGTTGCTGTGGTTACTGTTGAGTTTTAATAAGATATCGGATATTCTAGCTTCAAATTACCAGATTCCACTTGCTTAACCTCTAATAAATAGTGCATTCAGCACAAAAAATTTCATTGGAAAGCTTCTAGTCCTACAATCTATCCCAAAACTGGGACTTTGAATTTCGAGAACATGCTCCTACAATTCAGAATTGTGTGCATTTATTTCTGAGATCTTCTTTAATGCGCACACATGTGATATGCCAGCAGTCAAAACACAGTTGAAATAAAGACCAGTAGAACAGCGATTGCAGAGAAGGAGAGGCAGAACAGATACAGACAATTTCTCATTCTATGTGTGAACCGTTTTCTTGAAGAATTCTTGTTGAAGTATTTTTTTAAAATTACATTTATGCAAAATATATTAGTGTAATTAACATTAATTCATCACTTTCTATGTCCTACCATCTTTATCATTAACCAAGATATAATATAAAGAGGGAAAAAATAGATTTAGGAAAAGCTGTAATAATGTTGGCATGGGACACATTAAATTCTTTCTACGTGCCTCTGGAACTGGAAATGAACTTGTATAAAATGAACTTGGAGACAAGAAGGTGACAGAAAGAACCAGACTGGAGATATGTAGAGAGATTTGGGAGTCACTGTGATGTAGGTGGAAGGTGTAGTTGTGGGAGGAGGTGACATCATCTGGCAAAACTGTGTTGAGAGAAAAGATGGAAATAGGTGGCCTGGAAAACACCAACAGAGTGAAAGCAGCAGAGGAGAAAGCATCGCTCACACTGATGCCATCGCCCCCAGGAAAACTGAGCAAAAAAAAAGATAATGGAAAAGCCAGAAGAGCTAGATGGTTAGATAACCAAGAGAAGAAAGAATTCCAGGGAGGGAATTCAACAATGTTGACTACAGGGATGAGAACAAGACTTATTTGTCAGAGGTTCGGTGGAGGCAGAACCAGGTAACAGGCGGAGGCACAGACTGGTGGACAGAAGCAGAGCCAGTATGAGCGAATTCCATGAGAAGGCTGGGGAAGAGGGGAGAAAACGAAACAGAAGCAGAGCTGGAAGCTGAGCCCAAAGAAGCAGCGGAGGCTTTTCTAGCCCAAGACCAGCACTTAATCGCGTCACACTCCATCTCCTCTTACAAGAAATGGATGGTGGTGTACTTGGATCTGGGATGCCCATCCAAAGACCTGGGGTTTAAAACATCCCTAGCCCGGGTGAGGAACACAGAGGGTTCACACAGAAGTGCCTTCATCAAGATCACTGGGTACTGCTGCAACACCCGACCAGTGAGAAGCAGCTTGCCTGTGTACACTGAAGAGAAGCCATCTTCATCTGTAACAGTTCAACCTCCAGACTTCTTGTAAAAAGAAAAGGTAATTTAGGCAGACATTTTCAAGACTCCAGAACATTAAATGGTAATTATTAAATTGTATAATCCATAAAAAGCACTTAGCTCAGTGCTGGCATCTGTCCATAAATATTAGCTGTTTTTATTCATAAAGAACCCAAGTGAAGATAACAGACGTGTTTGTCATTTCACAACACAATTCCCTGTAAATGGCTAAGGAGTCATCAGAATCTCCCAAATGCCTGCAGTTGAGGTCATTTTTCTGTGTGTTCTTACAGCTGGCCCTGAAAGCTGAATCTCTTCCATTCTTGGAAATCTGTCCACAGCAGTTGCCCCTAGTAAATCAAATAAAACTGAGTCAGTTTTCAGATTCTGAAAAAAAAATCTGGCAGGAGTTAGGTTGTATAACCAAGACTCAGAAGGCAAAAAGTGAAAAGAACAAGTCGGTCACAGGAGGCCAGAGGAGCAGAATCCAGACCAGAAAGTCAGATGTTAGCAGGGGATTTATTTAAAGAGAGAAAAATAAAAAGGCATCCCCAAATCCTCATTACCTTATGTAAGTGGCAATCACTACTATAAATGAACAACTTAGAAAGTTTAAGTAACTTCCTAAGGAGAAAATTTGAAGAAATGTTCATCAATATTAATAAGCATAGGGAAAATCTATATAGCTTTAGGGGTTGGAAACTTCCTGTTTGACCCTTTCAATTTTACTAATAAAGAGGATTATTTATTTCAACAAACCCGAGTCTACTGGCATCTATAGTCCTGATGAATATTTGATGCACAGGGTGTAGAGATAGTTACTTGAGATCTGTGCTACACCAGTGCATTCTACCCAGGAGAATACTCATTCTGAGGAATAGTCACATCGATGTGACATGAACATTAAGGTAACTATCCAGTCTTACTAAATCAGAGGTCATGGTTTAAGATGAGCAGAACACTCTGTGCTCCTAAGAAGTCTAGGGCATCTGAATCATTGTCCCCATTTTATTGGTAAATTAAGAACTGAAGTGTTTTTTAAACTAGACAAAGCATAGTGAACATGACTCCTAAACTTCAAGGACAAAGCTCTGAGAGCCCCCAGGAGAACCCAGAACCATCATCCATGTTCAACTTTTATCTTGGCTTTGCTGTGGCAATCAGAAGAAATGCCTTTGAGCTGGAAAAATCTCCAAGGAATGTTGAAACCACTTTCCTAATCAAGCTATGGTGAAATCACTGTCAAAATCTAAAAATTAACTTCACCTATTAAAATGCAGGGAATTTCAGTTACGCAAACAAGAGCTTAGATATACTCAAGGGAGGATACATGGGCAATTCAATCCAGATTCAAGTAAAATCAATCAAGAGGCCAACTTCTTTCGGAGCACATTGTATAATTAGTTAACTCATTTTGGCACCTTGCCTATAAATTTATATGTGAAAAACAAGGACATCTGAAAAACCCCATCTGAAAAAATAAAAATAAAAGATAGGGCCAAAAAGTTATCAATAGTTCAATTTGGAGATGTTTTCCATTGCAGGTATTTTGTTTGTCTTTATAAACAAAGAAAGAAAAAATAATCCATGAAATGCCTCCTCATTTAATAAATTAATTTGTACCTAGAGTCATTCCTCTGCCACAAAGCCTGAAAAGATGTTTGAGTAGATGCGGTTATGTTGGTCCACAGTAGATCTCTGAAAACAGAACTATCTGGTTCTTAATTCTACCCACAATTTATGCAGATGCAAATCAGTACTACCCAGGACCCTGTAGATGCTGAGTAAGAGCACAGAGCTCTGTCATCCAAGTGAGAATAGTTTTGATTTTTTTGTTGTTGTTGTTCACTTGGCTATTTGTTTGTTTCTTTTGTTATTTTTGTGCTACTACTGATAATATCTGTCTTAAGGTGATTTTTATCATTTACTTAAACAAAAAATGGGGTTCAGCCAGGTATAATGGCACACAATGTTTAGTCCCAGCACTTGGGAGGCAGAAGCAGGAGGACCTCTGTGAGTTCAAGGCCATCCTGGTCTACATAGTGAGCTCCAGGCCAGGGATACATGGTGAGACCCTATCTCAAAAAGATCATTAACACTGACCTTAGAACTAAAATATTGCTACCTGTGTGCTGGATAGCTTTAGTGTCAATTTGACACCCCTGGGTTAAGGGAGCCTCAATTGGGGAATTTCTTCTATAGGACTGGCCTGTAGCCATGTCTCTGGGGCATCTTCATTGTTGAGTGATGTGGGAGGGCCTAGCCCAAAGTGGGTGGTGCCACCCCTGGGCAGGTGAGCCTATGTTGCTTAAGAAAGCAGGCTGAGCAGAGGCCAGGGGAGCAAGACAGTAAGCAGTGTTCCTCCATGGCTTGTGCTCCAGCTCCTGCCTCCAGGTTCCTGCCTTGAGTTCCTACCTTGGGCTTCCTGATGAACTGTGACCTGGGAGATGTAAGACAAATAAACCCTTTCCTCCCCAAGTTGGTATTGGTCAGAGTATTTTGTCACAGCAATGAAGAAACAAACTAGGACAACCCCACAAGTTTCAATTTTTGCTTATTACATCTGCAAATCTATTATTGGAAATGCACATGAGAGCCCATAAAGCTGGAGTGAAATGCTGGTGTTTGTGTCATTAAATGCACTTTCTACGGCTGCACGTGACTGCTAAAATAAGAGGAAAGTAGATTAGTTATATACATACAAAGATCCAAGCAGAAAGACAATTTAACATGTTTTTTTATATTTGAAAAATACTAATGTAGAAGAAAGCAGTGACACTGGACACCAGTGAATGAATTTAGACTTCTACTTTAAGTCTCTGTTAATTAAAGCAAAAATTGACTCATCAAAGTTCTAAAAGTCTTGGGCATGATGGCACACGACTTTAGACCTAACATTCAGGAGACAGAGGCAATCATATTTCTGTGCGTTTCAAGCCAGACTGGTCTACGTAGCAAGTTCCAGGTCAGCCAGAGCAACGTAGTGAAACCCTGTCTCAAAAAACCTAATTAATTAAAATTTAAAAATTCTTCATTTTAAATTCTAAATTCTAAAATTCTACTTAAAAGCCTAATTAATTAATTTAAATTCAAAAGTCTAATTTAGAAAGGAATATGAAGTCAAGATATTTGTAAATGTTTGTAGATCCTTGGTTGCAGACACAATGCCAATTCTACTCCAACTCTTGGTTGGGTCCTGTTAGTATAGGCACAGAGCTAGAGACCATGCTCTTGGTAATGGAATGTTATTGTAATTCATTCACTGTGGTTGGGTGTAGCTGGAGATTCCAAACTACTTCTCTTCAGGACATAAGTTCATCTATTCAGAGACCTCAGGATGTGTCTCCTGCCCTCAGCTGGCCACTTCAGATTCTTCCTAAATCCCATCAACTGTGCCATTGTTAAATGGGTAATTAGGGACCTTCGATCTCAAGAGAATACTATTAGAGCATTTAAATTATTTACTCAATCGGACTTCTCAACAAAAATCCTAAAGATTTCAGAGATCCAGTATCTATGCAGAAGTGAAGGCCCATGGTCAATAGCTTGAGCCACTGTGGTAGTACTCAGGAAGCACAGTGCGATTTCTGTGACTGTAGAACGAAATTATATTACTTAGCTTGGTACTTGTTTTATGTAATAATTCCAAACACCTAGAAGTTGCAACCTTCAAAAGAACATGATTTAAAATTTTTAAGAAAACTCAAAAATTTTCTGTACAATGATATCATTGTTGGCATGAGTCTAGTTGTCTTCAAAGGGACGTCTTCAAATGAGAATGAAGTTGTATATATCTCTTTCTTTAAAAAGGTCTTAATTCAAATTGGGAGGGAGGCGAGTGGAGGAAGAGGTGGGGGGGAGGGCGGTATGGAAATGACATCCATATGTATGATATTCTCAAAAAAATAAAGATAAATCAGGGATGGAGAGATAGCTCCGCGGTCAGGAGTACTGACTGCTTTTGCAGTGGTTCAATTCCTAGTATCCACATGGCAGCTAACAACCATTTGTAACTTCAGTTCCAGGGGATCCAATACCTTCTTCTGACCTCTGTGGGTGTTGCATGACATGGGTGAACTTACACACATGCAGGCAATACACTCATACACAGAAAATACAATAAAATAAATATTTTAAGAATGAAGATAAATACATATTTAAAAATTTTAAGCTCAGGCCTAGAGAGATGACTCAGCAGTTAAGAGCATCGGCTGTTCTTGCAGAGGACCTGAGTTTGGTTCCCAGTACCCACATGGCGACCATACATAAATTTAGTTCCAGGGGAACCAACACCCTCTTCTGTCCTCTGCCCTCGGGCATTGCACGACACGGGTGCACTTACATACATGCAGGCAATACACTCATACATATAAACTAAAAATAAAATATTTTTTTAAAAATTTAAGCTCACCAAATGAAAAAAAATTAATCTTAATTCATTGTGATTCTATTATTAAATAATTTATATTATGAATTCATGATGAATTTCTGGAAATAATGTCATCTCAAATAACACAACATACACTGTCATCTCAAGTAAATGTAACTGTCACATGTAAATATCACACCTAGTTTCCTCCTAAAGTTCCATCTAGTTCCAATTTCTAGAAATGTAAAGTTAGACAAGTGTGCACTTCTTGATTGTTTTCTACTCCAAGGCAGACCTCACACAAATGATAACAAAGTAAACAAGTGAAAATTCTTATTCTTCACAGACAGAAGTAAATGACATTGATAAACTCAATCTTAATAGAGCAGGAACAAGCTATACTAATGGGGACCAGCAAATAATGAAAAAACACAAAAAGTGTACAGCAGATTCAGTGGAAAGTAACTGACCAAAATGACAATTTGACTGTAATAATTGTTTAAAAAGGAACTATTACCATTCAATGATTTTTACATATTAATAGCCTACATATTTTTAAACAGTTTACTTTTTAAAGAATATTCTTCTTAATGTATAAAAGATAAATTTTATACTTTCTATTAATTTCATCCCACTTTGTAATGTTTGTAATAATCAAAAATTGGAAACAAAATTATCTAGCAAGGAAGACTTGCTTGAATATGTTAATGGTACATGCAAGTTCAAATTTGAGGAAGAAAAAGCCCAAGAATATGAACCCCAAGTTATCTGTGTTTCTTGGTTTAGCTAACTAATAAAGTCTCTATCTGTAAAATGAAGACAATGAAACCTACTTCATAAGTTTACTGTGGACTACAATGAGAAAATTATGCAACATGACGTACATAGTGACTTAGGCATTATAGATATTCCTTTTCAATTAAACATTCAACTTAACTGGTTATTGTGGGCAGCATGTTTCAGTAAACTAAGATTTGGATCAGTGTGAACCTCTTACAAACTGAAATGGCACTGATGATAGCTGCTCCTGCCTGTGTCATCCTCATCATTATAGTCTTTCTCATTAATATTTTACAGGCCATGGACCGACCCATCACAAAGGTACAAATCCTCTGAATGTTCTTTGTCTGTTTTTAAAACAGCTTCTCTCATAGTTCAGGCTGGCCTCAAACTCACTGTGAGGTCAAGGATGTCCTTGAACTTCTGATCCTCCTGCCTTCACCTCTGGTGTGTCAGGATTATAGGTGAGCACCACTAGATCCCATTTATTCAGTGCTGGGGATCCTCACACATGCTGAACCAATGTTCTAGCCACATACCCGTCCTCTCCGAATATTCTTTAAGGTAGCTCACCTATGTATTGTTAGAGTTGTTTTCTTAAGACAGTGTCTCATGTGGGCAAGTTCAGTGTGCTTCTAAAAGCCTACCCAAGCACCATCTAACAGAAAACAGATACTATTTTAATATATGAGAAGACCATTATCTTTTCACAGGCCTCTAAATGGCACAATGGATTATTAACAATTATTAACCAGTAACAAAACAGAAATATAGCTTGATTTCAGTCTTGAAAATATCTGGTTTTTAATATTACAGAAGTTCTATTTTTCCAGGTCCTATGGAATTTCAAGAAAACATTTAATTAAAAGATCTCAGGTCTCTGTAAACCATGATGAAACATTTCCAAATAAAGAAATCACCCTAGAAGTGCCTTCCTACGGGATAATTAAACTTGTCTCAACCTCTTAACTCTGTTCCAGGGAAATCTCTGAAACACAAGGCTCAAGATACCTAGTACATATGCCCAGATGATGGCATCAAAATCTCCACCTGCCCAGAACTTCCTTTTGCCTATCTGTTGCATGCATTTATTTATCATTTTTAAAGATGACTCCTCTCTGGATAAAGGAGTTGAAACACATAATTCTTTCAGGTGGACATAGCCCAGTAGGAAAGGAATTTGCCAGATTCCCCCTGCCCTTTGGGCAGGAGGCCAAATGACTGCTCAACCCAGCCCAGTCCCTGCCTCCCTTTTTCTTCCTATGTCTCACAGCACAATCTTGGAGCCAAATCATCCTTCACTCAAGGTCACAGCCTCAGCCTGAAAAATAGATAAATGAATAACGACAAACTCTCAGACTGAAATCCCCTCCTAAACTTGGCACAAGATGATTTTATCTTGCATCCAAACCAGGTAGTGGCTCCTGGGCTATTGAGAAAGACTTGAGATCAATTCGGCCCTAGGAGAAGGTGAGGGAAGGGTTTGGGGTTTCCAAAAGCCCATATGCCTTAGTTTTGAGCTATCCAGGCTTAAACCATCAAATCACATGTTGACTGAGCAATTCATATATACAAGGCACCATCAGAGATCTTTCCACCTGATCCAATATTGGAATCGTTGGGACAACTTTTTAAAATGCAGCTCCACAGTTTTTCTGTAAACATAAAGTTGTTCTAAATCACAAATTTCTTTATTAATAAAGCACAGATCCCTTGGCTTTGACATCAGAGGAGCCAAATCTGAAGCTCTCAAGATGACTAATATAATCAGCTACAGGGCTCAAAAACCAAGTCACCAAGCTAACTAATAGTCACATGTTTACTACGTTAAGTCACTCCTCTCATAACTGGGACCTTGAAAGTTGCAAGATGCAACACATTCATGGGTCATCAAATCAAGTTTTAGGAGCCATAACCAAGATATGTTTTAAATAAAGTAGAGAGGTTTAAGGCATTCTACACAGAAGGAGTTTACTTGTTGTCTTATGAGTGTCTTTTCTGAGTACATACATGTGCGTATATAGATATGTACGTAGATCTAGATCCATAGCCTAATCTATATCAGTGGCATCAAGAAATATAACACCTGATTAGATACACCTACCTATGTGCTAGATCATAATGAAAACATGTATGTTTTAATTTGTGATAAGAACCAAAAACGTGACACTAAATGCTCTCAGTCCTTCCTCTGCAAATTTAGCACCTCTTTTTCTTCCATCTCAGTTTGGGGAAACTGAGAAAAAGACTTATTGTGGACTACAAACTCACCACTGTAAATTATTAAGTGATCTTTCTCAGCCTGACTTCCTCTCTGTCGGGTGAGATTTCTTTGACTTTTTTGTGGACAAATATTATTCTCTTTTGCTCTTCCTTCAAGTGAAAATATTAATCTTAGTTTGAAGATTCAAGTTATCAGTGCTTTTAAACTGTGAATGGTTTCTACTCATTTTTCTCTACATAGGAAAAAAAGCAAGAGAAAATGGGTTTGCACAACAGTCCAAGGGACTTCAGCCAGATGTGAGAAATTCCCTGGTAGCCAGGAGAGTGGAAACTACAGTGAGTCCATGGGGAAGGGCAGCGATATGAACTGTCCTCTCTGAGCCTATGGAAACAATCCAGGTTCTTACCTGCCTAGAATTCTTCAAATGCCAGTCTGCTTCCAGGCCTAGAATGTCACTTAAAATGAGATATTCCAATAAAGCAAGAAATACAATCACATAAGAAGGAAACAGTCTCACAGTGCTTCTCACCTGGAGGCACTGGTGACACTGGGGAGGGTAACTCATTAATGTGCAGGTCAACTGACATTCCACAAGCCACTTAGCTTCTCTGGTGTTCATCGTTTGAATGAAGAAAAATAGTGTGTGCTCATAGATTATGAAAATCAATGAAAGATACAATCAGAACCCACACAGGGTTTGACAACGTACAGGAGAACTAACTCATCAACCTCCTTACCAGTACTTTTGCAATGTTACAGTCTGAAGACATTAAGTGTTTTGCTTTGCTTTGCTTTTGATTGTATGTGTATGTGCATGATGTATGTTATGGAGGCACATGTTTCTTTCCCTCTGCCTTTATGTGGGTGTGGGTTCCAGGAATTGAACTTAGGTTATTGGGCTTACATGGCAAGCACTTTTACCCCCTGAGCAACCTTGCCTGGCCCTGGCATAGGGTTATTTAAAAGCTCACATTTATGAAAGACACAGCTCTAAGTTATATGCCCTAGCCGGTCGTCTCTGAAATCACAAGTCCTTATTTATAGGGAATATAATGCAATTCCTTACCTTGAAAAATACCCAGGTATGGTTTGGTTTCACTTTGCTTTGTTTTAGATTGGAAAAGACATTAGATAATCTCTCTCTCTTTCTCTCTCCCTCCCTTCCTCTTTCTCTCACCTAAAATATTCTTATTTTTCCTTAAAATGATGGAGCAATATTGAGTGTTCCTCTTCTGTCGGGTAAAAGAAGAGGGAAAGAAATTCTGCAACAAAGAAGATTGTATAGACAATCAACATCCTCTGTCACTGAATAGCAGGACAGAAAGCTCACACTAGTATGTTTTGCAATATATATATATATTTTTTTTAATAATCATCCCCTATTCTCTCAGAAAATGCTGATCAAAATGTCTGTTTTCAGTAATGAAAATGCATATGGCCGTCTGTTTCAGAGATGCAACGCTGGATTCTTTCGCACACTGTCAGGAGAATGCTCACCCTGTGACTGTAATGGCAATTCCCAGGAGTGCTTGGACGGCTCCGGCTTCTGTCTGGTAAGTCAGGGACATACAAGCAAATGGCTAATCAAGCTCCTTTTCACCCTTCAGTTTTCCATGTAAAACACATCGTGTCAACACTTTTGATTTTAAGTGGTCACAGAAGCTTGTGCATATGTGCTCCAGGAGGGCCCTGTCTCCCTTCCCTTGGCAGCTGGCTTCCTGCTGTAGACCAGTGGTGATAGGTTGAAAATAATACACAGAGGAGGAACCCAACCCTCCAGATTCCTCTGTAATAGTATAGTTTGCCATATGTTTGGCTTCATCCCACATAAACCAGGAGCGTCCAACAGTTGTTCCATAGCCTGTTATAGAGTCACAATAATCAGGTCTATAGATCAAAATTAGTTTTTAAAAAAATATTCAAACCAAATAGCCAAATGAAGATGAATTCTTTGTCCTTCCAGTCTTTATAATTCTGTGTCGAAGCCTAAAATAGAGATTTTTCCCTTTTTTTACTAAAATTAATTCCTGGGTAGTGTATTTTTTCAGTGAACTGGATGCTGATGGAGACAGACAGCAGTTAGTAAAAAGACCTTGCTACATAGTCCACATTTTCAGGGAACAAACTAACAGTGAAAAGTGGCATTGAAATACTGACAAGAGGGACCAGTAGAAGCCATGAGGTTCTTTTAAAGCATGTGTACTCTAGGATCGTTAGTGTTCCTCTTTATCAACTACAGTATATAACAAGAAAATTCATTACTTCAAATTCCTATATGGCAAGAGAACCTTTCCCAAACTGTAAGAGTAGCTTTGCTTAAGCTATAAGAATGCTTATTTAAATACACTCAAAAATAGCATAATTGTCCCTAGTAAATAATGTTTATTATAACCAGTCTCTGAGGCATGTACCTGATGGAGCCATTCGACTCATACTTCACATTAAGAGGCAAATTAGAACATATTTATTGTAAACCTAGAAGTTGCAACTTTTCTAGGGACAGATAATTAAGTGGCAAAATACTAAATGCTGTTCTTTGTAGTTTTTTTTAAATCCTGTCATTTGTCACCCCCCCCCCATGATCTTAAATAACCATCTCATCCAGGATGTCCTCCACAGCCCTGTAGGCATACACAGCTGCCAAAGTCTACCCCATTTTAATGCTTCCATCTCCGGTTTCCTGTTATTTTAATCCCAGTGACATTTGGGGGAAAATCCCATGTATACAGTTGAACTAATAACATACATTGCTGATAATTTGACCAATTAAAGACTTTTGTTTCCTGGTTTATTAAAGTGCAAGATAGTGGGGACCACCATGCCCATCAGCTGCTATAGGGCAACTGACAAAATCAAAGACTGGAATAAAATAAAGAAGGAAAAACTTCCTTCTGCCAAGTGAATGAAGAGTGATGACCAAGTCATGCCTTGCAATGATGTTATCAGGACAGGAACAATCGTGGGTTTTGACCTAGTTGTGAGCTTCTGAGAGAAACACCATCACAGGACTCTTCCCCAGATTTTGGGGGGAAATGGGACGCTAAATATTCATATGTGCACCCAGATCAGAGGCAAATTGCCAATTTTCCTACAATTACTTTTTTCCAAGGCAGAAAATTTTCTCAGAAAGAAACAGCCAATCTATTTATCTTAATGACCTCCCCCATCACACCCTATTCAGAGAGAAATGTTTCTTTTTCTCTGATTTAAGTAAATTGTGTTCAATAAGAAAAATAATAAATATCTGCTGTATTTTTAAATTCAAAGGAAAAATCACCTATGACCTATTTTTCCAGAGGTACATATATCCATATTCTTATAAATTTAATTTTTGAAAGGACATGACTTATATTTAATTAAACATAAGTAAAAGGGCAGAAAAAGCTTACAAATATAGAAATAATGTTTCATCTTCTGACTGACAAATATATTAAGCCTGTCCATGGAATCAAACTCATTTTATTTTCCATTTTCTGTGCTGTCCCTGCTCCAGCTGACCACTGGAGCAAGCTCAAGTTTATCAGCTCCACCCTGGGCCCAGGTCATTCTCTATTCACAGACAGCAGGGAAGCCTAAGCTGCAATCAGAACACTGCTTTCAACTTACTGTGGTCACCAGTGTCCATCCCTTCTCAACTCTCCCAGCTCCATTAGCAATCAAAAAGGAAAGACCTTCTTTTATTTCATCTTATTTTGCTTTTATTTTGAAGGCTAATAGAGCTCCTGTGTCTGCTTTGTCCAATCCTAACCTTTTCTAATACCTCCTCAGTTTGAATGTCAATTAAACCTTAAAATGTATAGACTGGCTGTAACTAATAAACTAAGCCATTCAGCAACAAAATATAGGACAAAGTTACTGCTACTATTTTAGACATGAGACAATCAAAAAAATGCCTCTACTAGTGCTACACATTCTTTCAAATAGAGAAAAGTTACTAAATGAAAATAGTCTGGGAATCTAAAATGTATTATGTCTCTTTCTGAGGGGCCATTTCAAATCTTAGCAGAACTGTAGTGTCTTGGATAGGATGGATAGGATTCTGGACTGGGTCACCCTGATGGGACCCAAAGACCAGACAACTCCAGTGGATATGAATAACTCTCTAAAAGGAAGCACAGAGTGGCATTGAGAAGAAAAGTATGGGAGCAGACAGGTGGCTCTGGTGGCAAAAATGCTTAGTCACAGACATACATATTAGCTCTAGAAGGCCTAGCTAAGGCCAATTAGCATTCACAATACTGGTGCTCAGTGCCTAGAACTGGCCTGAAGCAACTCTAATTTGAAATTCGTCATTGGCACAGGGTTTCTTGGCTTCCAGTTAAGAACTGATTTATTTATTGATTGAATTTATCCATTTAACCAAGAAGTATTTTTCGATTACCACCTCTGTGCCAGATCCCATCCTAGGCTCTGGGTTTTGTGGCTCCTACTATGTGAGCTGAAGGGTTGTGGGGACAGAACACCTTCTTGGAAGTTCATGTGGACAATAACATGGTCTTGAAAGTGAAGGTATTGGAACTACTAGAGATGGAAACACATGCAGAAACCCCCATCTCATCTGTGACAATGAAAAGAAAATGATTTATGTCAGGATTTATATGAGCATTGCAGAAGAAATCCAAAATGTGAATTCAGTATTCATATTTGAAACTCTTAAAGAAATCTCCAGAAAATAGAAACGAAATGCAACAGGAGCACAGCAGATGGCTGTGTTTGCACCTGCCCAGTAGCTTTACTGTTCTCTAGAACTATATATTTGTCTAAGTTTTCTGCTTATATAAAATTACCTATAGCAATTTTATAATTAGAAAATATTTATATTAAAATAGACTTTTAAACCATCCCGAACACAGTGGAGAACGGGAGTCATCCAATATATTGAAATATAATGGATTTTTATGTCTCCAAGCCTAATTAAAGTCCAGTTAAGGAAGTAAGGCTCTTATGTCTCTAATTTCCAAAGATCCTAGAATTTTCGTGATGTGTTTTACTCTCCTCTGTTATATGTACAGAGCAGAAATCAGCTAAGTATGTCCCCGGAAGACTGTGGTCAGTAAACCAGTACACTCCTTAGGTGGTCAAGACAAAAAAAGATCAGAAACTTCTTCCAAATTTACATGCAAGTGTAAAATTGGCATATAGAGTAAATGCATATTCTTAAAGTTTTGACAATTTTTAATCTACTGCAAATTAAAGTTCTGGCATGTTGCAAATCATATCAATTTGGTTCCACGATAGCTAAAGTTCTGAAGCAAAGTCCGGAAGTTTCAGGTCTGAAGAATGCTAAGGATGGATAGCTTGATGGAGTCCCTGTTGCTTTGTGTCCATCAATACAGAAAGTCACCAGAACTGCGTACAGATATCAGTTCTCTGTGCAATCTTCATCCTTGCCCTTATAACCTATATGTGCTGTTCTCCACCTCACTTAAAGACAGCATCATTCTGTGAGTTGTTATCAGCGGGCCCAGTGGCTTCATCAACTTCTACTTTTTCTTTCCCTACATTTAATTTTACCCTAAATCCCACCAGTTTTAATGAGGAAGTAAATGCCTCTCTTCTACGCTTGCTACTTCCTTAATTTAGGACCCCAGTATTGCTCCCTGGCTGCCCCAGCACCACAGTACAGCTCCCTGGCTGCTGCCCTGGCTTCCCACACATACTCTGCTCTCCCTCTAATTTGCTGCTACAACAATAGAAATGTTCTTCAAAAGCCCAAACCAAAAGATCCCCCTTTTTAAGATCCTCCAAGGTTCTTCTGGCCTTCTGGCCACACTGAGCACACTGCTACCTAAACCATCTCTATACGATAATACTCTGTGCAAAACCCTCTGTTTGCTAGCTGAGATGTCTTGAAGGACAGTTTCAAGGCCTAGATAGGTACCACCACGTTCGCTAAGCCTTCAATTCACATGGCTCAGTCAAGAGCACACAATACTATTCTTTGATTTCCTGGGTGTTTCTTTCACTGGCTTTTGAGTTACTCAAAGATAGGGACCAGGTCTCCCTCATCTAAATACTAGCCAGAGCTCATTATCAATCATATACTACTTAATCCAGGTTTGTTAACTGAATGAATGCATTAGTTACTGAAATGATAATAAGATGACTTAAATGCAAAAGTCCTTGAGTTTTCTAACTTAGGAGATAGTCACTGTAGTGAGTTACACTGCCTTATGCTGAAGACAGGCTTAGAGCCAACGCTAAGTGTCTAATCATCAGTGCTGCTGATACTCTACACTCTTGCTTCTTTCTCTAAATGTAGCCTGAAACAGCAAGGTTGGCAATATTCAGGAGCCTAATAGAAATGCAGATGCTTAGGTTGCAGCCCAGATGTGCTGCATCAGAATCTGCATTTCACAAGAGCATTAAGAGATTCATGTGCACACTGAAGTTTAAGGAGTACTAATCTACACATGCTGTCCTCAAACTTCATAATCGTATGTGCCCTTTGTATTCTAAAGAACTGTTGAAGAGACCAAAGAGTTTTCTGTAGAGCCCGGCTCCTTAAACTGTGGGTTTGGACCTGCTTGTGTAACTGAAGGAGGATGGTCATAGAACAACCAAAAATTAATTCAAAATCAAACATGTAATGAATCCCAGGTGTTTCTGGAAGCATTTGTCATGTTTCAACATATACCTTCATTGCAGCTTTGGTTCTGAACACACAAGTGCACTTACACTAGGTATGTTATCACACCACGCAACGTCAATGACCATTGCCTGAAACATCTTGGCTCATACTCAAGACTATTATATATTATGAATTACAGTCCTTTTGTTATATATTCTTATAAAAACATAATGGTTTCATTACAGAAAACAAAGAATTTTAACATTTTTCTGATATTATTCCCCATCATGTATCAAATTATTGTATCTTTGGAATGTATTGTGTTAGAATGTTTGGTTTTAAAACTATCATGTGATTTCCTTACTCTGGTTTCATTTAAAAAATTGCTAAATGAATTTTGGTTTAAGATTAGGGCAGATTTACAACAGTTTTTGAGATGCCCCTAAACATACTTCTATATTTTGTACTATGTATTGGTATGAAGCAGAATTCTCAGCATTAGTGATTACAAAATCAAAACATCAATCAACTCTGAAAACTGAAGACATTTCAGCTATATCCTGTAGTATCAGCCAAGATTTAATTCTTTATGTAAAAGTAAGTAAGCACATCCATTTTGCCTTTGACAAATGGTAAATTTCTTTTTTATTAGATGTTTATATGTATACCAAAGAACTGTTTTAAAATAATTTTCTTTATCACTTACTATTAGTAAACATTTGGTTTGTATGCATGTTTTATATGCCCATATACCTAGAATTCTGTAAAATTTTCTCAGACAAAAATGGGTTGTGATTGGGAAAAGTTTAAGAAGTCCTAATGTACATCATATCTATCAGTATTCACCACATTTGAAATTTAAAATGAAAATTATAATATTTATGAATTCATTTGACAACAATAATAAATCTACTCAAGTCAACATAAATAATGTACTTCTAACATAAGCATATTTTCAAATTGAAAATATATTTGTGGCTGGCTTACAAAATAGAAGGCAGCTGGATTTTCGTACCCCCTTCTATATCAACCTGTGGTGGTATGTCCTGCCATGTCATCTTGTCCACATGAGAAAACAACATGCAACAGATAAATAAAATTTTAGCAGTATTTGGAATGTAGTTTTGACTTACTTGTATATACATTGAGATCTGTGGATCTGTTCTCAAATAAAGCATGTTGATAAGTCATACAAAGGTGAATCTGACCCTGGAGCTCTTCCTCTGTGTTATGCTGGTAAGGTGACCAAGTAAATAGGAGACATCATTTCTCATGTGCCAGAGACATTAGTACCCAAATGTCCTTCCTAACACTGAGACTGGTTGTCTGACTATAGCTTTTTCAACCACTGGCTCATGATTCAGAATTTTTATTCCATCTTTGTGAGGTCAGTAGTACTAAGAAATAACCCCCATAGCATATTTGTTATCGTGTTTTCCAAACAAAAGTTTGGAAAATGGCCAAGCATCGAAAATGAAGGGGCGTTTTACAATTTCAAGGTTAAAGATTTTCAACACGAAGAAAGCCAACAGACCATCTACTCTAATGCTTCATTTTACAGATAAGGAAATAGAATCCCAGAAAGGTCAAGTGGCTATTCAAGTAGACCAGCTGGAAAATGAAGGGCCTAGAACATTTTCTCCCTGTCTCTTACACTCTCTCTACCAGTCTCCCCAAATTTGTATCAATCCTTTCTAGAGAATTCATAACAAGAATTTTTTAAAGAGGCTGATGAGGAAAGACAATGCCTGTATTTGGTATTCTAGAGGTCAAGAGAGATTGCATAGCCTTGCCCTTGAATGGTACCCGTGGCTACTGTGGCAGAACTAAAACCCTGACACGGGACCCAAAGCACCTATCAAGTGATAAAGGGACAGAGCTGAGAACTAGCTCATTTTTGTTCCTTAGTAGTCACGTCAGCCATGAGAGATGGCCTAAGATAGTAGAATACTTTCTTCTACACAGATGTGATTCATCTGTGTAACAAAGAATTTCAGAAATTTGACCCTAGTTTTCAATGGCCTTGCCAGATTGCTTATAGCTCAGGTGCATGGTAGTTGGGTGCCGCTACTTGGTTTTCCTGGAAAGGAGATTGCCAGCAGTTTTGAGCCTGTTTTAGATGTCCATGTCCTCTACTTGCTCCAGATGATGCTAGTCTACCATTTGATCCATTTCCTTCACTTATTTCCCTAAATATTTCCTGAGAAATGACTGAGCAATGACTTAGCACAGCTTCAAGAACTGTGAGGGAAGTTCACACTCTTGTCTGCATATCATACTTTACTTTTAAGAATTCTCATTGGTTACACAGCCTAAGCCAGGCTCTAATTTCTATTCCCCATAATTGTAATCCAGGCCTATTTCTGACTGTGGATCAAATACTTGAACAGCATCTGGTTGGGAGAGCTTGTTGACTACAAAGGATTTCTCCCTTCTGACTACTATGTTGTACTTCACCTGAAGTTCAAGCTATTAGTAAAATAGTCTACTACTTATTACAGTCACTCTGTGTCTGATTTGGCAAAAGAGACTTCTCTATCAAAGTTGAAGAAAGAGCACAGTATGGAATTTGACAGCCTCACCTCTGAAAGTGGATTGATTGAATCTGAATATCAGTTTTGCTTCCTACTATCTGTGTAACATTGGGTGATTTACTTAACCTTCTGAGCCTGGAGGTACAGACAAGTTGGCAGAGTGCTTGCCTAGCATGTACAAGACCCTGAGTTGGATTCCCAGAACTGAAGAAAAAAAAATTCTGGGCCTCTACCTCTTCATATGTAAACTGGGAGGAAAGTAGGAACCTATCTCAAACTTGTAATGAGAATTAAGCTAGCTAATCTACGCACCATTTTCAGAATAGGTCTTCACTATCGTTTTACTCTGAACCTCAAACAGCAGAGACAAAAACAAAGAGCTCAGCCTACTCCATCTTGTTTCCCCCAGGGTTTCACCAGCAGTCACTACTTGAAAAAGTTCTGCAGCAGCTCCCGCATAGGTTTTCAAAGGCAACTTCTCAACAGGGAGGATGCTTTCACTGAAAACCTGATTCAGCCACCATACACTGATGAACATAAATATGAAAACATCAGGGTGCTGATGGCACTGTGTTGTCCTCTCCAGTCCAACCCCACAGGAGAAAGCTGTTCCTGTGCTAGCACCTATGGATTCATCACCTCGAAGCTACTAAGGACCTGCTCCATGCATGTTAATAGTAATATACTCTGAACAATACATGTGCCAGCAAGGGGGTGCTAAGGCTGGGAGTGGATACTGCTGTGTGGGACTCAGGTGGAACTTTCACTGGGAGAATCAGGAAGGACTTTCAAAAGATGTTGAAGCCCGCAGTAGATAACGAATGAGGAACAGACAGCTCAGAAGGTCTGGTTTATTCCTTTCTTCACATCTGTTATCCTTGCCACAGATGGAGAAATCATGCACATCAGTCTGCTTCCTGTTTCTTGTGTATCATTATCATAAACCATTAAAAGAACATCTATTATCTACCTTCTATTCCATTTGTGCCACAGTCTAACACATTTGCTCTTCCATGCCCATAAATCCTTATTGTTTCCGTTGTCCTGGTTAAGTACCATGGGGATGTTATTTGTGTTTTCATTTCATATTCATTCCACCTCAGTAAGCTAAAGTTTCCAGAACTTCCAGAGTGTGAACTTCCTAATTATCTTACAGAATCAAAATGAGTAACAGATGACTTGCCTCTGCACATAGACTCCAAAGAGGGTCCCCAGCCTGCCAGTGCGCACAGGCCTTCGGGTTGCAGCCATCCACCACTTATCTACACTTTCTAGCTCTTTGTGCTGCCACACACCATGTATTCTGTCAGGCCTGATGTCCTTTTCTTTGAAATATGCTTGGATGTTACATTTACTGTCTATAAAAATTTCTTTATTCTTCTAAATTTTCCTCTTTTGCCTCACAGAACTGCCAGTGGAACACCACAGGAGAGCACTGTGAAAAATGTCTGGATGGGTATATTGGAGACTCCATCAGAGGAACACCCCGATTCTGCCAGCCATGCCCTTGTCCCTTGCCCCACCTGGCTAAGTAAGTCCTAAAGGAAGACAGTCTCTCCTAATGTTTAACCTCATAATTATTTTTGGCCTTATGTAGCGTTCTGAAATTTTTCCACAACCCAAAATGAATATCTTATTTTGAGATAAGGTTGCATGTTGAGAAAACTGTAAGATGGTGTGCTAGTCTACATAAACTTGGGAGGGGGACTTCAGTGCTTATAGGTATGACTGTTGATAAATCATAAAGTTGACAAAATCTTCTAAGTTTCCTAAGCAAAGCCAGTTTCTTCTTTTCCCAGTTATCCCTCAACAGAAAGAGATTACAGCTAATAATAACAAAAGACTCATAATATAGTATTTTCAGGAACTGAAGAGATGGCTCAGCATTTAAGGGCACTGACTGTTCTTGCAGTGGACACAGATTCAGTTCCTAGCACCCACATGGAAGCCAAAAACCATCTGTAACTTTAGTTCCAAGGTATCCAACGTCTTCTTCTGACCTCCACAGGCATTGTACAACATTCGTGAACTTACATACATGCAGGCAATACATTAGTATACATAAAATTAAAAACTAAATAATATATTAAAACATACAGTATTTTCAGAAGTATTGCTCCTTCTGACCCTTACAGAGTAGTTATTTTCCTGCATACAGCTGTCAAATTAGAACACAGATATACAGGATATATGCTTTGAGCCAATGAGTTCAAAGACTTCCAAAAACAGTAGCTGTCACTTCTATGTTGTGACCCGAGTGAGATACTATAGAGAATAAAACACACATCTACCGGGTATAAATGGAAATAATGCAACTCTTTTTAATCCTATAGTATGGATAAACCCAGAGCTCATCATGACTAGCCATTTTATTGACTTAAAAATTTATAGTTGGCTGGGACTGAGACTGTAGTATAATGGTAGATTACTTGTCTAACATGTGGGAGGCTCTGAGTTCCATCCCTATCACTGAGAAAAAAAAAAAGGTATAGAGTTAAAATAGTATATTGGTGTTTGGTTTTCCAAGTAGCAGCCAGCTCTCCAATTCTCTGACACCAACAGGGTGTTCTGCAATCAATTCAGTTCTGATTAAAGTACCTGGAATTAGCACAGGCCCCAAGTTAAGGGTTCAGTTCCACAAGATTGCTCCCATTTCAGATGCCTGCCAGTAAATGGAATCCTGACTACCCATATGTCTGCCTAGCTGACTCCAGATTTGGGGGTTCCCCCAAGTCCTCTTAACATTTTTTTCTTATTCACTAGAATGACTCACAAAACTCAGAATAGTGTTAAATATGTATGATTACCAATTTATTATAAAGGACACAATGTAAGAGCAGCCAAATGAAGTAACCTATAAGGGAATATATGTAAGTATGTAGAAAAGAAATATATACTAAATGAGGGAAGTAAATATGGGGGAACAGGAGAGGGTTCAGAAATCCCACACCAAGATCAGAAGTGCCCCCTCTTAGTGTATCCACGTATGCAGAACCCGGAAGCTACCCGAGCCTCGCCGTTGCCATTTCCTGTCCAGATTTCTGTTCAGAGACATGATGGGTCATTGGCCATCAGTGATTGAGCTCAGAGCTGGGTGAGGAAAGTTAGGAAGGTTGGGACTAGCCCTCTAGTCATACAGTTGTTTCCTCTGATGCAGCTTCCACACTGCAGTCATCTAGAGGTCCACCGAGCCTCCTCATTCACATACTCAGGTCTGGTGAAGAGGCTCTTTATAAACCAAGAAAAATCAGGCTCTTCGCTTGAGAAATTCAAGGATTGTAGAAGGTCTATGTTAGACACCAGGGTCAAAGACTCAGTGTGTTTTAAACTACACCACAAGCAGACAATCAACCTAGCTTCAGATTTCTGCTTTGACACTTAATAACTGTGTGACCTCAGACGGGTTACCTTGTCTCTATGTACTGCTGTCTGTGAGATTTGGGGTCTCTGTGAGAATAGGTTGAGATTCTGGCTCCATTTCTTGAGACCTTTACTTTCTCTGGATCTCAGATTTTTCCTTAGTAAGTGGATCAAGCTAAGGTGTGAGGTCCTGCATCATAGGGTTGTGAGACTGGACGGAGTAACATGGGAAACATTTGGGTGAGCACTTGAACCTGGAAGAGTCCAAGGTTAACATTGGCTTTACTGAACATAAGTTTAGTACTTTTTCTAAAAACTTACATTTAATTGACTCTATGTCAGACACTTTTTTATTTGCAGTATTTATATAATTGATAGTAATTATAAGATTAAATTAAATAGTGCACATAAAATGGCTGGGCTGGGAAGATGGCTCGGTGTTTAAAGTGCTTGCCATCCAAGCATGAGGACCTGAGTTTAGATCCCCCACACCCACGTAAATGTCAGGCAGGTGTGGCAGCCTATCTGTAACCCCAGGGCTCAGACGACAGAGAGAGAGGAGCCTCTGAGAAGCTGGCTCAGCAGACAGCCAGGTTAGTGAGTCTGGGTTCAAGTGAGTGGCCCTGCCTCAATACATAAGGTGAAGAGTGATTGAGGAAGGAACCCACATCAGCCTCTAGCCTCCACATACATATTCACACACATGCACATACACTCACACCTCACACATGCAACCAGATTTTTCCCTAATTGTTTTCCTTAACTGAAAACCAATGCTATCTAACTTTTCACGCAGACAGCCAGAGAAGTCAGAAAGTTTCATCTTTCTTTAGAAACCATTAAACTATTTCAGACCTTCTTTGTGATTCTCCATGTCTGACAGTATCAGTAAGAGGTGCACAGTGAATGGTCGTGAGAGGAGGAGCAGGAAGCACAGCATTAAGCATTCTGTTATTTTCACTCAGGAATGTCCTGATTTATGAGCTCTTTGCCTCATCTGGGTATAATCTTTAATTGCTCATTAAAAATTCTGCTCTCAAACATTAATCCTAATCACATCTGATGAGACATTTACCACACTTAAGAATATTTACCTCTAACTTCCTAATAACCAGTTTTGCTCATTCACCCTATAAAGATGCCATACACCATCATCCACTCAGAAAGGAGTTCATAAGCTTTGAGTTTTAGACAGTTTCCTTAGGCACTGACATGAATTAAGAAAGCAATCATAGATGGTCCCTTCTAATTGTATTCTCTTGCTTTTTACATTTTTGCTCCGTCCATATGATGAGATTTCCTCATCTAAATGATGTAACATTAATGTCTTAAGATGTCAGACCTTTACACTACCATTCCCTACAGACTGAGGTGCCTTGTCCACATGAAATCGGGCAAAGTATTTCTTCAGCATTTACCATGTGCCAGTATAAAATGAAGTATTTCTTGAGCACTTCCCAGCAGCATACCAAACAGCCCCAAAGTCTTATTTTCATTTAGATCAAAGAACAGCAATTATCATTCTCCTACAGCAAATGCCTCTTTATCTTTTAAGCCAGATTATCCAGTGTGTTAGCTGAGCAAGAAGCACTGCTTCAGGCTGTTTCTCCTTCCGATAAAAGAAGCAGAAACTGGCCAGTTGGGTAATGAGTCTCCAGCCCTCAGCTAGGAAGAGGTTTCCAAAAACATCAAGATCCATGACTTCCACCCATGCTCTGTGTGTGAGAGGGCACATCCTGGGTCCAAAGTTGCAACTAAGGAACTCAGGAATGTGTTCCCACATTCTAGGCATGTTCACAGACAGAAACTAACAATGTTCTCTGCAGTACAGACCCGATGTGATAAAAACATGCTGAAAATTAAAACAAAAGCCAACGTAAGCTACCTGTGAGTAAACATTTGGTTGGAGTGGGAGCATTGGGTAGGGTGTGAGAGACTTTCTCTGTGATTTTTACAGATTTTTCTCTGTAGTGGTAATGGCTCTACTATTGAGGAAAAACTGGCTTCACAGGGGCAGAGATGGAGTAGCTTGTGGTCATAGGATTGAAGAGATCTGGCCAGATCCCAGAAAGTTCTCATATTTGATCTGGTCTTGTTATTGACTTAGTCAACTAATCTCAAGTATTAATCAGGTATCTTACCAAAAGTCAGAAGCTCCATTATCTCAGCTTTGTAAAAAGTTCACATTGCTGCTTCCTACAAAACTAGGTGTCAGAACTTTTCACATAGGCACATAAGATGAAATCTGAATTATACTCAAAAGACCCATGAATTGAGTTGCCTGTCCGGGACTTGGTTTTCCAGTTAACAATGGCTCATCAGAAAGTCAAGAAAGAAAAAGCTAGAGAGGTGATTTAGTGGTAGAGTGCTTGCTGTCCTTGCAGAGGACCAGAGTTTTGGTCCCACCTCCAGCAACTCCTGTAACCACATCCTCCCGTAACTCCAGCTCCAGGAGACATACACCCTATTCTGGCCTCCTCAGGCACCCTTGAACAGGCTTGTATACATGCACATATACATAAGTAAAAATAAAAATACATCTTTTTTTAAAGCAAAGGAATAATGAATACTTGAGATATCTAAGAAAACAAAGAACCGGGTCTATTTTTTTTTTTAATTTCTTAAAGGTTTTCAAGAGCAAAAAGCATCCTTCTGCTTGCAGAAGACACCACAATAGAGTGCGCTGAGAGAAGTGCAGGGTTTTAATTTTCCTAGCCAATGTTAGAGACTCCCCTTGTTTAAAAGGCATAAACAACTCATGTTAATGAAAAACAAAACTGAATGCCCATGGCTGGCATTGCACTGCCACAGAGTCTGCCATTATTCCCAAGGGCCATTTACAGACACTTATTTATTCTAGGCCTGACCAGAAATCTTCCCTGTCCACCAGCAGTTATGGTAATTGCTCCAATTAAGGAAAATGGCATCTGTTTGAAACAGTGGGACATCAGCTAAAAGCAGAGGACTCCAGACACCCCAGACAGATGTTTCCTCTTGGAGCTGTGGGCAGACTGGATGGAACACCTTCAAAGAAAGATGCACGAGTGTTTGTCCATGTTCTGGATACTGGCAAAATTTATTTAGAGCAGCTAAGGAATAAGATCAAGCAAAACAAAGGGTAAAATGCCAAGGAAGTGGAATGTCATTGGAATGTTTTTACCAAACTGTTGAGAAAATAAATTGTGGGTATTGCCTTTCACTAAGGGACACACGCTGTTTTCTGATTTTATAACTGTCTTCAAATAAAGCAGACACAACCATTTACTTTTCTTCAACAATCATTTGGATAAAACTGCTGACTCGTGCAGAAATACAAGCTCAGAGGTCACCACTGACTGCACAGTGTGAAAACCAAAGCTAATGTGGAAAGCTTTCAATGTTTCTGCACACACACCTACACTTTACACAATTCTTCTGTCATAGGATTTTTCATACACGTGAAGAATAATACTACATTTCTTCTGCCTCAGTAATTAGGATAGTTATTTATTATGTGAACCAATATTATTATTACTTTTCTGTCTTGTATCCTAACGTTTATTATCTTTAAAAAGAAGAAAAAGGAATGGAGGGAGGGCATGCATTTCCGTGGAATCATTTTTTAAATTTATTTCTATTTTATGTGTATGAGTGTTTTGCTTATATGTATGTAAGTGCACTGTGTGAGTGTAATGCCCACAGAGACCAGAAAGGGGTGTTGGATCCCCTGGAACTGGAGATATAGATGGCTGTTAGCTGCCATGTGGGTGCTGGGAACCAAACACAGGTCTGCTGCAAGAGTAGCTGGTGCTCTTAACCTCTGAGCCATCTCTCCAGCCCCAAATACATATTTTCATTATGGGTCCTGTTTCTTTCTCAAGGACTCGTTTTTGTCTCTTTGATCCACTTCATCCAGTCCCTTTACCCCTAGCCCCAATATTTAAAGTACAAAATGAAAGAGGTCAAGGCTCTGTAGAGAGTCTACACTTTAGGACTGGTTTCTGATCTGTAAATGAAGAGGTCTGATACAAGAAACTATGAGGAAACTTTTAAAATATTTTATTTTATTATTTTTTATTTTATTATTACTTGTGTGTGTGTGTATGTGTGTATGTGTATTGCCTGAATGCATATAAGTAAACCTATATCGTGCAATGCCCAAGGAGGTTAGAAGAAGGCATCAGATCCCCTGAAACTGGAGTTACAGATGGTTATTAGCTGCCATGTGGGTGCTGGGAACTGAACCTGGGTCCTCTGCAAGAGAAGCCAGTGCTCTTAACCACACAGCCACCTCTCCAGCCCCTGAAGAAACTTTTAAATGTATACACAGAAAAGGTGGGAATTTGAGGAAGTTCTTATATAAGTCTAAAGTTACAGGTAATCTTTGATAATTTCTGGCTTTTTGAGTATATGTTTTAGATTTGTATTTGAAAAGTAAATATTATATAAGCATATATGAATGAACATTTAAATTCACATGTCTACACACACATGATCTTTATACTAGAAATTCCCACTGCTTCAAGCAAAACTAACGAAGTCTCTCTAGAGATAAAGTGCACCTGGGAAATGGCCCCACAGTGAGGGGCATTTTCTGTCTGGATTTGCTGGTCCAAAGTCCCCTGAAAGATAAGAACATAAGTAAATAAAGCAAATGGGCACACCCTATTAATTGGAGAGGGGTCAGATAGAAATGATCAAATCAAAAGTTACAACAGCCTATTCAATGATATATGAAGCCGCTTCTAATCTTTGCCTATAATTCTAGTTTTGCAGAATCCTGCTATAGGAAAAACGGAGCTGTTCGCTGTATCTGTAAAGAAAACTATGCTGGGCCTAACTGTGAAAGGTAAATAAATAAAATTCTCTATTTTTTGTGGGAACAAAGGAACTCTGTTTTTATGTTCATCAGATCTGCCACATTTCTTCTCAACATGTTTTGAGATTAATGCACAAGAGAGGGATGAGGGACTACATTTCAGAACCCTTTGGGGGAACTGTTCTCAAAACTCAGGTCCCAATACAGATATAATAATATGGTCCCTCAGGGTCTGGACCAGGGCCATATCTCAGGATAAAGTTACAGGGAAGGAGGAAAGTAAAGAATGGGTGTGATGGGAAGATTCTCTAGATGATTTTACAAACAGTCTTCTTTCTCTCCATCATTATGAACCAGTACTATAATTAATGTCCCTCCCACAAAGAGTGAGGCATCCTACATAAATAGAAAGTGAATCCTCTATTGTGAATCCTCTATTGCTCTATAGAGTGAAAAACTGAAAAAGGACTAACCTATTATTTAAGCCGTTCTTTATGCCGCTTCTTAGAAAACAAAACCCAAGAGAGTTTGGATGTTGTGAATCCCTATTTCCTGTTTACACAAGATATGCTTTTTAATTGCCCTGGGATTTGCTCAAATAAGAAAGACTTTGGCAGCTAAGCATGGGAGGCTTCCACTTAGTGATTTCCTGGTAAGATATTTGCCATTCGCTCCACCTGTCAGTAGCTCACAGTTTTCCAGTATAAAATGCCTTTCACTAGACGAGTCTGGCAGAGATGCCTTTGTATCTGTAACAGAGATACCATGAACACTGGCCTCGCTCTTGGGCACAGGCAGGCCCATAATATTATAGTTCCATAAAGACAGGAGGGAGGAAGAGCCAGAGGTATTAGTTAAACATTCGAGCTAATAACTTATCTGCAAGATGCTCACTTCCTCAACAGCACACACAGGCTAACCCCTCAGTGGGATTCAGCAAACTCAGCCTATGGCTTAAGAAGTAAACCCTTAATCACAAGTCATCTTCTCCAAAGAAAACACCATCTTGCAGAGAGTAGTTCTGAAACTCAAAAAGAGAAAGAAAGAAAGAAAGAAAGAAAGAAAGAAAGAAAGAAAGAAAGAAAGAAAGAAAGAAAAATAGAAAGAAAGAAAAGAGAGCTACAGCATCTGTGATCTGTGGTACAGGGGAAAATTTTCTACATTGTTTTACCGATTATTAAAAACACAAACTGTGGGTGATTCTTGTACCCAGTGAGTGGAATTTTTCCTTTCTGTTAATGTTATAGGAGGAGAACTGAGAGCTGAGGGACCACATGAATTTATTCCTTAGGAGAACTAACAAAAGTGATCAGATGGGATGATTAATTAATGTTCCTGACACAATCATTCTATATTTCCTGACTTGAAGACACAGGACTATGAGGCTCATAATTAATAATTGTCTGTCTCAGTGGGAGGGCTAAGGATTGTTAGCCAAGGATGGTGCTATTTTCTCCTCAGTATCTGAAGTTAAGCTCTCTGGAATCTGATTAGGACAGAGCAGTATTGCTAATGGACTGTCCAGTGTCTTCTATGAAGACTTCATAGCTCCAGGCAGAGCCCTGCAAATCAAGTGTTGGCCAATGCAAGAGTGAAATGCTCTGGGTTTTAAGAGTGCAACCCTAGCCAGAATGTAAGAGGTCTGCAGTCAACAGGGGCTCCTGCCCTGACACAAAGCAGCATGCCCACCACAAACATATAATTAAAGATAATAAATTGCCCTGCACATATCAAAGGCTCATAGGATTTGCCATTACCCAGTGAGGTTGGGTTGGATGTGATTTTTATACTGGCCCCAGAGAGACAGGACTTGTGAAGAATACCAGAAGGGCATATACTCAGAGGGTTCTAAATACCACAGAGATACTTGCACATTCATGTTTATTGCTGCACCATTCACAATAACCAAGATCGAGAACCAGCCTAAACCTCTACCAACATATGAATGAACATGTTAAGTAGAATTAAATTATGATATTTTCAGAAAAATGGCTGAAACTTGGTGGAGGTCATTATGCTAAGTGAAATAAGCCAGACTCAGAAAAACAAATGTTGAATGTTTTCTCCCACATGTGGAATCTAAATTTAAATTGGGGTGTGTGTGTGTGTGTGTGTGTGTGTGTGTGTGTGTGTGTGTGTGTGTGGTCAGAGTATAGAGGGAGCCGATGTGAGGGAATAAAGGGAGCTGCTATGAGAGGAGAGGAAAACGTCTAAAGGGAGGAAGAGGGGTAGCAAGAGGGAATAATGGAATATATGTGACATGAAAGCAGGAGGAATTATTTGGGGGAAGAAGGGGACCAACGAAAGGGGAGTAAGGGGGTCGGGGAAGGTAGTAGAGGGGCAGATAAAAATAAAGTACAATGGTGTATGTGTATGAAAATGCCATAAAGGAAGCTGAGTGTTGAGATTCAGCATTGGTCGGTACCTCAACATGACCACTTTGTACTCCTCCGGGGGAAGTTATTTGAGTTCTCTCAGTGCCGATTTCTACTTCCACAGAATGGGATAAGTGAAGGCACCTGCCTCATACGCCTGCCATGAGACCATACTGACAGGTTTACAGTATAGGATCTGGCTTTTAGTGAGAGGCAGCTGATCGCAGATGAGTCATGGCCTTTGTCCTGTGTCCACCACTGGTGTAATGTGTGCCTGGAATGAGTTAGCTCATCTTCCTGATTCTTAGTTTCCTTAGCTAGAAATTATGATCGCACTAAACAGTGTCACCTATTAATTGTCTGTTATGATGTCCTCCCCACTTTATATTTATCTGCCAGTCTTGCAACCACTCTGAGAGGAGCTCATACGTTGTCATTTTGCGGATAAGGAAACTGAGCCAAGGGAGATGATGGGACTTGTCTTGAAGCCACAACACTACTGAGTGGGGGACATGGGAACAGTCTGGGTAAAAGTCTTCAGGTTATTGCTCTGTCCTTGCACGGCTTTCCCTAAGCATCTGTTATTGGAAGGATTTTAATCATTTAGATGAGCCTCCGAGATTTAGATGAGATCCCTGCTAACCATTAAACCCCATGAACAGGATCAGCATCCACTGAGGGACCAAAAGTAAGCTTCTTTTCTAGGACCTGTCACCTGTGGGAAGGGCAGTGTGAGCAGTTTTCTTGGCTGCCTCTGCTCTTTCCTGTTTTCACTCCCTCCCACCCTCACCCTTTGTCCACCCCTCTTAAAGGGGATGTCCCACAGTCCCTTATATCAAAAATTGGTGTAAACACCATCTCACAAACCAGGGTCGAATGGCGTTGGTACCAGTTCATCTAAGACCCAGTCTGTTGTCTTCAAGGAACAAGTCTAGGAGAGGAGATAGACCAGAAAACCACTCATCACAAGGCAATAAATAGTAAAGCCAGGTTCAGTTGCACACACTCTTAGTCTCAGATACCTGGTAGGCTAAGGCAGGAGGATCCACTTGAGCCCAATTCAGGACCAGCCTGGGCAACAAAATGAAACACTGTGTCTTTAACAATTAAATAAGAAAATGCTAAATAGTATGACAAGCAACACCTGTAGCAAAAAGCTGTCGTGGAGGAAGGGCTCCCTTCCTGTGGAAGGTCTAGATGGAGCATCCAGAATGAGGTGGCTTTAGCTGCTTCAGGTTTGTGTTTGGCCCATGAAATGAGTGGAGGGTTTCTGTTCTTAAGCTGTCTGAATTAAGCTTCTCCTAATCCATGATTTCAATGTTAGTGAACTTGAACCTTTCTACACAAGCTTTCCAGCTTCTTTGTACGGATTTCTATTTTAAACATTTTTCTATTTTATCATTTTTTAAGTAAAAATGATTCCAGGTTAAAAACCCAATGTCTTTCTGTGCTTGGAGATGACTTTACCAAGTGATGGTGATTTAGTCTGTTTTCTGTTACCATAGCTATATGCCACAGTTGATAATTTATAAAGAAGAAAATTCATTTCTTAAATGTCTGGAAGGTGAGAAGTCCAAGGTTGAGGGGTACACCTGATGAGAGCCGCCTTGCTGGTAGAATCCTGAAACGTTCCAGAGTGGTATGGGGCATTTCATGATTGAGCAAGTTATCCAAAGAGAGCACTCTTAGAAAGCCACCCACATCATAGCTCACTGATTCACTAACCCATGAATGGATCAATCCAATCACCCACCAAAGGTCCTGCCTCTCAAATATCATTAGCACATGACTTTGGGGATGAATTTCCAGCATGTGCAATTCAGGGGATGCATTCAAGCCACTACAGGTGGGTTCTTTTTTCAGTTTTTAAGTTTATATGACTGTATGCTAACATTTCCTGGAAATCTTTGGATTTCTGAGCCCTCTCAGTTTCCCTTCACCACCCACTGGAAAGGAATACCTAGTGAGTGAGCCCCGAACACACGTTTTTATTTTGTCTTGGGTTCTCATGCTGCTTTGTGAACTACTGCTACAATTCAACCTCTACTGCCAAACCAGCGGAACAGAACAGCATTTCCCACACTGCAGTCCAAGAACACCTGCTACCCTCAGGCAGACTTCTGGAGGTTCGTGACTTCCTCGAGAACATTTTCTTAATTTTATGTGATAAAATTTTCTTAATATTAGTAACAATCATGAGGAAAGTGTTTATGAATTGCAATTTCTATAATATTCCTTTATAACAAAGGGAAGTCTGCCTCACTAAAAGGGAAGGAAGTAATAAGAGTGACCGCATATCAAGGACATGTCACAGGTGACTGGGCGTCAGAAAGCATGACATCGAGACAAACTGTAAACAAAAAAAAAAATTCTGAAAAGAAAATTGGTAGGAGAAAGAGTCAGCACACAGCACAGAGGGGCAGCAAGCAATGGTCTCCCAATCCTGTGCCACATCACGCTGCAGCAACCACACTGCACCAAGACATGGCCCATTAGCTTGAATTAATGTTCACTTAAATTTGTTTCCTTTAAGTTTTGTGTTTTGTTTGAAATTCCATTGTGCTCTTTTGTTTTTGTTTGTGTGGGGTTTTTTTTTTTTTTTTTTTTTTTTTTTTTTTTTTATTGGTGCTTTTTTGTTTTTTTTTGTGGGGGTTTTTTTTTTTTTTTTTTTTTTGGTCTTTTTGAGACAGGGTCTCCCTGTAGCCCCAGCTGTCCTGGAACTCACTGTGTAGACCAGGCTGGCCTTGAACTCACAGAGATCTGCCTGTCTCTGCCTCCCAAGTGCTGGGGCTACAGGCGTGCACCACCACGCCCAGCTCATTGTGGTTTTTTTCAGGCATCCTAAAGCCATAGGCATAAGGAGTTTCCACCTACTTTACATTTGAACTATTTTGAGGTCATTTAAATGAACACTGGAGGATATATTCCATGAAAATGTTTATTCTTTAAAGTGGATTCATATATATATACAACTTGAAAGGTCTACAACATAAAACACGTTTTGCTTACTCTCTCTTTGATTCCGCTGTGCAACAAAGATCCCTGCAGCCACACATCTTGCCTTCACAAGTATGTCCAGGATTCAGCTTGCTGGGGCTCCTGCCTGCCTCTCTCTTCTGAAAGTCCTTCTCCCTCTTAGTGGACATGCCACTCCAGGATCCACCAGCTCAACTAGAGAACTTTTGATATGGACTTCCCTAAGACTATGGTTGTGGTGCTAAAAATATGCAACAGTTGGGCGTGATGGTGCATGCCTTTAATCCCAGCACTCAGGAGGCTGAGGCAAAAGAATCTCTTTGAGTTCCAGGCCAGCTGCGGCTATGGGGAGACCCTGTCTCAAAAAGACAAAACACCACACACACACACACACACACACACACACACACTAACATTATTGAGTGTACTCAGTGTAGCAGACAATGTTGTAAGTACTTTGCATATGATGACTCATTTAAGCCTCAAAAACTACTATTGGGGATTGTTTTTAGCCTTATTTACAGAGGAAGAAAATGAGACATAGAGGGTTGTTACTTGCACAAAATCACATGATTTTTTAACCTCTGCTATGAAACTGTGAGTTCATCTACAGGAACTACATCCTGTTTATCCTCTTTTCCTGCATGAAGTACCTGGCATATTATTGGTACTCAGCCATATATATATATATAATTTTTTATTGAGCTTCTGTAATTTCATACAATAGGTTTTTGTTTTTGTTTTTGTTTTATTTTTGGTCTTTTTGAGACAGGGTCTCCCTGTAGCCCCAGCTGTCCTGGAACTCACTATGTAGACCAGGTTGGCCTTGAACTCACAGAGATCCACCTGCCTCTGCCTCCCGAGTGCTGGGATTAAAGGCGTGCACCACCATGACCAGCCATACAATAGTTCTTAATCAAACTCCTCCATCCATGCCCTCTCCATCCCCCCACCGAACCTCATGTATTCCTCCATACATGTTAAATCCCATTCATTCAGGCATTTGTACCCAAATGCCCTTCAGTGTAAATGTGTCCACTGGAGTCTAGTCAGCCCATCTAGAGATCATATGTAAGTCATACTCTCCCTCACCCGTTAGCAATCAGTCTTGAATCAGTAATACTTTTTTTTTAGGTTTGTTTGTTTGTTTGTTTGTTTGTTTGTTTGTTTGAGACAAGATTTCACTATGCATACCTGACTGGCCGGGAACTCACTATGTAGACCAGGCTGGCTGAGACCTCACAGAGATCCACCTGCCTCTGCCTCCTGAATGCTAGGATTAAAGTCATGTACCACCATGCCTGGCAAGTAATACTTTTCTGACTAAAAGGAAGCAGCAGTTGTCTCTTTAAAAAAGAAATGGCATGATAAGAGTCAGTTGTTTCCTGCCTCATTGTACCCCACACTTCCCACTCTATCCCAGCAAAATGGAAAGGGGTGGCCCAGAACTAGCTAAATCAAGTCACTATTTTCTGGCTAATTGAAGTTGCAAAGGGAAGCTGCCTGCTGTTGCAGATTAGAAAATCTGCAGCCCTTTCTGGGAAGATCTGCTCTTCTCCTTCTTATCCATTATGACCTTCACTTTACACAAGGTACACCTAAAGATGAGGAACCTGATAGAGCCATGAGGAGGCTTAGTCTAAGCTCATAAACTTAGTGATAAATCAAAATCCAAAACCCATGGCCGTCATGTCCAGTCCAGTTTTCGGATCATAAACTTATATGATCTCAATGTTTCTGCTTTCATGTTCCGCATACTTTGCCTTTAATCGTGTACTTTGATCAGTCTTTAGATTTTGTGGTAGAATGAGAAGTGAGCTAAGACCATGTGATGATTTATCATGTGGGTTTTGTTGCTGGAAGATCAGAGAAGAAGAATGGGGCAAATCAAAACAAATCCAGGGTGACCTTAAAAGCTTAAAATGTGGAGTTTAAAGTGTGAGGCAAGAGAAGGACTTTGGGAAAGAGGGACAGGTGAGGAAGGGGGAATGTAGTGCTGTCAGAGAAGATGGTGATGATGACTTTTGATGATGGCCTTGACAATAGAAAAGAAAAATAAGGAAGACAGAGGAAAAGCACTAACAGTTATTGTGCCTTTTGGTGATGCAGAAATTTAGCCTAATTCTCTTGAGAAGGCAACAAGATTTTTGAACAAGCTATCAGCTCTGTTGTTTTCCTTGAGTTTTTGCTCCTGCTCTCTGTCTTGCCTCTGACCTCTGGATATCTAGCCTTGAATCAGCTATCTTCCTTATTTCTCAGTTTTTCTCTCTTTTAATATCTTCTTCTTTAACCTAAAAAATGGCTACAATATGACCTTCCCCCCTGCAAAATTCTGAGCCACCCAGGCAAGGAGTTTTGAATGTTGGGTCCCTCCAAAATCCAAAACTTGGTTTTCTTCTTTTGTGTGTGTATATGTGTGTACGTATATACATGTGTTCCGCTGACAGCTGTATGGCCCTTGAAGGAAAAGTAGGAGAGAAAGGGAAAAAAGTCTGCTCCAAATTCCCAGACAATAGCTGTTAGTCAAAACTGCCTTTTGGGTTTGTTTTGGTTTGGTTGTTTTGTTTTATTTTGTTTTGGTCTGGGCATGGTGGTACATGCCTATAATCCTAGCATCTAGGAGGTAGGAGAAGAAGGATCAGGGGTGCAAGGTCATCCTTGGCTACATAGCAAGTTCAGGGTCAGCCTGGCTATATAAGACCCTGTCTTAAGAAAAAAGACAAACAAAAAGCCAAATAATGTATGTTTTTTATTTTTTTTTACATTTTGCCTAAATAATATGACATTAACTGAAATAACAAAGTTCATATGCTATAGTCTTTTCATGTGCATTGTAAATGTATCCACTTTATTTTCCTTAGATAAATCAAATCACTAATGTATCTCAGTATCTCAGCAGGAGATAATGGAAGAAAAGCAATAGACTGAACTATGTGGTACCAGGGCTCCAACACTGACTCCAAAACCAACTGTTGGCCCTATCTTTACATCTTTGTCATTAACTATTTGAGGGAAAGACTGGGCATGATTATTCAGCTGTTACATTTATTAATTTAACTCACTAGTGCCAGACTTGTGAAACAGAATGAGCATCAGACCTTGAGTTCTGCAAGATTGTTAAGCCCTGCAGCAATGAAGAGGCCTCAAGTTTATCCATGCTGACTTCCTTACCCGTAGATGTAAGGCTTTGTGGAGGGCAATCAGTGAGGAAATATTTGCATGGTCAATCTGTAGGACTCAGAGTTAATCTATAACTTCATAGTTGACTTTGAACCTACCACCAACAGGTGGTCTTAAAACTCAAAAGAGGTTTCCATCATAATTGAGACTCTAATTTGCTGGGTAGAAAACTTGGTTTTCTTCTTTTGTGTGTGTATTTGTGTGTGTCTGTGTATACATGTGTTTGTGTGTTTATGTGTGCATGTGCATGTAGAGGCCAGAGGTGAAGATTATAGGTCTTCCTTAATTGTTGTCCATCTTATTTTTTTAAAATAGTCTCTCACTGAACTTGGAGCTTGCCATTTCAGCTAGACTGGCTGGCCAATGAGCTCCAAGAATCTACCTGTCTCTGCTATTTGAGGGAAAGACTGGGCATGATTATTCAGCTGTTACACTTATTAATTTAACTCACTAGTGCCAGACTTGTGAAACAGAATGAGCTGGGACTACAGGCCACATGCAACAATACTTTACTTTTGTTTTGTTTTGTTTTCTTATGTGAATGCTGGGAATCAAGCTTAGGTCTCATGGTTGCCCAGCAAGCACTTTACCAGCTCAGCCATCTCCCAGCCCCCTTGGGTTTCCCTCTTGTGGAAGACCAGAAGACAACCTATAGTGAGTAAATGCAATAGAATCAAGTAGAGAAAACAAAGATGCTTGTATCTGGCATCGAGGAGCTTTGGCTAGTCCTTTTACCTCCAGACCACTAAGATTCCCAGCTACACATTAAGGTACTTCAATGAGCCTAAGAGTCAAATATTTTCTGTTTGGTGAACTACAGCAAAGGACAGCAATTCAATCCAGCCACTTGCTCCATAGATGAATAATTTATGTGGGTTTGGGGACCAAAGGCCCTATAAATCTGAGCTACAAAGACATGAAGGAATACAAATAAAAAGCTCATTGAACATTTCCTCTTGGGGTATTTCTTTGTGGAGTGTGAAGAACTTATATTCATCCTCTTCTCTTCCACAGACTTTGACTTCTAGAGTTCATTTTATTATGTTTAATTCATTTCCTATTTTTTCAGAACAGGGACTGGGTGTTTTTCCTCTTCCTATCTTCCTCTATTCCTTACATAAAACAGACATGAATTGTCCCTCTGTTGGATATACTTATTCATTCATGCATAGCAGCAGCAATGTGGTCCAGGGTGGAGCAAAGGAAAGAACATCAGAGTTAGAAAGTCTGGGCCTTGAACTCTGACTTCCTAACTATGTGATCCTGGAAAACTAAAGTGTCGTCTCCACCTCAGAATTCCAGGCCTGTGTGGCCTTTTCTCAGGTGTCAGTGGTAACTGAGCAATCTCACATAGAAACTATAAGATACAATGTAAGCAAAGGATATAAAGATGGAACATATCCAGGATTAGAGCTTCACCAAAAAAACTGACATTTCGGCCGGGTGTGGTGGTACACACCTTTAATCCCAGCACTCAGGAGGCAGAGGCAGGTGGATCTCTGTGAGTTCAAGGCCAACCTGGTCTACATAGTAAGTTCCAGGACAGCTGGGGCTACAGGGAGACCCTGTCTCAAAAAGACACCCCCCCTAGAAAAAAAAAACTGACAGCTCACAGCACAGCTTTGGAACTTGATCTCTACATTTTCCTGGTAAATGGGTTGTATCTATTCCCCAATTTCAGCCTATCTCCTAAATGATTTTAGGGTTATTTTCTCAGAGGGAGAATGATACAGCAAGAATAAAGACCTAATAAGGGAAAACTAGCTCCTTCTGTTCAAGAGGATGAAATCTCTGGCCTGGATGGAAACCTAACATTCCAGTCTACCTAAAACATAAACCAATTAATCCAGACCACCCCTCCGGAGGGTGGGACCGTCCTTAGGAAGACAGGCTTACCGCAAGCCATGCTAAAGAGATAGGAGTAACTATCCCTTTAGTGGGATTCTGTACCTTTCATTCCCAGAATTCCTACCTCCTCCCTCCCCAGCCTAGTCCCTCTAAGCCACCATGAGGTTTGGATGAGTCTGTCTGCCTCTCTGGGTCCTGACTCCAAAAGGTACAGCTTTTCTTTTTTTCTTTTTTGCTGTCTTCTCCTTTCCAGACGCTGGCCAGAACCGAAGTATGCTTTTTCTGGGATTCTAGGCGTCCATCCTTGTTCTCTAGAGCTCTCCTCACCACCAAGGGCTGCCTGATGTCATGTGCTTGATGGCCATCCCTGCTTAACTTGCACTGCATGGCTTCGCTCCTTCTCTTCTCTATTCTCCTCCTCCAGACAGCTGCTGTGATTTACAGCATGCCTGCCCTGAAGTTTTTTGTTAATAAAATTGTCCTCTTTGAATTCAAAAAAAAAAACTAAGTCTTAGGAAAAAGACTGCGCGAACATGCAAAAAAATATTGATTAGTTCAGTTACAGTCCTGGGATTGCAGGTGTGATTTGTTTTCTATCAGTACTCTGTTTTTCAATGTTTTGAATCATGGTCCTCTTACTCTGAAGGGAAGACTTCCTTTTGAAATGTAGTATCTTACTATTACTAGCTAGAACCTGTTGATTGCCTTGGAAAGCCATCCCTTCAAAGCTCTCCTCTCCCAAGGCCACTCCCCAAACCAACGCTGCCGCATCCGGCCTTGTTCCTGTTCTGCTCTGCATCCGCCCTGCGCTCTGAGACCAACAGGGCTTCTCTCAACTTCGCTTTCACCTCACTCAGAAACCACTGCAGGCTTTCTTCTTATTGGTTCTTTTCACGTGAGAACTAGCCCCTCTGCCTGATCTTCGTTTCCATGGTGGAATGACCACATGCTTCTTCCAGCTCTCCCAGGCTGTCTTCAGCCCCACTTTGCCCCATCTCCCACACTAGTTTTAGGTGCCACTGCAGAGAACATTCCACAGTCAGCCAGCGTGTGTAGTTTAACTTTCACGGTGTCCTCTAGTCTTGAAAAATGCAATGCCACATAAAATCCAAATGCCCACTTTTTTTGTCAAAGATAGTATCTGCTAGCCCAAGTCCTTTGTTCCCTGAAGACTAACAGTGTGGTAACAACTGATTAGAGCCTGACAGCAAGTGCCCCCTTAGATGGGGCCAGCAGTCCCACCTCTCAAAGCAATCCTCTGTTGGCACCTTTGGGAAAGAGGAAGCACTTCTTCCTCCAGGCAGAGGCAGTCCCTCCCAGAGTGCACAGCTGGGCACATGGAGTGAAGGCTGAAGAGAGTTCAGTCTGTCACTCCCATCCAGCTGGGCACACTTGCTAAAGGTCCAGCTAGCATGATATAGGCATCGGCTCTTCCCACTCAGTAACTGCAGGGAAACACCTGGTCTGGGTTGACTCACAAACTACAGCACCCAGAAGAGCAGCAACCAGACTTCTGCTCTGTTTATTTCCGGTGTTCTCAGTTCTGCCACCTGCTTTGTCCCCCATACTACCTTTGTTCTGTTGCAAGATGGCAGCCAGTAGCTAAGGGTGTGATCTGCTGCCTTTCTCTTTATCTGAGGACAGAGAGAATATCCTTTCGTGACTTTCAAACGAATGTCTGAGCTATGCTCCCAAGAAATCATCCCAAGCCAATCACTTCAGGCTAGGAGAATACTCAGCACTGATTGGCTCAGGGTCAGTTCCTTGAAATTTTATTATGGCAAGACAGGTAGTGATTCAGTTCTCAATACAGGTGCCACTAACATTTTGGCCAGGATATTACTCAGCTGTCCCCTACTGATGCATCTCATTGTAGTACATTTGAGAGTAAATTTGACCCCACCCATCACATGCCTGCTCTGCACATCAATCCTGAGAGTACTAGCAATGCCCATACACTAATTTAACCCTGACACTTCTTCGTATAGAGCCTGGCTGAGCTGGATGGTTTACTATGCACTGAGAAGGGGTGGACTCTGAAGCTAATAGGGGTCTGGGGATGTGCCTGTTGTCTTAGCACTTGGCAGACTGAAGCAGGTAGATGGATTATGAGTTCAAGACCAGCCTGGGATATATAGAGGGGCACTGTCTCAAAGTAAATGATATATAAAGAAATATCGGACTAGCTTTTAAAAAAAACAAATGTCTTGTCATATTAACAATATAGAAGAATAGGAATGAATTCTGGGTGGGCATCTACAAACGTTCACTTCACCGTCTATGTTGGAAAGATGTTTAAAACAATGGAATAACAACTATGGATGCTAAAATAATTAACATGTTAACACCCTTCAGATGTGCTCCTGGTTACTATGGAAACCCCTTACTTGTGGGAAGCACCTGTAAGAAATGTGACTGCAGTGGAAATTCAGATCCCAATCTAATCTTTGAAGATTGTGATGAAATCACTGGCCAGTGTAGGAACTGCCTGCGCAACACCACAGGATTCAAGTGTGAACGCTGTGCTCCTGGCTATTATGGAGATGCCAGGACTGCCAAGAACTGTGCAGGTACAGAGCCAAAACCCTCAGCAATGTGGCCAGCATTGTTCTCTGTCAGTACTGAATTTAGATAAAGAGTTTATCTTGGGGGAAATATTGCAAGTGCTCTCTTGACACTTTTCTAGGGCAATGCATAGTGTGCATACAAAATTTACCAGGGCTAGACATTTTTGTCAAGGCTACCGATGAACCTTGGCACATTGGGAGAGTGAAACAAGAGGCATCGACACATTACATTCATCTTTGCAGTTCTGATTGAAGAAATAACTCATATCTTGAAGAATTACCTATCAATGACCAGAGAACTCAATGAAATCTTGTGTGGTTCAAATCTGGTTTTTTTGTTCTGGAAGCTGTGTCTCATCTTTCAGTTATGCTTAGTAAACTGATATTTCAGAGAAGTGAACTAGCAAACCAAAGATACAGTTCAAATCACACACACCCCTCAATTCTTCAAATTATCAGGGTAAATACTTCAGGGATAGTGTAAAAGATCTTTCATGTTAAACTTCATTTTGATTGACATGTATACATCTTATTCTTAATTTTTCCAATTCATTTGCTGCATAGATTGAAGCTCTTCCCAAGTAAAGTTCAGTTGCTTTCCGTCAGGAGTAAAGGGAACCAAAACTGAGTATTTTTACCCTTATGTGACTTTGAGGAAGGAAGGGAGAGAATCCCTACTGGACTCTGTGGCGTGCTTTCTGGGAAATCCCCTGGTTGAAACAGTCTCACTTGAAAGAAACTACAAAGTGAAGAATTTTGTTTTGTTTTACTTTGCTTCACTTTACTTTGTTTTTGTTGGGTTTGGGGTTATTTTTGTTTTTCTTTCTTCTTTTTCCTTTTTTTTTTTTTGACACAGTGTCTCACTGTGTAGCTCCATCTGGCCTGGAACCCACTTCATAAACAAGGCTGGCCTCCAACTCACAAAGACCCACCTGCTTCTGCCTTCTGAGTGCTAGGATTAAAGGTGTGCCTCACCATGTCAGCACAAAGAGAAGAGTTTAAAATTGAGAAGGGTGCACATATGATTTGACCAAATAGACATGTGTGTGGACAAAGAATGAGAGCAGGAAGAAGGGAACGCTGTGTGCAGTCAGACCAGAAAGAACAGCATCAGAAGTGCAGCGGCATTTGGGGGCCGGAGAGATGGTTCCACAGTTAAGAGCACTAGCTGCTCCTGCAAGGGCAGGAGCCTAGCACCACATGGCAGCTAACAACTATCCATAACTCCAGTTCTAGAGGATCTGATGCCCTCTTCTGACCTCTGTGAGCACTGCATGCATGGGTGCCCTTACATACATGCAGGCAAAATACTCATACAAATAAATAAATAAATAAATAAATAAATAAATTTTTAATCTTTATTTACTTGTGTATATGTGTACATGATAATTATAAATAAAAGTTTTTAAAGAAGTGTACTGGCAAAATAAAAGCCTGAGAAATTGACGTCTTTATTCTTAAGAAATCTGCTAAACCTATATTTAAATAACAAAGATGCAGATCACTCCTAGAAGAAAAACTATGGGAAGCAATAAAGCATGACCTTGAAAATGGTTTAATAAATCTGCATTTTTTGTAACATTACAAGCTGAACTGTAATAATTGATGTCCCCTTTGGAGCTAATTTTTTATAATTATTCTTTAAGGCAGCTGAGAGATGGTGGAAAAAGCTCATAGTTCCATTCTAGCCAATGACTGGCTAGCAGAGATAGCTTAGGAATTCCTCTTCAAATATTACATATTTATTTCTACATGAAAACTCAGAGGAGAGTCTGGAGTATAGCTCAGTAGTAGAACATATGGTTGCTTTCATCCCTACTGTTCCTCTCCCCCACACACAAATTAAGAGTGGAAAATTAAAAGTCTGATAAGATTGAGTTTTGTCCCTGTTGTTATTCAAAAGGCATTACTGAAAATCCTCAGTGGGTAAAGATGAGCCCTCGGGCATTTAAAATTCATTTAATATGTTCCTAAGTCATTCCCTGGAATTAGTCCTATGATCCCCTGATAGCTCTCCTTTGGAGGCTTGGAGTCTGTCTTGCCAAGGGTCAAGTGCTTGTGAGCCAAGAATTGCTCCTGGGCCTCCTCAGTCTCTCCTCTGGGGCTATTCTCCCCCACCTGGCAGGGACCAGCCCTACTGTTGGATTCACAGAGATTCTGAGCAGTGAAAGGAAGGCTTTTGATTTCAAGGTGAATGCTGAGTTCTGTGATCATTAAGTCTCCTATGAAATTTCCCTGAGTATTTAAAGAGTTGGGAGAAGAATCCTAGGACATGGAGATTCCATTTTGCCTCAAGGTCACATTTGAACCTCTCACTTGTTTGAGCTGAACTGGCTAAAGAGCACTGCCTTGATATCACAGATTCCACAGTTTTAAGGATGAATACAATTAAAACCTACTGAATAATCAGTATTTCTGGGAAAATATTGCCCTATTTTAAGCTTTTGAAGATGACTCCCTAATCTCTTGTTTTTGTTTCCCACAGTGTGCAACTGTGGGGGCGGCCCATGTGACAGCAGAACTGGAGAATGCTTGGAAGAAGGTTTTGAACTCCCTACAGGCATGGACTGCCCAACCATAAGTAAAAATAACAGTACATGAATGACTAACCCACTTTCTCTAATGTGCTGCAGGTGTGGGGTTAAGAGGAGCCATTTTAATCAGAAATTTTTTTAAGATGGAAGGAAAGATCTGACTCCCACAAACTGTCCTCTGACCTACAGAGAGAGAGAGATGCACATCACACGTACCTGCACCAACACCCCTACCTCAGACAGCACATAAAATGGATCCCTCTCTGTTCACCATCAGATTCTAGGCTCTGCTCCTCCTGCCCTCCCACCACTAAAGGACAAACACCCTGCTGTCACCTGGAACCAGTCCACCCATAATGCACTGGAATCCACTAAAAGTTATTAAGAACCATCTTATATCACTCTCTCTAGAAACTGCTTCAGTCTCACCTCTGGATAAAACACTGTCTGCAACCCAGGCTAATGAACCCTGTACAAAGCTCCCTGGTGGTCTGCCCGATGTTATTCAGCAGTTAGATGGTTTATGCTGACATAACTCCACTTTAGGATGTCTACTTATCAAGTCTTCAGGTTCAGCATCAGGCTCCCAAGGGCACAGCTCAGTCTCCCTGCACTGGCTATCCAGCTCCTCAGATAATATGATCTACAATGCTTTATAGCACCTATAGTCACTGAGACACCAAGACCCATAAATAGCTTTCTCCAAGTCATTCCAAATCTGAGGTATGGCCAGAAATGAAACATCCATGCATTACAAAATGGAGTTGCCTTCTTTCTTTCCTGATTGCTCTGCCTTTCATGAGCAGTAAATCATGAACAGTTATACCAGAAACAAAACTTTGGTCTCAAAGAATATTTTAAAAGTAGGCAGCCCCTCCCCCAAACCAAAGTGTGTTGGTCCCAAAGTCCTTCTGGCAGGAGAGATTGATATTGCCAGTGTATTACATCTTAGAAGATGCCCAGCAGGGCAAAGCCTGCACAATTATCAACTTGACAGTTCCCCGGCCAGGTCCACTGAAAGACATCAAGATTCCTGCATAGCCCTAAGCTTCTCCTTCGGGCAGCCTGATGTGCTGGCTGGGACTCATTGCCTAAAAGAGCTCATAGGCAATACCATATAGACCTTCCAATAACAAATTAACATATTAACACGCATTAATCCTTTAGTCTCTGTCAGTTCTCCAGCAGACTGCCCTGCCTGAGGGAGAGAGCTTAGAAACTGGCAAAGTGCAAAGGGAGTCAAGACAGGGTTTGGAGCTTGGTGTACAGTACTTCTGAGTGTGTCCATGGAGGACCATTGTGTTTTAGGGGCGATCACAGTGTAAAAGGTGACCAGCAATGAGAAACGGAGGCCTGTATCTCCATGTGCCCAGATTCAGCCTGAACTTTGGCACCACCTTCAGAGACCAGGTCACAGCATTAGCAGATGGTACCCTACAAACCTGCTTCAGATCTGGATAAGTAGGGTCAGGGGAGAAGCCAAATCCTCCCTGGGGGAGGCAAAGGCAAGTGTTGGCATTCCAGTGCTGTAGGAAAGGCTGACATAGAAAGAAAGATGCCTGATCACTACCCTGCTGCCCCCAAGCAAGGGATGGAGCAAGAGACAGGAGCCTGACAAGAACAGATGTTTCCCCGGAGCTCCCCACTACTAAGAAGAAGTGACTTCTCCTTGCCCACTCATGTCATGGCGGTCTTGGCCTTTGTGCTTCCTTTCTTGTGAGAAGTTAGTGTTCCTGTTAACCTAGTCCCTATTTATTACGTTCTAAGTGGGACTTGTTCCTGATGTAGTTTGCTGGGAAAAAAAGACTAGTTCTATATGGCCCAGATCAGTTCCTCAGAAAACAAAAATAAACATGCTATTAGTCAAGACGTGCACATCCATAATCCACATAAAGTCATATGCTTCCAGGCTGACTTTTGACTCTGGAGAAATGGCATGCCCGTTTCATTCACAGGATGTGATAAGTGCATCTGGGACCTGACCGATGACCTGCGGTTAGCTGCACTCTCCATCGAAGAGAGCAAATCTGGGCTGCTGAGCGTGTCCTCTGGTGCCGCTGCGCATAGGCACGTGAACGAAATGAACTCCACCATCTACTTCCTCAAAGTATGCAAGATGTGATTTCAGCTGTGTTTTTACTCTAGTTTCACAGGCTCACTCCTACCAACTTCTGTGTCCTTTCGTATCTGAACCCCCTAGCTATATTACAGATTGTTGGACCTGCAGGTCTGCCTCGGATAATCCATAGCTCCATGAGAAACTATGAAAAGTTCACTGTAACTATGAGCTTGTGCCTCAATCAAGAGCTGCCAACTTATGTAAGAGAGTATATGGTAACTGAAATAACTAAAAGATGGGTATCTATGTGAGAAATGGTTAAAGGAAAAGCTCCTTTCCTCCCGGAAGCTGCACACTGGGCCTAAAAGTGATTTCCACAAGCCTCTCACTATCATTAGTTTTGACTGCAAGATTTTGAGGAGCTTCTCTAGAAACTTCCCTGTCTCTTTTTCTTCCCTACCTTTCCTTCGCACTTTTTTGCTCTCACTTTTCAAGTCTTATACATGAAGGATCTTATATATCAAAACTTTAAGAGGCCTTCTTCCTGTAATGAACTTCCATCACAACCAACAGATATTTTTATAAACAAGAGCGTTCACTGAAAAGACCTCAGTCTTAATAGCAGCATGTTGTTTTATTTTCTTAGTCAAGTTAACATAATGCTTAAGAGCATAAACTTTAGATTACTTTGATCCTCCTCCAGGTCAGACACTTGTTATATGACCTCAGGTAAATCATTTAATCTCTTTGTTCTTCAATATCCTCATCTGGAAATGAGGAAATTATGACACCTATCTCACGGATTATTAGGAAAATTCGTTGAGATATGTAAAGCAGTTTGAGCAGTACTCAGCAGAGTAAGTATTCATCACTGTTTGGAGGTGCAAATAATATCCACAGCAATTGGCTGAAAGTGTGTGGTGCAAACCAAAATAAATGTCCTAAACTATAATGTGGGGCAGACTCGGCATTTAGAATTTGTTTGCCAAAATGTCCCTTCATGGACACATGAGAGTGCTAATTCTCAAATAAGTCACCAAGACACTAGGCTCAACTCTCTCCTTAAGCCACAGCCTCACATGGGTATCACCACAGCTTGGCAGCAAGGCTGTGCCAGGATTAAAGGACTTAATACAAAGTAGCCCCAGGACAGCCTCATTTATACCAAACTCCTCAAAAGTGTGAAAGGAAGGGAGCAGTGGTCCAAAATAAAGAGAATTGACCTCTTTACTCCAAATGATGAAAGTGTACTCCTGAAATCCATCTTCATTGATCCTGGTGATTGATAGAGTCCTCCAAGACTTGACCAGATTCAAATTTGCCAGACTTCCAGGGCCACTACCAACCTAATGATACCTTTCTGACAAATGGAAAAAGGTGCTCTTTCCCTATGGCCAGTCAAGAGCCCAATGGGGCCTCTGAACAGTATTGAGTGGAGCTCAAACAGTTTTAGCCCCAGGAGCCTTAGTCCCTCCTGCAGACTGATCCTTCACTGCAGCAGCCTGTGGACTCTCTGTTGAGAACAGATATCACAGCCTACCTCAAATGTTCTTAAGCTGAAAAAGTATACATTCTTTAAAACACAGTGTTAAGGGAGTTGGGGAATTGGAGAGATGGCTCAGCAGTTAAGAGCATGTACTACTCTGGCAAAGGACCGAAGTTGGGTTCCCAGCAGCTGTGTAATCAGCTTGCAAAACCTGTAACTTTAGCTTCAGGGGACCCAACATCCTCTTCTGGCCTTTAGGAGCACTGCATTCATGTGCACAAACCCACACTCAGATAAGCATGTATACACATAATTAAAAAATAAAAATATTTTTTAACCTGGTGTACAGATTTACTGATAATTTCCAAAACATTTATTTCCACAGACAAGGTTGTCAGAAAGAGAAAACCAGTATTCTCTAAGAAAGATTCAACTCAGCAACGCTGAGAGCACAGTGAGAAGCCTTCTGTCTGATGTGGAGGAATTAGCTGGAAAGGTATGTGTTCCATTTCTGGGGCTGCCTTCAAAAACCAGGGTCACAAACAATGAGGTTTAACAAAGGCCAGTAAAAGTTCAGTGGCCCATGTGTGTTAAAATAAATCAAGGCCAGTTCCACAGAGAAAGCTAAAACAGAACACCTTTGTCATTTTGATAGGTTTTCTTGAAAAACTGTGTATATGGGGAACTTTCTGTGCGTTAACTGCTGATTAATATAGTTGGCGTACGCTGCAGCTAGGATAGTCATTCAACAGTTTGCCTTAGTGTTTTAAGCACAAGCTCTATAGGGCATCCAGAAATATGCTTTATTATATAAAACAAGCACTTTACATTAATAAAGGAGGTATTAAGTACAAAAATAAAAGAAAAAAAGAATTGTACTGAGAAAGCAATTTTATAAGATGATTGAAATAAAGTCACTTTCAAGATGGCAAGATGACTCGGTATGTAAAAGCACTTGATCAAATAAACAAGCTTGACAGCCTGAATTTGATCCCCAGAACCAATGTGGAAGGGGGGAAGGAGACAACTGACTTCAGAAAGTTGCCTTTATGCCATAGAACAACATACACACACACACACACACACACACACAGATACACACACACAAATACTACCACTACTATTACTACTACTAATAATAATACATTTTTAGAAAAATCAATTTCTGCATTCATGTTATAGACCATTTACTAAAATAAATTCCAGACAGATTAAAAAGTCTCAGTAAATTTCAAACCCACAGGAAAATAAAACCAAGGAATTATTAACCCTCAAAAGGAAAGAGCAATATACTTAAATAAATTGTGAAGAACTATAATAAAAATAGATTTGACAAGACAAAATTTCAGTACTTAAAGAAACACTTAAATAAATAAAAAGTCAAGTAGACTGAGAAAAATATTCAGAGAAATGTGACTTATAAAAATTCTCACAGGCTGGGCCGGAGAAATAACTCAGCAGTTAAGAACACTGGCTGCTCTTGCAGAGGATCCACACGGTGGCTCACAACCCTCTGTAGCTTCAGTTCTAGAGAATTCAACACCCTCTCTGGACTCTACAGGAGCCAGGCACTCCTCAAGGTACACATACATACATGCAGGTAAACATGCATAAAATAAATTTTAAAAAACAAAACAACAACAACAAAAAAAAACTCTCACAGGCTAACAAGAAAAGCACTCACTAGGAGCAGAGGTTATGTGAGAGACTGTTCAGTGATCTCTCCAGGAACCTGATAAAAAAAATCCATTCATCCCCCATAATGGTCAAAAAATACAAACTAATTTACAGGGTACCATATTTGTCCTAATAACTGTTTAACATACCAGGCTTTGTGGTATACCTATAATCCCAGCACTTGGAAGGCAAAGGCAAGACAATTGTGAGTTTGAGACCACTGAGCTACACAGTAAGAACCTGCCTCATGAGCATAAATGTTTAATGCAGTTTTCCCTTTAATGCTCTACCATTGCTGGTCCAAGTTCTCTGGAACTATTGCTTTTGAACATTGGTGTTAGACATAATAAATTGCCAACGTTCCCTTCAAAATAATTCTTATTTTCTCAGAAAAATAGTTGGAGATATATCTCAATGGTAGAGTATTTGCTTAGTATGTATGAGACCTCAGATTCAATCCCCAGCATGGGGGAACAGTAAAATAAAAAGCAAATGTGAAACCTACTCTGGTATTCTCCTTTGAATTATTATCTCCCAAACTTTTATAAGATTATGCTTCTAAAAATGTAAATGACTCTAATTGTGCCCCTGGAAGATTCACCTTCCTTAAAAAGTGCAGAGAAATACGCCCCTTGTTCCTATACAATGGCACGTTTTAATCTAGCCACTAAGATTTGACAAGTAGGGAGAGTTTCAAATGAAATAGACAGGATATTAGTAAGATCTTATTGTTAATTCATTTGAGTGCCATGGCTGGAGCTTGTTAAGGTATCTTAATTCTAGAGGAGTGTTTTCAGATACATTAGACAGTGCCACAACTCAGACTCTTGTTGTGCAGGTTTTCCTGCTTTTAATATATTTAGAAGGAGGTTTTTATAGAGAATAAATAAAAGAAACTTGGAAGTGACATCACAGTGGAAAAAATTCATAGGAAACAAGGAACAGACCACCATTGGGGAGAAATGACTAGAACTGTTCAATTGTTATTGAAAATAGCATCTGACTGTGACAGTCTTCAGGCTGCAAGACCCCACAGAACATTTCAAACAAATTCCCAGAGCTGGTACTAATGATTTCTCAAGAACCCTTCAAGCCCCGCGCCTAGAAAAGTCCAGGACTGATTCTAAGGATTTAAGGAAAACTTTGCCTTAGAAAGATCTGCACCAGGAGACTAACTAATACTTGGCCTTAAGTAGAGAAAAGGATTTCATTGCATGTTCCCACACTGATAAAAATGGCAGTAATATGGCCTGAAACTAGACAAGTAATACCTCTGTTTGGAAGTTAGCTATCACATGGGTCCCATGTGGCCCAAATTTCATAAATTATAAAATGTTGAAAGTTACTGGGTGGTTGTTGGTTTTTTTTTCCCAATCTCCATATCTGAGTCTTCCAGCCTCTATCTGGAAATCCCTAGTGCCCTTTGATATCATTAATTTCTGGGAATGCCCTGAAAGATGCCTTGTATCTATGCCCACAAAAAGGCTGTGCTGTAAAAGATCTCCTTGTTGCCACCCCCTTGATCACACCTGTACAGAAAATATAAAGAACATGCACTCACATGTTCTCAGGCCTATCCTGCTCAAGTAGAACATGTTGGCTTACATGCAGGGGTGGAATGGCAGTTAGCTCCCACTCTTTGGGTCTTCAAAGTCTGCTGCGGATCCCATAGTCACAGAGCCCAGACTCCACTCCAGTCCTTCAGTTACACAAATCCCCCTACATATCAGCTCATGCAAAGACATTATAAGGGAAGCTCATCGAAAGCATCTGGGCCTCTTCACGGATCCTGACAAAAAGACAGAAAGAAAAACCATGCTCCTATTCCAGAAGCATTACTGAAAATCTCTCGTGTCACAGCTATTGTGATAAGTGATGAGTTCTGAAGTGACTGAGACCCTCCCTCCACTCAAGACGCTCACTGTCTAGTAAGAAAGAGATTCTTTTTTAAAATAACACACCATTTAGCAATGGGGTCCTGCTACAGGCTAAAGGGTAATGAGTTCTAAGGAAGAATAATGAATCCTTTCATTAGGGAGGGTAAATACTGGCTTGTGTTTTGAGGATGACTAGGAGCTTACCAAGAATTTCCAAGCAGGGGTAATGTCCCACAATGCAAAGATGTGAGCAACATGATACATTCTCGGTACTGGAAGAATTCTTTACCTTGGCCTTGCAGATGACCTAAGTTTAAAACAAATAGGCAGGATATGACAGGTGAAGAATTCATCAGTGGCTAGATCATGAAGAAACTTGGCCAGCAGGTCCAGGAACATGTGGCTCTCAACTGTGAGTCATTGAGGTTTTTACCCAGAACAGCTGATCAGGTTTGCATTGCAGATGTATTCTTTTACAGAAGGAAGGGCAGACTGGCCAGTGAAGACTGAGGTTTAGGACACAACGGGAGACTGCCACAGTAGACACAGAAAGGGAATGTTTGGTTGCTGCCTTGACTTCACTTGAAAAGGATTTTCCGTGAGCAAAGATGTCCTGACAAACTGTAGAAATGTAGAAGAGAATCAAGGATAACAAATGGTATAAAATAGGCTGCATCCACTAACAGGTCACAAGGATCAAGGAGGGAAGTTCTGTTTGGGAGGCTGAAAATGCAGAATTACTCTGGATGTTCTAAGAGTGAGGTATTTGTAGATGTCCACTGTTCAGGTCTGAGAAAGCATACCAATATTCCAATTACTTCTTTGTCCAGGATAATCTTCATTTATACTTGGTCCCAAAGTAATCACTGAAACTTCCCCCTTTAAATCACAAAAGAATTCCAATTTAAACAATAAAATACATGGTGACCGTATGTATTGGTTATCAGAATCACTTAATCTAGTTTTTTTTTGTTATGCATCATATCATCCCAAAATCTTTGCTTTTATATCAAATAAGCACAATTAGAATTCACTTTTGAGGTTAGTAAATGATTAATATCTGTAAGGTGTAAATAATCAACCAGTTTATAGCAATGAGGTAATGTTTTAACTGCAGCGTTTCTTGAAAAGCAATGCACACCTGTTTTATCTTGTGCCCATACCGTTATTTTCCTCCATGAGCGCAGTTACAGGAAAAAAGTTAAAACTACAAATAAGATGTCTCTATATACTAGTATATTTAGTAATTTTTCAACTTAAAGTTGAAAAAGTGGATCTTTTCTATTTGTGTGTCTATAAAAAGGTAGCAATAGATCTCACAGCGCCCTCTGGTGTTTATTAGAAAGAAGTTTTCTTCTAGGTGTGGCATCCTCAAGTTTCCATACCAAAAAATAAGTTTAATAATAAAGAAATAACAAGATCAGAGTTTTTTTAAAAAATAATGAGTCTCATACTTTATAAATATAATTCTATTAAAACAGGATCAAATTTGAACTTGTTTAATTTCTTTTAGTGCACTGCATGCTGTGTCTGTATGTTTTAAAAGCAGAGAGGTACCAAGAATGTTTCATTTTATTTTCTACATCATCTAATTTTAAAATGATCATCAATATTATTTCTTCAGAAAGATTAGAACAAGCCAAGGAGAAGACTGGAATTGGGGGAAGGGCATGATGACTCAGAAGACAATGTCTCAGGAAATCCACTGCTTGCAAGGAGTCTGAGAACCACATTTCCTGAGCAGTAGAGCTTCATGACTCCAGCAGCTTTGAATTGTGTGAAAGGATTACCGATTTGCTTGATAAAATGCCTCCAGAAATATGTTTTCCATGATCTCATTTCTTCGTTCTCTTCTTTAAGCCATCATACAGGGACACTTGCTTGGTTTATACCTAGAAAGAGTAAAAAAACGTTGCAGGCACTATCATGCCACAATCCTTTGGATAGAACATTGCCTGAAAGCAGAAAGATTTGGAACAGCTACCTCCTCCTGTCCTGGAGAAACTGCTCAGCATTCTGTGTGGCAGACCAGCCTGCAGACCATCACAGCACTTTGTTACAGAACTAGGCCAAGAAAGCACTAAACAAGGCAAGCGGGCACTTTACCAAATCCAGGCTGAAGAACTCCTCCTCCTAACTATCCATCTAATGCCTAAAGGAAATACACATTATTCATGCAGGGCACTGTCCTGACCTTGAACTAAGTGACTTGAACACAAGTGCCATCAGTGTTGATGGGAAATTGGAATGAAGCTCTGAAAACAGCAGGTAGTCCACTGCATAATCCTTTAAGTCCCTACAGTAATTCAGTTCAGCAGCAATTGGACCACCCAGGAGCCACTGGATATATGGAGATTTCAAGATCTACCCTCTTTCTAGATGATTTCCTCTTTGAAGCTTAAGCGTACCAATCAGACCAATGTCAAACATGGTCTGGCATCTTGAGAGATAGTTAAAAAGAATTGAAAGGATAAGATACATGTGACAGGCAGTTGATTTGGGTTGAACTGTGATTTGTGCTGAGGTAATGCATTTAATTTTTATAGCATTCTGGGATCCTAAATCCGGTCATCACTCAGTCTTCATGCATGATTTCTGGGATCATTCTGTATGCCACAGAACTTGCACATGCCAGAAAAATTTATGTTTGTAATATATGTCTTATACCCTTACCCTCATATATTAACATATAACATTAATTTAGTGTTCATTCGGATTATTTGTAGGGAAGTCAAGCCTCAAGAAAGGGGCAACTGGTTCAGAAGGAAAGCATGGATACCATCGATCATGCAACTCAGCTTGTAGAGCAAGCCCACAGCATGAGGGATAAAATCCAAGGTAAGTATCTTCCCTTCTGGTGCAATTTAGTGTCAAGGAAACACACGCTACATGAATGGCAATAAAAGCATGGTTATTGTCAGTGATTGCTGTGTCAGGAGCATGTTGTTCAAAGTGTTCCTGGTTTTAACTTACATAGCCTTCCTTTCACATTTGTTAATCTGAAATTTTTGAACCCCCATTCCTATTTATCTGTTGATGTTCAAGAATAAATGCACAAAATCACTTTCTAGGCATTTCATAGAAGTTTAATGTTGGATGCCTTTCTAGCAGGAGAAATCCTATGCTGTGGTATCTCTAAAGTGGAAGAGCTTAGTAGGGGGTCACACATTTTTTTCAGTTATTTGCAGCTCACAAAATATGCCTTTAGAATGAGAGAAAACCAATCCAAATAGTCATAAGCTGTTTCCATAATGCCCTTCCCTGAGGACCAGGTAGACAAGTTGCTCAAGTCTACAGTGTAAAAGAAAAGAGAGGAGGGGCTGTGTGAGAGTCCCTGCCCTACAGCTCTGTGGCAGAGTCCACCTTCCCTACTGCAGATTTACTCATCTGTGCTCTGACTTCTGCTAAGCACAGGCTGTAGCTTGAAGATCTTAATAGTGCTCTGAAAGCTGCCTTCAATTTCCTTACAGAGACTGCATTTATTTTAGGATAAATAGTGTTTTCTTGGGTTGGAGTCTGCTAAGATCTAGTGTTTGTGTTCCCATGGTTTTATATTATGCTATATATTAAGAACTGGATGACAACACCAAGTGCATCTCAGGGCACAATGACAGTAAAGGGACCCACAGTGAGACATTCATATCTTTGTACTGAGTATCAGGAGCACATTCCAGGCAAAGGGACGTATAAAGCCAAGATTAATCCTTTGCTGCATTCCCTTCGGTGCCTATAAAGCACAGTAAAACAAATGCATTTCAAACGCCCCACTCCTGTCCTCACTAGCTCATGTGTTTGCATTTACTGATAAAATATTCTTTTCCTATGGCATTGTAGAGTTACTATTGATTTGTTCAAACAGTGAGCTTGAACCTAGAAGATTCGATGACCTCATCCAATTAAGAAATAAATGTTCATTTACGCAGCAAAGTCAAGATCCTACTAAGCCATTCAGAGGAAGTAATTCACCTTTGCTTTGTTTCATACCCCAGACTTTGCTTCTAAAGTGTTTCATTTGAAAAGAATCTGAACCTTCTTATTTGACCCTTGGTCATGGAAAAAGATGAAAAAATACAAAAGTGGAAGTGGGAAACAGTAACTTTTATCAGTTTTTAATCTCTTTAAAATAATATTTGAAGCCGGGTATGGTGGCACACACCTGTAGTCCCAGCACTCGGGAGGCAGAAGCAGGCGGATCTCTGTGAGTTCAAGCCCAGCCTGGTCTACATAGTGAGTTCTAGGACAGCTGGGGCTACAGGGAGACCCTGTCTCAAAAAGACAATAATATAATAATAATAATAATATTTGAATAGTCTCCAAAGACCAAAGGCAAAATGTTATTGTCTATGTCTCCTTTTGCTAACTACACCAGATATAGCCAAAATAGAACAACCCAAGATTGTGAACAGAGTATTTTGCACTAAAACAAAGAATTCAACATCGCCAGTACTAGAATTTGAAGAAGGAATCTGCTTTATTTATTAACATTAATGTTTAGTTTATTTCAAGGGCTAGTAGTTTATGCCTTGGTAGTTGGTTTCTTTAGCATATCTAGATTTCCCTATAACTCTCATAGTAGTATTTGTAGCATTAAAATCATCTTCCCTCATTTATCTCCCTTTCAGAATTCAGGAATGCCTCAGAACACCAATAGTATGTCATTTCTCATTCCCAACCATCTCTAAAATAGCTGCTGGTGACCTTCAAGCTATTATCCACATAAAATACAGCTCCTCATCCTGGTGTGATTTATGTGACACCAGTGTTTGTTTACCCATCTTATCTGGCCAACCACATAGATCATAGTAAACCACAGACATGCAATTTCATTATGCCAGGGAGATAAAATGCTTCCTCCCAGAGCTGCCAGAGAAGAAGGGAACTATTACATACCTTTCTTCTGATCATATAAAATAAGAATGAGGACATTAAAGAACTATTACAAGCTAGTGTTTAGACAAGTTACCTAATCCCTCTGGGCTTCAATGGTTCACTTTGGTTCTAAAATCCTCCATCCTACATCAGAAGCCAGGCATAAAGACTGAGTCAAAATGGTCCAATCTTGAATAAACGTCATCACAGAATGGAATTGTCAGAAAAAAATTATTAATGAGCAAAAACTCATTATCATGCAATCAAAAAAATTTTTCACTAGCTTGTCTGCAAAACAATCTGAAAGGCTCCTTTGGGCAGTTACAAATGTGTTCTCATTTTGGCCTAGAGCTTTGTTCTGTTAAATCATTGCCTAAAATGCAATTAATATCTCCAGTGCATCCCACATGTGGCAGGGGATACTGCCAAACACTTTTTCCAAGTCAAGTATCTCTATAAAAGGTTGAGCAAAGATCTCAAATTATTATTATGCCTTAAATATTAACATTCTCAAATCACCATGGAAACCAGATGAGGGTAAAAGCAAGGCAGGCTCCTGTAGTAGCCTGTTCCCATTCTGAAGACACCTCGAGAAACAGAATGGTTTCCTCAAGTTTGCCCCTCCCCATGATGCGCCCATGCCAACACCAGCACTCACAGCCTGGCCCCAGCCCTGTCTGGCAACGAGCCTCTTTCCATTGCAGGGTCAGAACTGTGCCTTACCACCAGCCTGCACTCCCCTGTGCATCCTCTGCCTGCTCTTTCTTCACGGTACAGTGTTCTTCCTTTCAGAGATCAACAGCAAAATGCTCTATTATGGAGAGAATCAGGAGCTTGATCCCAGCGAAATTACTGAGAAGTTGGTGTTGGCCCAGAAGATGCTGGAGGAGATTCGAAGCCGGCGGCCATTCCTCACCCAACGGGAGCTTGTGGACGAAGAGGCAGACGAGGCCCAGGAATGTAGGTGTCTTTCACTCCTGGTTAACTCTACATGTGTCTGCTTTCTTTGTGGACCCAGAAAGGACACCAAGCCACAGGGCAACATTTGGTCAGGCAACTGATTCTCAATATTGAGAGAATTATAGAATTTATTCACGGCCTCAGAGAATCACCAGGACTTGATTTATAAGCAATAGTTTGAGATGGGACCCACCTTTGAGACTTTGAGAAACTGCAGAGAGTACAAAAGGAATCTACAGAATTTTTACTCCTGTTGGGAAGAAGTAGGGACTTAGAATTTGGTAGAAAAAAATACAAAGTAAGAAAAAGAAAACTAAATTCCTAATTTCCATCTACAATAAGAGAAATTTTATTTTAAATGCCAACAATGTTGATATTCTGAGGGCCCTGAAAGACTTTTAATAACTTTTAACCTCAAATATAAATTTAACATGCCCTTAATGATAAGTATGGGCACCAAAGCACATTAGTATTATTGAACCTCTGACTTAGTCACTATATAATGTATCAATTTCTGTCTACCAATAAACCCCAAGTGTATTCATTGAAAATTGCAACTATTTATTTGAACCTCATTTCATGGGTTGGCTATTCAGGCGAAACTGAACCCCAACATTCATATGGCGTGGACTAAGCTCACTCATGTTTCTGGGGCTATCTAGGCAAGCTGGGCCTCTCCCTCCATAATATTATCCTAAGCTTAGCCTTATTCATATGACAGAGGAGACTTCTAAGAATACAAGAAAGTTCCGGGGCTCTTCAGGCCTGGTCTTGGAACTCAATCATGTCACATTTATTCCATTGGTCAAATCCAGCCCAGATCCAAAGGCTAGGGAATGGATCTTGATGAGAAGAGTTGCAAAGAATTCACACATTCAACAAAAGAAATTTTAGATTTACATATCAGATTTCAGCTATTGCCAATGTTTTGCAATACTGTGTCAGTTCATCAGTACCTCATAATTGTGGTAGTTATTACATCCATTACTAGATCTTGTTTTTTTTAGCACATTAATAAAGAAGCATATATATTATAAAGTTATTGGTTTTTATGTTAATCACTTTTAAATTGTATATATTTTACTTTGTACATTTTAAAACACATCATAAGAAGTAAGAATGCGTTCGAAGACTTCACTAGATTACAGGAGGAGTAACAAAACAGCAAAGGCCTAAGGGCACAAGCCACCTTCTCATAGATGTCACTGTCAAACTGCTGACAATTATTGTATACGCCAGAAGGGACGGTTACTGACATAAAGGTTTATTATTGTAACAAATATGTGAACTCTTAGCTCCAGGGAGAGCTAAAGAATTCTAGGCCAGTTAGAGACGCTGGAGGTTTAATATCACAGCCAGATGCTCCCAAGATCCTTGCCTATTTTGGAATTTAACCAGATTGCCACACAGAAAGGAGACCATTTACTTCTCTATTTCTTAGCCTCTTTCCATGTGATGAATGCATTTTCAACCACTTTCTTTACTGAGCCATGAACGTGTGTCTTCTCTTCACACCTATGAAAGGAAATACGAACCTCAACCAGGCAGACTAACATTCTCTGAAGAAAAAGGAATTATGATGCATAATCAACATATGTGCCTGTGAGCCAAGAATAAAGGACACTTAAAAAGAGACTACACCAGTGTTACACTATAGACATGTAATGTTTATACCGTCCAAAATCTCAATCTGAGTTTGACCCAAAGAGCTAACTGAAAACAGATAGCTGGAGAAAGCAGAGAAAATGAGTGGTTACAGACATAACCTTTGGTCCTATCACCAACAAGAACATTGTAGCTATTTTTAATAGTAAAAACCATAGTATATCCAGTTTCTCTTTACAAGATAAAACTACCAATAATCTGCATAATAAAAGGAAAAGTATAACGGTCTAGTTTCCACACAAAATGTAATCTTTACAGGAAAACTAATTAAATGCTTCTTTTGGCTGATTATGGCTCTTAAGTTCAACAAAATAGCATCTCTTACTTCAAATGCAAAATGAGGGGCTACCTTTTGTGAACAATGTCTTCAGCCTCATTCACCTAAGAGGGCAAGGCCTGAAACTCTTTCTGCCTTGCAGGGGGATCCCAGACTAAACTTGTGTCCGTTTTTTCCCCAGTGCTGAGCCAGGCTGAGAACTGGCAGCGACTGCACAACGACACTCGCTCGTTGTTCCCTGTTGTCCTGGAACAGCTGGATGACTACAATGCCAAGTTGTCAGACCTACAGGAATCCCTTAACCAGGCCCTTGACCATGTCAGGGACGCAGAAGACATGAACAGAGTCATATCAGCCGAGCAGCGGGACTATGAGGTACAGGGGGCAGTAACTGTAAATATGTGTCAGGCACAGACAGTATAGTATGAAGTTATTCCAAGAAAGGACTGTTAGTATGCAAATGTTTAAATATTTATGCACTAATTATTCACATTTTTAATATGGTTGCATTTTTTGCCTCTGTGAATTACTAATGTAGCATGTGTGCCTAGAATCAAGTTGAACTTTTAAATGTTTGGTTCTTGCTTTGGTAAGAATGTTGTGCTGGTACATTTATCCCTGCATATGGCCATGCTGCTCTGGCAAGAAGGAAAAACTAACACTATTCTTTTTTTAATATTTATTTATTATTTTTATTTATGTGTATGAGTGTATTGCCTCATTGTATGCATGTATGTAAGTAAACCTATGTCATACATGGAAGTCAGAAAATGGCGTTGGAGTCCCCTGGAGCTGGAATTACAGATGATTGTTAGCTGCCGTATGGGTTCTGGGAATCGAACCTAGGTCCTCTGCAAGAGCAGCCAATGATCTTAACTGCTGAGCCATGTCTCCACCTCCAAGGCTACATGTTTCTTATGCAACAGAATGCCCAACTGCTCAGAACTATGTGTTTTTCGTGAGTGTAGGTTTTAGAAAGGTGTAATTGTTGGAAAGACATGTCCACACGGTCCCTCTTTGATCTTCCCCATCAGCCTTCTTGACCTCTTGCTGTTCACTGGATCATGCAATCAGTCCAGATAACATCATACTATCTGCACCCCTACCTGCCTGGAAGGCAGACATTGCTCTTTTCTTTTCAATCAACTACCCCAGTCATTCTTCATTTCTTCCCTCAGAGGGCTACCACACAATCCAATCCCATAATGCCATGTGCATAGCTGTGTTTCTGTATTTTGATCATCTGTGAGTGGATCTGTGTTTCCTTTAAACTAGAAGCTCCAAGTCTTCATAGAATCGTGTGTTCTCCATCTCTAAATCCTGAAGCATCTGTCACAATGCCTGGCACAAACTAACATCTCAGCAAAAATTGTTTGACTTGGTGAACATATTTCAAGACTTTACAACTGTGAAACTTGCTTTTCTTTCAGATTGTGCCCAAGTTTATTGAAGATTTATTGTTAGTTATAAGTAATGTGATTCTTCTTTCCATGGATTTTAAATTCATACCTCTGACCTGTAGGATAATACTGCTCTATAATCAAAAAACATTCAGAGCATTTATGTAAGATAAGAATATCATTGCAGGATTGGAGAGATGGCTCAATGGTTAAGAGCACTGACTGCTCTTACAGAGGACTCATGTTCAATTCCCAGCACCCACATGGCGGCTAACAGTCATCTATAACTTCAGTCCCAAGAGATCCAACACCATCTTCTGACCTCTTCATCATTGCACGACACAGGTGCATTTACACACGTGCAGGCAATACATTCATACACATAAAATAAAAATAATAAATAAAATATATTTTTTAAAAGAATATCACTGCAAACTCAAGCAACAGTTTTAGGGGTTCATAGATGAACACCTCAAATTCTTTTCAATATGGAGAGCTTTGAAAGGTAAAGTATATCAGCCCAGTCCAGCTTCTGCAAAACAAGAACAAGTGAGAGCACTCAGGAGACGCAGGCACAACAGAGCTGTCCCCTTATCCACAAGAAGCAAAGTGGCAATGCAGAGACGGTGTTTGGGTGCATTATTATTTGTACTGGCAAACTGTGTATGGTCTTCTTTTCCAGTTGTGAGCTGTCAGTCTCCACAAGTGCTTTGTGTTCTCCATAGACCCTTGCTAGAGAACACACTCAACTGTTTTGCTCAGTTCTCCACCGACTTATAAATAATAAGCTATCTGTAAAGTCCATAACAAGTAAGAGTGGCTGATAGCAGTGTATCATAGGCATGGCCTAGCTCATTTGCCAGCATTTGCAGTAAGTGGACAGTATTGTCCATATGAAGTGACTTAGTTCTAAAAGTAAATGTGTGCCAATTTAGCTCCTAATTAAACTTTTCTTATGCACATTTTTTAAAAACCTCATGCATGTGGATACCAGGAATCTGGCATTTTAGTGATTTCAAACAGATGGTAGGCCTCATTTTAGCTTGGTTAAACAAATCCTTCTACTGAGTGCAAATGAACAACATGAGCAAAATTTCAGGGAAGAGAACAGCTTAGCACACAGCATTTGGAAGCCCCTGTCTGTCTCCCATCTCCTTCCTCTTCCTAACTCTGCAATTGGCATTAACCAGAACTCCATCGCTTTTGCTCTTGGCCTCTTCCCCTGTGATTTCTACCCCATCTCACTGCTTCATCCCTTAAAGGGGATGTGAGGGCTGCATCCTTACATCTAGCTGAGTCCACAGCCCATCTTTCATGTGCATGCCTGTCTGTGGGAATAGCCACGGGGGCATGCTCTGCTATTTCCTACTAAAAATTAACTCATTCTACTAATTCTCCATTCCTAATGTTCCGTTTCCACGGAGGCCACTTTTTTTGCCCTTTGAGTTCCAAATCTCTAATTCAGCCATTTCTTCTCTGGCTCCGTGAGTAGAGATTACTTCAGGCCCCTGGATCTTGACTGTTCACTGCTCATCTGTCTCCTGCCTAGGCTCCTGGCCTCTATCTCCCTGAGCTTATAACTGGATCCAATTTCAAGGCATCTTTATAGTCTATAAACATTATTGATTAATCTCCCTGGAAAGCCTACAGTGAAGCCAGGTGCGATTATATATACCTGTACTCTCAACACTTGGGAGGCTGTGTCAAGAAGACTACAAATTCTGGGTCAACATGGGCTACATAGTGAGGCTTTTTCTCGAAAAAGAAAAGAAAAGAAATGAAAAGGAAGGGGAAGGGAGGACTGTTCTAATCATCAACACAACCAATAAAACAGACACTTTGTCTCAGTGAGGGCTGGAAAGATGGCTCAGTGGTCAAGAGCACTTGCTGCTTTTCAAGAGGACCAGAGTTCCGTTCCTAGCACCAACAAGTGGTTTACAGCCACCTATAACTATATCTCCAGGGGATCTGACAGCCCCTTCTGGCCTTTGCAGGCACCTGCACACGTGCACACACAGGCACATGCATATACATATCAATAAAAATAAAATCTTTGAGTCTAAAGAGATTGCTCAGCAATTAAGAGTACTTGATGCTCTCGAAGAGGACCCAGGTTCAGTTCCTATCACCTACATGATGGTTAACAACTATTCATTAACTCCAGTCCCAGAAGATTGAGTGCCCTCTTTTGGCCTCCACAGATACTGCACGTGTATACTGCACATACATGCAGGCCAAACACTCATACTCATAAAATAAAAATAAATTATATAGAAAGAGATGGATAAGTAGATGATAAATAGATGGGTAGGTGGGTGGGTGATGGATGGATGGCTGGATGGATGGATGGATGGATGGATGGATGGACAGAGATAATCATGGGGTACGTGTGCTTGCCACCAAGTCTGACAGCCTGAGATTAATCCCCAAAACTCAAATGGTGGAAGGAAATGGTCAACTCATGGAAGTTGTTCTCTGACCTACACACACACACACACACATGCAAGTTAATTAATTAAATGTAATTTTTAAAAATTTTTATACAGAAACTTTAACATGAATTCCTTCAATGGCTTCCTTCTAAGAAAGGCGAACTGCTCAGTTGTCTGTGACCTGAGCCCACTTGTGGTTTCAATGATGTTTCTTGACAAAAGCTGCCTCCCAGATGTGGAGACCATGTAGTTTCCCTTCTTGTTTCCTTTGCTTTGGGGTGTTTTTGCCCATCTCTCATCTAATTCTGTCTAACCCTTAATCTAGGTTATGTGATTCACTATGCAGAATACCTTACACATTTACTAAAGTTCTTATACCCTTGCAATCTTAATCTTATTGAAAATTCAGTGAAAGCTAGGGAACCCACACACAGTTACATGCATACCATTATCCACATTCAGACATATACACACACACGCACACACACACACATACCATCCCGATATAAAAATATGTCCAGTTGTTCATACATATCAAGTAGTCCATCTTAACCCCAGGTTAGAACCTTCCCATCAGAAGGAGTGCTCCCGCCTCTGCACTGGTACAGCATCAGTTGTAGGTCTAGAATCATCATCATGCTTCATTACGCTTGGCATATATTCTGTGTTCCAGTCTCAAAGTGATCATTAATTGATAAGTGTATGACTGTGTGTCCTCTGATATGTGTAGCACACATTCAGTCTATCCCACTAGATCATAAGCATGCAAAGGGCAGCACTCTTGCTTTGTATAAAGTCCATCTCCCCAGTCCCTATCACAATGCCTTGCGTGCATCAGCTTTGTTGATAGACAAGGGCATGGCACACCCCCATGTAATCCACATATGAATTGTGTCTACTGATTACTCTTGATTATAAAAAATTCTTCCATGTGAGCTGGAGACTTCATATTACTAAGCGCCACTCTTGACATTATTTCTCTTACTTTTGCATATTGACATGTCATCAAAGTTTAAATTCTTCCAACAGGATTTAAAATCCAACATTTCATTTATACAGTAGTCTTTCCCACAGCAAATTGGTTTGAATGAATGTAAACCATGTTGGAATTTGATTCTGACTTTATGAAACAAACTTAAAATTGTCAGAACAAAAGTAAATTACACTGTCCAATTTTATTCAGTTAACTGATTGTGGTGCTGGGATCAAACCCAGGGTCTTGTGCTTGCTAGCCAACTTCTCTACTACATAACTATATTCATATCCCCAAACTTAAAAGTTTTAATTTCACATTTTACTGTAAAACCTAGTAGCATTTGTGAGACATGAACAACACCAAAATTTGATTCTTTATAGGAAACCAAAAATACCCACGGAGTTTAAACATGCTGCTGTCTGCAAACAGAAGTCACACAGCTAACGATCATGTTACTTCTTTCTCCTAACCAAAAGGTTAACAGAATATAAAAATATTATTCAAATGGAATATAAGATTCTGTATTTTAAAGTAGGTTTTTAAAAAACTTATTTAAAGGCACTATTTAGGTTATTTCACCCACCACCAAAGTGCTGCCTTCCAAGACTGCTGTATCATTTTTAGGGTTAGGAAAAAATTTCTTTTTCCTTTGCTTATGTGAAATGGATATTGTGGCCTGCTGAATATTACAAGTTATGTTATTTTGCATAAAATTTTTGTGTTATTTTTACATAACATAAAATGTTACATTTGCATAAAATAATTTATGTAATTATTAGTTTTCAAAATTTTCAAACTGACCATCTTTCTATAGGAATATATTTCTTTGTCTCAAAGGCAATTTTATTCTTCTCTCATGCATCTATGATTAGTGGGGGAGCCCCTTTTACTTGAAGCATACCATTTCCAGCTACCACAAATAAGCTCATCATGTACTGCTGTTAAGACACAGCTTGGAAACTCTATTCAGACTTCAGGCCTTCAGCAGTATTCTCTTAGAGCGACCCAGATAGAGGGGCTCACAGAAGGGGTCAGAACTCAGATCCAGTAAGGGTAAATCAGTCCAGTAACAGCTAAATAATGCCAGCCTTTTTTAACCTCCATTTCTTTACACATACTCTCTATACTGTTGTTTCTGTGTAGAGCTGTCTAATGAGCTCTCCTTCCAGAGATAAGAATAATTGGCACTAGATAATCAGATATCATTAGGTTTTTATGGACATAGGGGGGGACATTGATTTTATTAATGTTATTGCACTGAGCAATTTCAAATGTGATTCTTTTATGGCTCTATACCTATGTCTAGCCTGCAGTAGTAGAGTTGGAAAAGATGGCGTCCATTTTTCCTTCCCAGTAAGCCAGGAAAGACCACAGAGAGTAAGAAAATACATTAAGATAAACTCAGAGGCCAAGTATAGTGGCGCACGCCTTTAATCCCAGCACTCGGGAGGCAGAGGCAGGTTGATCTACATAGCAAGCTCCAGGCCAGCTGGGGCTACAGCGAGACCCTGTCTCAAAAAGAAAAAAAAAAAGATAAAACTCAGAAAGTCTAAAAAATTTTCTTCTATGACAAGGTTTCTATAATTACTATTCTATACTAGATTTCAAATCCAGCTTAAACTGTGTGTGTGTGTGTGTGTATGTGTGTGTGTGTGTGTGTGTGTGTGTTTCTGGTCTATATGTGCACCCATGCAGAAACTGGGGACCATCCAATGTCTTATTCTAGCACTCTCTTCTTCATAACCTTGAAACAGCATCTCTCGCTGAACCTGAAGCTCACAGGCTAGACAGCCAGGATATTCCAGGGTTCCTTCTGTCTTGCCCACTAATACTGGGGTTATGGGTATGCACAGCTATGCCTAGCTTGACTTTTACATGGGTTCCAGGGATTTGAACTCAAGTCCTCATGCTGGCATAGCAAATGCTCTTACCCACTGAGCCATCTCCCCAGCCCAAAATTACTAAAATAAGTTCTGCTCACTTTTTTCTCAAATGATGAAATGGCAAAATCTCTTACTTTTCCATTCAAAAGTGCAATTTGTGTTCTGGAGTCACTGAAAAGTCCACGTGTCTTCAGAGATCACAACATCCCAATTTCTAAAGCACAGTAGTGAAGGTAGAAATTAGAGTATTTTTCAAAAAATGTATTGACAATTCCCCTCCTCAAAAAGTCTGAGTAACTAACACAGAGAACTTAGAGTGTATAAAGCAAGATTGCCATTTTATACCTTCATATTAGAGGCATTTTAATCTTTCTAAAGGACTCTGGGACTGTATTTATAAACCTTGTTCCTGTCCAGACTCTTTGTGCCAAGACCAAAGCTGCCAGATAATACTTTTAAAATTAAATTATTTTCCAATTACTACAAATGTAGACTGCTGTCAAATCTATAATCCCACTTTACACTATGGAGAAGGAGGAAATAAATGCCTTCTCTAATGTGCTTGCTCTTCGAAATGATGATGTTGTAAGTGATAATCGGAAACAAAAGCTTCAAACTTCCCAAAATTATGCTTTTTGTTACCTCCATATTATGAACAAGACAGGTAGTGTTCCCCAGAAGGGCATGACGATCAAGTGATAGGGCCAGGTGAGCTTGTGTTTACCTGAGCTGAAAGACAGCAAGTTGACTTTGACACTCTCACTGATGTTTTCTGTAAAAACACAGTCCACCCCTCTCTCTCTTCTTCCTTCCTGCAGAAACAGCATGAGAGAGTGAGGGAGCAAATGGAAGTGGTGAGCGCTTCTCTGAGCGGGTCTGCAGACTCTTTGGGGACACCTCGCCTGACTCTTGAGGAGCTTGATGATATAATAAAGGTAAGCACACACCTGAGTTGTTCAGGATTATCTTCATGCCAACTTGGAATAGCAGCTCAGTGTCAGAATAATCCAGTTCAATTCAAATGACTGAGTTAGCAGGGATTCTAAACTAAGATCAGGTGATGGGGATTTCTGATTTCTTTTACTACATGGTGGCTACCAGCCACACTTGACTACTTAAATAGAAATTACTTAAAATTAAGTAAAATTAAATATTTGACTCTTCAGTTGAATTAGCCACATTTCAAGTCCTCATGAGTTATACATTTGGCTTTCAGCTACTATATTTGATGGTACAGGTATGGTCACAGTAAATTCTACTGAAACTGCTGATATAGGTCCATCCTAGCCTCTACACCTAGAAAGTTGTACATTTAACGAACTAAATCATCCATTCAATAAATGGGCTAATGAACTGAATAGATAGTTCTCAAAAGAAGAAACACAAATGACCAATAAATACTTGAAAAAGTGTTCAAAATCCTTAGCTATCAGGGAAAGGCAAATTAAAATTGCTTTGAGATTCCATCTCTCAGGCCAGTCAAAATGGCTATCATCAAGAAAGCAATTGTTGCTAAAAGTGATGGTGTACACCTTTAATCCCAGCACTCAAGAGGCAGAAGTAGGCAGAGCTTTGTGAGAGCAAGGCCAGCCTGGTCTACATAGTGACTTCCAAGCCACCCAGGGCTATAGGGAGACCCTGTCTCATAAATAAAAACAAAAAGAAAGAAAAAAAAGATAGAAGGAAAGATGGAAAGGAGGAACGGAAGGAAGGAAGGAAGGAAGGAAGGAAGGAAGGAAGGAAGGAAGGAAGGAAGGAAGGAGGAAACAAAACAGAATAAATGCTGGCAAGGTTATAAGGAAAGATGAACCCTTTTATTCACTGTCAGTGGGAGTTGGGAGTGTAAATTTGTGCAACCATTATGAAAAATCAGTATGCTACTCAAAAACAAAAATAGAACTACCTGATGACCCAGCTGTAGCATTCTTGGGTACATAACTGAAGGACTCTAAGACAACATATCACAGGGATCTTTGCTCATCCACGTTTATTGCTGCACTATTCACAGTAGACAGGAAATGAAGTCAACTAAATGTCCATCAATAGATGAATAGATAAAGTGTGGTATGTATAAACAGTGAAATTGTAGCTATAAAGAAAAATGAAATTGTGACATTTTCAAAAAGATGAATGGAACTGAAAATCATGTTAAATGAAGTGAGCCAGACTCAGAAAGAAATACTACAGGTTTTTCTCTTATAGATGGCACCTAGATTTAAAATTATATATGTGTGTGGATATATGTGTGTGTGCATTTATATACATATTTCATAAAATTAGAAAGGGGATCATGAGAGGAAAGGAAGAGATCTTAAAGGAGGGAGAAAATAGTGAAGGCAATGGAATTCATATAAGAAAGTAGAAGGGAAGACTATCTGAGGGAAGAAAGGGATCCAGCAGAGGGAGACAGGGTCACAGAGGAGGGCAGTGACAGAGAACAATAAATAAGAACAAAGTACAATGATGTATCTTATGAAAGGAGCCCATTACTTTGCATGCTAATCTAAAAAAAATTTTTTTTTAATTCAACATTAAACTAATAAGAAGCTATGCTCACCGGGAGTGGTGGCTCTCGCCTTTAATCCCAGCACTTGGGAGGCAGAGGCAGGTGGATCTCTGTGAGTTCAAGGACAGCCTGGTCTACATAGTGAGTTCCAGGCAGCTGGGGCTACAGGGAGACCCTGTCTCAAAAAGACCCCCCCCCAAAAAAAAAAGCCACACTCTTAAAATAGAAAATTGCCAATAAAATACAGTGGATCAAGTTGCCATGTAAGCACTCAACTCGTGTTGTTATTTTACCTTTGGAAGGATATCAGATTAAAGTTATCTAACCACTACCTCATTCTTTGACTACTTAAGTCCCAAGTTCCTGCCATCTTCTCTAATCCAGTGGTATCAAAATCCATATGGCTATGCCCACCAACTCTGACCGCCAGCTTTCTTAACTTCCCTCCAATCTTTTCCTCTGGCCCACCTCTGTTGTCCCTCCTAATACCACACCTGAATAGCTGAACATGACTTGTAAGAAATTCATACATCACTGGAAAATTAGAAACAAACAGCTCCCCTCATCTCTCCTTCACTGTACCAGCCACCTGTCCCTGTATCTACACTTTTGCTCGTCCTCTTTTTTAAGTGTCCCTCCCCCTGTACTCTGAATCCCATCCTTCCTTACCCTGAGAAAATGGTTGCAGGACTTCCCTCCTTCAGTCTGCTTTACCATCCACTTCTCAAACTGAATTGAATCCTTATTTTCAATGCATAACTTACTCTAGAATTTTAAACACAAAAAAGAAAACCACCTGTATTAGTCACTTTTCTATTGCTGTGATAAAACACTGACCAAGGCAACTTATAGAAGGAAGAGTCTATTTGGCTTACAATTCCAGAGGGATTAGAGTCCATAATGGCAGAGAGGCATGGCAGCAGGAGGTGGTGGAACAGAAAATCAGCGGATCATCACATCATCAGGCAGGCACAAGCCTCTTAAGCAGAGGCTTAAGAACTCTCAAAGCCCACCCCAGTGACCTGCTTCCTCTGGCATGGCCACATCTCCCAAAACCTCCCAAAACAGCACCACCAACTGGAGACAAAATATGCAAATACTTGGAGCCTATGGGGACATTTTCATTCAAACCACCACACCACCCTTTGAAAACAATACTGTTGATGAAAAGCTTAAAGGCCCTCTGACCTTCACCCCATTACTCTGTTCAGCTTCATAGCCAAATGTCTTGAGTCAATTGCTCTTTCTGCCTCCTAGCCCCCCTCTGTCTACTGAACTCAACCCACTCGGCTTCAGATCTCCCAGCCCCCCTTTAACACTATTCTCTACATCCTCTGTGTGATAAATATTTTAGACAGCAGACCACATATTGCCACTGTCCTTTGTCCTTTGTTATCACTGAACAACCTTTGAAAAAATGTGAATATATTCTTAGCTCAGGATTATGTAAAAACAAGCTCTATGAACCTGGTACTGGGCTGTGCTGGTCTCTGGAGAATGGTGGCTTGGTGTTTGGTGTGAAGTCCTTTTTTCCAGCTGTATCTCTCCTAGTTGACCTCATTGGGTCTGATGGCTTTAAAGAAAGGTACACAAATGATTCCATAGTTTATATTTCCAGATCTGACCCCTCTGTTGAGCTCCAAACCTTTATAGACAAATGCCTACTGGACATTGCCAAGTCAGAAAGTGGTGGAGTGTGTCACAAAATCAGAATTTCATCTACCTCATGATAAGCACATCAAACCACATATTTTGAATAAAGGCTGCTCCATTCCATCCTCTCCCATCTCAGTAATGGTGCAACCCAGCTGTTCAAAGCCAAACTGCCAAGTCGTTCCTCAATTCCTTCTGGTCATTGCTATTTTATTAAGACTTTTTGGCCCTCTATCCAAAATAAACCCTGGTTTCTGGCTCCCTCCTCATCTCTACTGTTGCTCTCTAGTTCTAATCAGCTTATCTCCAGTGTGCACTACCACGAAAACCTCCTAACTGATGCAGTTGCCTCTACTGTTGGCCCTCCAAATGCATTCCTTATGCATTAGCAAAAACATCCTTTTAAAACAGTCAGACTATGTTATTTCTCCTCTACTGACAATGTGAGCATCATACTCATTCTGCCATGATCCATGAGGTCCTATGACCTGGCTCCCACCCACCTCTCCAGCCTCATGTCTTGCTGTCTTCCTCGCTTACCACACAACAGCCCAAACTCTCATTTTCCAATATACCATACTGGGAGCTGGAGAGATGGCTCAGCGGTTAAGATCACTGCCTACACTGGCTGCTCTTGCAGAGGACCCAGGTTGAATTCCCAGCACCCACATGGCAACTAACAACCATTGGTAGCTCCAGTTCCAGGGGAATCCGACACCCTCTTCTTATTTTTGTGGGCATTGCATGACACAGGTGCACTTAAACGCATGTGGGCAATACACTCACATAAAATAAAAATAATAAATAAAATATTCAAATATACCATACTTATTCTTCCCTCAGGACCTTTGTACCTGCTGTCCCCAGATTGTTAAATGACTGGTACCGTGACTGTTTAATCCAAGTGGGTCCTTTATCTTCAGTCACTCTCCACCCCATCCCACCTGTTATACTTTATTAAAAATAGCTTCTACTTTCTAAAATTAGCTTGCCCACTTCTTGATCGCTGTTGATTATCTGTGCTTTCCCACTAGACTACAGCCCTGGAAAGCAGTGACTGTGTTTATGTCTTCTGTCTTGGGACTCTCCAACACGGAGTAGGCACACAGAGGATACTTGCTAAAGAACAAGACGATAACAAATAAAGGGACAATATCCAGGATGCTTTTTCTTTCATATAGAATGAAAAATGTTTTTCAAAATATAATTTCCCCAAGTGACCAACCAAATGGTTAAAAGCTTATTATAACCTCTAAAAACTAAATCTTATGTGTTAGAAACTGTGATCCAATCTAGAAATGAAAAAATAATTCAAACTCAGTTCTTGCCTTCTAATAAGTGAAATAACCATGTACAATGATTACAGTAATGTGCAGATGAATAATAGAAACCTCTGGAAACACTGGCTCACCCAGGGGAAGTTAGAAATGACTGCATAATGGAAGTAATACTTGAGCGGAATTTGGAAGCATAAGTAGACATTTTCCAAGTATATCCCATTGAGAAGAAGAAAGAAAATTTATTCCAGACAGGGAAAACATTATGTGGAAAGGTTACGAGTGGCCACAGACATGTCCAGCACTAACACAGCCACTTAGACAAGACTGGACAGTGAGATCCAGTGGAGAGAAATGATTATATCAGCAGGGAAGGAAAACCTAGCCCTTGGGTTTATTCTTGCAAATCATCACTTTTGCTGCAAGATGATGGAAGCAGATAAAAAGCCTTAAAGTCTCAGCTCAAAGAGAACTATCGATTACTCTCTGTCAAACCTTCTCAGTCCATTTCTCCCCTGAGTAGTGTGAGGAGGAAGATCTACCTGATGGATAAATTTGGGGAGAGTTAGCTGTTCAGGCCCTGCTCAAGTCTGCCCTCTTCTCCTTAGAGAAAGCTGCTGGCAGAAGCCTGTTTCCTTGTGTTCCTTCACAAGAATAGTTCTGGAGGCAGAAGCTCTCCTGGGGATCACATTCTCACCTGTCTAGGTGGATGTCACTGTACTTCTTAGACTGAGCGCAGTTACCATTTGGCTGAGGCAGTAAGACATGCTTTAAACTCAGCAGCATCTGAAATAAAATGGCATGATTGGTCTCCATAATTACTGCTTTTTGCCCAACTTGGTTAGAACTTGGGTGCTGGCAAGGAGGGCTCCTTATTGGTAGATGCCCTAGAGAGATTTTGCTATAAAGGGAATAGAAAGTAGTACAGTAATTAGATGTACAGATAATGAAAGCTTTTTATTAGTTCTCCATTTAGAAAGGAAATGGATCATGTCTAAATAATAAGGAAGCAATCAGGGGGAATGGGATGAAGATACAAGATGCATAGGTAAATCTTTTATAGTATTTTGGGCCTGAAATTTAATGAATTTTACGGTAAGAAGAAAAATGTTTCATTTTTCTTGTTATCTGAGGAAACTGTTTTGCTTCTCTAAACTCAAGTCACTTATTTTTTTTCTTTAGAATGCATCAGGAATTTATGCAGAAATAGATGGAGCCAAAAATGAGCTACAAGGAAAACTATCCAATCTAAGTAACCTCAGTCATGATTTAGTCCAAGAAGCTACTGACCACGCATACAACCTTCAACAAGAAGCTGAAGAGCTGAGCAGGTGACATTGAGTTTTAGAACTACAAACATCTACACCACCTGAACTGAATAAGACATTTGCATTCAATTCCATGCCAGAGTTACTAGGATACGGTGTTAGCAAGTAGATTAAGGTTGGGTTTGCTTGGTTGCTAATTTGTTAGTTGTTTCCTCTAAAAGCCAATCATTTTTTGCAACTGCTTTTGGGAGGCAGGTTTTTAATTAAAAAAAAAAAAGTCTTTGGCATTAGAAACTTGTGCTCTAGGTAAGGGTGCAAGTGGAGTCTGTTCCACAATTAATAAGGTGACTGGGGCAGTAAATCACATCCTTTCCCAAGGTCTGATTCTACCATCATCACCTGCTTATTTCAGAGAAAGCATTTATTTCCCATACCCAAGTAATTGAAGTAAAGCTGGCTGGGAGTTAGCAGTATAACTGACTTCTGGGAAACTCAACTTTCTTCAGGCCCAACAGGAAATGTTGAATTTCAACACCTGTTAAGAGAAAATCAATTGACAATTTTCCTTGTAGCACTACAATGGAGTCACACACTCTTTGGACACTCAATTAATGTTAATTGAAATGTACTGAAAGATTGGAATTGAATTCATGACCCTGAAATAGGTAAATAATGAGATAATTGTAGATAAAGACTACCAATCTGGCAGCTAGAAACAAGCACCTGTAAAGGTCAGGCGTAAAGAACCAAGATTAACTTCTGTTCCAAACACACGTCACCTTTTAACTCCTGTTCAACAAAAGTTTCAAACGCCTTTCCAGATTGGGGAGGAGTAATAAAAGATGGGAAGAAAGAGGGAGAGGGAGGGGGAAGAAGAGGCAGAGAGACAGAGAGAAGGAAATCTTGGTGTACAAGATGTTATAGTACTGGTGTGTTATAGTATATCCAGTTTTGTGTCATACCTCTAGGAAATGTGCTTTTAATGGAAGCAATAAAATGGATTTAGATAAAATGTGAGGTTTGTGGACATCACGTGTTGGTTGATCATTAGTTTTGAGCTGTCCTCTGGCTCTCATCATTCCTCCATCATTACAGTAGTCCCTTCCCACTGACGGTCAGTGCCCACAGCAGTTGTCTCTAAGTGTCTTCCTGCAGTGGTGATCCATCAAGGCTCCATGGATGCTACATTTTACTTGCACCACAATCATGAATTTCAATCACCCTGATGGCATGTTGTGTTTAGAATGTTTCTGACTGAACCTACTCATAGAATCGTTCAAATTTATAGATCTGTCTCCCCCAAAATGTGTAGACTGAAGATTCTTTAACATATGCCTGGTGTACACAATGATTTTCATGTTGTGCACAAAGACATAAAGAACTTTCAGTTCTAAAGCACTTTTTAAATTTTTTAAGGTTTATTTTTATTTTTTTTATTTGTGTGTGTGTGTGTCTGTGTGTCTGTGTGTGTGTATGCACATGAGTACAGGTGCCTATGGAGGCTTCCAGAAGAGTGCATCAGATCCCCTGGAGCAAGAATTATAGGCAGTTGTGTGCCACCCTATGTGGATGCAGAGAACCAAACTCAGATCCTCTAGAAGAATAGCTCTTAACCACTGAGCCATCTCTCCAACCCCTTGAAAGCACTTTTTCACAACGTTGACATAATACTTGTTTGTGCCTACAGCCAGGTACAGAAGGCTTTGTTCCTGGCTCTTCAGTATTTCTACCATTCTAATTAACAGAATCTTAAAACATTAATATTTTAATATGACCTTTAATTTTTTTATCTCCTTCTTTAGGGGGTGGATTTTTTTTTTTTTTTGAGACAATGTCTCATGTAGCCCATGCTGGTCTCCAACTTGCTTTTTGTCCAAGGATACCTTGAACTTCTGATCCTCCTGCACCTCTCTCCCAAGGACTGGGATTGCAGGTGTCTGCTACTGCACTCTTGTTTTATGTGGCCCCAGGGATTGAACCCAGCACTTTGTGCACACTATGTCACTCTTTTAATTTTATTTTTGGTCTCTTGGACAAGGTCTTGGGGTCTTACTATGTAGACTTGCTTTTTGTCCAAGGATACCTTGAACTTCTGATCCTCCTGCACCTCTCTCCCAAGGACTGGGATTGCAGGTGTCTGCTACTGCACTCTTGTTTTATGTGGCCCCAGGGATTGAACCCAGCACTTTGTGCACACTATGTCACTCTTTTAATTTTATTTTTGGTCTCTTGGACAAGGTCTTGGGGTCTTACTATGTAGCCTAAACTGGCTTAGAACTCACTACATAACCCAGGCTGACCTCAAACTCATGGTAGTCCATCTGCTTCTGCCTCCTGAGTGCTGGCAGGTATAATATCCCTTTTCTTTTACAACTTTTGTTTTTGCCTACATTCTTCAGAGTTTACTCTCAGAACCTTTTCTAAGAAGGGAGTCATGGGGAGGAGAAAGTAGAGAACATTTGGATTGGAATCACCTCCTCCAAACAAATCGACATGGCAATTTTTGTGGGCCACAGGCACTCTTGCTAGGACTAATCTCTTTCTCCAAAACATTAATAACTGTTTCATGACTACAATAGTATGAAGACTAAAATAATCATTTTATTATCCTCATTTAAAAATATTCTAATGAAGTGTTTTTGTGGATCCCGGCTGTATCCAACGAACAAGTCAGTCCTGCTACTAGGACAGGATGATTGCAGTGCTGGACAGAAAGAAGAAGCTGAGGAAATAGAGAGGAAGTCACTCAACCCATAGTCACACTGGGCCTGGGCCAGACAGAAGAGGCTGAGAAGCGTGGGTGTTTGAAAGAAAAGAGTCGCGCGTGGGGTCTTGTAGTCTGAGCACAGAACATCTAGTGCGAGTGATAAAATGATACCAGTCATCAGTGTTTGGAACTGAGAGAAAAATAAGGAGCTGCTGGTGTTGAGATAAATAAAACACAAAGGATTTAGGGTGAGCCTTGGAAGTAAGAGTTTGCATGAAGGCAATTTAGAAGTATTTGTCGATGAAATAAATTATGTGGACTACACAGTTTGCAGTTCCTATTCAGGAAGTAGTCCTGAAGTTGAGTGGACGCTCGGTGCAGGATGTAAGAACTTACATATCTCATCCTTGTTATGCCTCATATGAACCCTTAGAAGGCATGCTTATTTGCCCCTGTGTGCGACAGCTCCCAGTATGTGAAGGGTACTCAATAAATGTTCCATGAACATTCCCCAGGCTAGGAAGACACAAAGCCAAGAACATGGTATCTAGGAGCAGAGGTGAAACTAGGCCAGGTTAGGGCTGTTTGAGGAATAAAACAAACCTTAGCAAACCAACATGTGGCCTGGCTAGCTTAGCACATTGTCTCGGAGCCTCGCTTCTAGTATGAAGGGAGAATAATGCTGACTGGGTAAAGAGAAGTGGGGAAGACTACGACTTCAGGCCTTAAACAAACTCGCGCAGGAAGAGGAGCAAAGGGCTGTTTTTAAAATTGCCATTCTCATTTTCAACAGCTGCTGCCTGGCAACAGCTGTCATGGAGCCCCAGTGGGATGATGCCCTGGGGGCAGCATAGGAAGAGGCATGCAAGCATGATGTACCCCCAGGCAGGGTGACTCAGGAAAACCTTCCAAGACAGGTGGCTTCATAGCCCGGAAGAGGTGGTGTCTGTGATCCCAGAAGTATCCAAATCAAATCTAAAATGATCCCATTTTCTAAGGAAATAAGGATAAACAACAAATTCATCTGTTAACAGGAATTTGCACAGTTCCGACATGAACGGACTAGTACAGAAGGCTTTGGATGCATCAAATGTCTATGAAAATATTGCCAATTACGTCATCGAAGCCAATGAAACAGCAGAATTTGCTTTGAACATCACTGACCGGATTTATGATGTGAGTGTTCCTTCTTCTTAGAATTTATATATTTATGTATTTGTGTGTGTTGTCTCTTCCCTCTTTGCTTTCTTCTCTCTCTATTTTTTAGCAGACTCTGTTCTTTTTCTCATTCATGTCATTGTCCCTTGCTCTTATTCACCACTGTGCTCCATCATCCCTCCTCCCCCACTCGATGGTCCTCTTCCTCCCTCTAAATAGTCCCCTTCTGCTTTGATGGTGTATGTATATATGTATGCATGTATGTATGTATGTATGTACATGCATGTATGTATGCATGTATGTATATATGCATATATGTGTGTATGTATGTATGATTTTGTTTTCTAATGCCATTCCTTGACCATCCACTACAAAATAAAAATGTTAGAAAAGTCGGGGGAACTATTTTGTACCATGCAGTTTTGGGTTTGCAAGTTTCTCAAGATTTGCTGTACTCTAATTAGCAAATGTTAGTTTCTTTGGAGAGTTTTGTTTGTTGGTTTTTGATTTTTGTTTGTTTGTTTTGTTGCCAAAGCCCCTCGAGGAAACAATTTGAGACTAGTTTCTGCTAACAGAGAAGATGTCTTAGGCATGCATTTATATGTTTAACTCAAAATTATTTATCCAGTGGCTTTTTTGTGACAAGTGCTTCGTTGGAGCCTTGATCAAAGTGCTATTCTAGGTTTACTGACCTTTTCCTGGAAAAAAAATTATTTTGAAAATGCCAAAGGCACTGTTTCCTTCTCTCTCCATTTGACCTTCTTTTCTGAGCTGTGAAAATGACACTGCATGAATTCTGTGGGGTGTTTAAGCAGATAAATGGAATCACTTGATTTCTAAAGCCGTGAAAAGCTGACACTCCTGCTTCCTTCTTACCCTCTCTGCCCACTTGCTTTGTAGGCTGTGAGTGGGATCGATACCCAGATCATTTACCATAAGGATGAAAGTGACAACCTTCTCAATCAAGCCAGAGAACTACAAGCAAAGGCAGATTCCAGTAAATACCCCTTGCCCCTCTTCCTTCTGATTTATAGCAACTGCCTTCCTTTCATAAATCTAGATGGGGATTTTTGAAATCTAGGCTTAAAGAGTAAATAATATTCTGAATAATACATCAATAGCTCAGAAGCAAGTCACAGAACAGCAGATTTAATATTTCAAAGTAAATTTTTGAAAAACAGCTTCCATGTGGTAAACATATATTTATATGGAAACATATATTTAGCCAACATATGATGAAAATCTTTTCTAATCAAATGAGTGGTTAATAGAAGCATCATAATAACAATGTTCAAGGAGGTAAGACCATAAAATATACAGAATGGTAAAACTATGTTGCACAGAATTTAGTTTTCTTTGAACAATTCGGGAAGCCCTTTACATTTCTTACTGTGAAGGGAATGATTGCCCTGGTGAGAACTGTTGAGGATGACTGGATGCCACAAGCCATCTGGTTGTTTCCACTTCTTGTAGCTTGTGTTTTGCAGTTGATGGCTGTGAGGACAAGCCTAATAACTGGATGGAAAGAAGCGTTTCCCAAGGCCACGCATACCAGCTACTAAAGCAAGCACATCCAAGAACAAGATAGGGAAGGGGGGAAGTGAAGCTACTGTAGTCCATTTTAAATTGCAGCAGTTACTCTTAAAACAACTGAATGGCCCATGCCTTTAATCCCACCACTGGGAGGGAGAGGCGGGTGGATTTCTGTGAGATCCCGTCCAGCCTGGTCTACATAATGAGTTCCAGGCCAGCTGGGGCTACAGGGAGACCCTGTCTGAAGGGTGGTCCATGCCTTTAATCCCAGCACTTGGGAGACAGGGGCAGGCAGACCTCTGTGAGTTCAAGGCCAGCCAAGTCTTCATAGTGAGTTCCAGGCCAGGTGCAGCTACAGGAAGACCCTATCTCAAAAAAAAAAAAAAAAAAGGGTCAAAAGAAAACAAAACAAAAAAAACAAAATAACTGAGTGGATTAAGAATTTCATTGAATTGTTCCTCATTGCTGAGTTCCTGGACTCATTCCTAAGGATATTTGAGCACTGACTAATGAGTTAGAAATTCATTGTCTAGGTTAACATCTATTAACTAAAATCAAGTCCATTTTAAAACTGAAAACTTCATGAAATTTTATCAAAGCAATTAATCTGAAGTCAACAATGCATTTTTTAATTCTTTCGTTGTCCTCTTTTGAAAGGAAAAAAGATGCTATATAGAGATTGAACACACTTTGATTTTCATATTCCGAATGCTAATTACCACAAAGCAACTGTTAAATTATGCTTTCTAGGTTAACAAAGGTAATTAAAATGCTATTAAGTTTCTCTGTCCTAATTCATCATATAATTCTAATTAATTTTTTTATATAATTTTAATTCTGAGTATACTTTCTAGAAAGTAATCAGAATAGTAATGGTAAAGAATTAGAATGCTAGCAGCAAAATATTTTTAAAGACATATGTTACCATATCTATTGCCGCGAGCCGGGACTCTGTCCAGCAGAGTCCAGGAAAGACGACACAGACACCAAGGTGAGGTTCAAGCTTCTGTTTCTCTTTCTCCTTTATTCTCTCTTATTCTCTCTCATGTTCTCTTCACTATGATGCTGGCTCTCTATGATGCTGGTCTCTTATGATGCTGTGTCCTTATGATGCTGTGTCCTCACTATTACACACTTCAGCTCTTTATATAGCGTATTCCAACAGCCCTCCCCCCAGCCGGTATCAATCAGGGCTACACACGTGCAGCGGCCAGGCAGAGTGTAGCTCATAGGCATGTAGCAAGATCACCAGGCTGGCAGCACCTGTTTGGCCTCTCCATACTTTGGAGTAAGCAAGCGGGAATCACGAGCCTTGGCAATCAGCCAAGAGTTGGAGTAAACAGCACGAGGTTTGGCAGCCAGCCAGGGCGCCATCTGGCTGACTCAGCTGTGCTCGCTTCCCACAATCTATATAATGCTTTTCTGTGTGGTAAGGATTACCATGTGTGGGTTCTTATGACACAGTTACAAAAATTCTCCTTGATGATTCATAACATGTCTTCTCAGTCCTATCATTGAGTCGTTGAACCTCTTGAAAACAACCCTCCTATCTAGAAAAGACATCTCTTCGGAGTCCATATTTTATGTCTACTAAAGCTCTCTGCATCAGTTTCTTTGAATATTTTGCAGATCTGGTCACATATTTCATCATCATTTTTTGGTTAGATTCTTTCCCTTGTATAAGAGACAAGGGAAAGGGATTAGGGCACAGGACCCTAAACTTGATAGGACTCCCTCCCTTAGGCAGTAGCCATGTTTTTAATATAAACATGAGTGATCATCTACTGAGTTACATCAAACTTTCAGATGACTCCTTCTTATTTCCAAGTGTCTTTTTGTAGTAAGTAGAGTTTATTCCCAGCTTTCTTCCCTTTTCATTGTCTATAACAAAGAGCCAACTATCGGTACTAAACTCAAGAATCTGCGATTTAACAAAATCTACTGAAAAGAACAGCTTCCAACAAGAAACACTTTTAATGACACGTTTCTTTTTTATAATATCCAGGACAAAATAGATTCTCCCCTCATTTTTATCAAGAGTTCCAAATACCGAGTTAAATAAAGCAATGTTTCATGTAGTCACAGACCCAAAAGCAAGAGCTAAAAGCATTTTTATATGACCATGTCTGGAAAACGGACACTTCAAAAAGGACAGGCGGTTTAATACAACTAAAATGTGTAGGTAAGTCACAGTTGGAATTCTTGGAAATTCTCAGAATCCTGGAGGAAATAAGCGCTTGTTCCCTTTTTACATTGTACTTGGTGACACTGTACTTGGTGACTGCACTACCTCATTTGTATTTGTAATACACCACAATAAACAAAACACTCAAAAAATGTAAGAAGGGCCTATGGGAGGGTGAATATTTGTAAGCCCTCTGGAGAGAAGCAAAGGATAATGAGAAGTGAGGCAATTGCTTTGCTGTTTCTCAAGAAGTGTAAATTTCCTGATGCTTTCAAAGTAAACTAAACACAAACAGAAACCACTAGGTACTGGGAAAGCTGATCCTTCACTTTATATAGAGATGTAACATCATGACTTACTAGGGATTTGCTCAAAGATAATCCCAGTTTAGGAACAGTGCCCCAAGAACATTTTCAAGAACAATTTTTAAGAAAAAATAATAAAAAAATAATACTCAAAGATTAGATGTTATGATAGAACTGTATACACGTACAGTAATATAGTCCTTTTAAACAGAAACTAAATTCTCCTGTGAAGAAACCTTCAGGATTCCAGTGAATTCTTTCAAAATTTTAAAGAAGAAATGGCACCACTTTTATACAAACTCTTCCAAGAAATAAAGAACATATATTCTCTAACTTGTTCTATAAAATCAACAGAATTTAAATATCAAAACCTATAAGATATAGAAAAAAAGAAAATGCAAGCCAAATTCTCTTACAAAGAGACAAAAGAAATCCTACTCAAGATAGCAAATCCACCAGGTGTGGTGGCTCATGTCTGTTATGCCAGCATTTAGGGGTCTGACCATGAAGGTCAAGGCCAGACTAGGCTACAGACTAAGACCCTAGCTCAAAAACCAAACAAACAGGGCTGGAGAGATGGCTCAGTGGTTAAGAGCACTGGTTGCTCCTGCAGAGGAACTGGGTTCGATTCCCAGCACCCGCATGGCGGATAACAACCATCCTAACTCCAATTCTAAGAGAATCCAATGCCCTCTTCTCATAGATATGCATTGCATGACATGGGTACACTTGCACACATACAGGTAATATACTCATACATATAAAATAAAAATAACAATTTTTTTTAAAATCAAAGATTAGCAAATCAACCAGGCATGATGGCTCACACCAGTAACCCCAGCATCAGGGCATTCAGGAGATTGCAGCAGGAGACTGATCACAAGTTCGAGCCCACACTAGGTTAAAGAGTAAGACTCTAGAAAAAACAAACAAAAGCTATTATCAAAGCAAATCTAGCAAGCATAGAAATGGTAACATATATTGAACAAGATAAATTTATTATGGAATTTCCAAGACTTTATAACATTCGAAACTTCAGTTGTAGCTCACCACATTTACAAAATGCAAGAGAAAATTCATATGATAATCTCAATATTCACAAGAAAATCATTTAATAAAACAGCACCAAGACTTTTTAAAACAAGAAGCAAGAGAAAGTTTTATAATCTAATAAAAATAGAACAATATTTAGCAAACATATTCATAATAAATATTAAAAGTCTTCTCAAATCAGGGATATCCCCACTATCAATTCAATGTATAAATGTCCAGCTTAATTTTATAAAAAGACCTAGAAATAAAAATTTTAAAATAATACCATTTGCAGCATCATTGAATACTCATAAAAATTAATAGACAGGATTATGATTTTTACATACAGAACTATAGTACATGGCTGAAAAAAGTAAGAAAAATCTAAAATGGAATCTAGTATTGTATACAATTTATACATACTAAAAACTCTAAATAATATATTCAAGTAAAAGTTTAAAGGTAATATAAATACCATATCCATTGAGATGAGCTCTCAACTCTGTAAAATTGACAGTTCTGCCAATTTCTCTATAGGTATGATACAATGCCAATTAAAACCATAACTCTGTGAATGCGTAGATAGATCAACTCTGGAATTTCTTTGGGAAGAGAGGGGAAGATGCCTATAGCCAAAATAATCTTGAATAAGAACAAAAATGGAAGACTTAAACAATGAAATATCAAAAATTATTATAACTTTATAGATATCAAAACAAAGATTCTAAAAAAGATCCAAAAGAGTCTGGTATTTTATTATGTCTTTTGGATGGAGTTTAAAACCAGACAATGGCAGATAGAACTCAGAAGAGTCGGTGTATCTAGGTAATTATTCAGGGTCCCAAGGAACTTGGTAGGTGTTCATAATCTATTTTGATGAGTTTGGTGCAGTTGTATTTTGTTTCATTGTTTGAAAATTCATCAAGCTGTGTACATAGAATCTGTGCCCTTTTCTAGATACATGTTATACATATATATGTTTATATATATAAATAATGTTTATTGAAAGTAATAAGAAAAAGGATTCTCATATAGCTAGTCATTGTCCTGTAAATAGATAAATTTCTCTTCCGCTCTTCACCATTTGTGCAGGCTAGTTGTTATTAGTCACAGCCTTGCTGTCTTTGAAAGAAATTAGCATCATAGCGTCCTCAGTCACTCCCAACTGATGTTCCATGTTTTCTGTCATCTCGTATCTCTTATTCTTAAGGCCATTTTCCAGAATTGATCATCTGTTTTTAGAATAGTATATTATTTCAGATGAGTTTATGATACAAACCAGAACTTATGCTTTTGAGATGAGGCTTGTTCTGGGCATTTGGACCTGCTGGCACTTCTCTCTGCTTCTCCACAGGCAATGATGAAGCTGTGGCTGACACCAGCAGGCGTGTCGGAGGAGCCCTAGCAAGGAAGGGGGCCCTTAAAAACAGACTGAATGATGCTGTTAAGCGACTACAGACAGCAGAGAGGGGTAAGTCAGAGTTGTGCGTGTTTGTTCACAGGCGTATAGGACAACCCTTCAGGGGAAAATTAGGTGATTCCTTGTCAATCTTTTCATATATTAATTTTTTCTTTCTGATGACAAAAGAAACAGTGTTCATTACCTCCCAAAAATTGCCCTAAGAAAAATAAAGCTGTAATCTTGGCACCCAGAGATGAGCTTTAAATTGAGAGCATTTTCTATCTTTTCTCTGTGCCCGTATTCATGTGCTGCATATGTATTTGAATGGGTCTGCTGTTTATAGTGCTTGGTGACTCTCCTGTGAACACCCATCTTGGCTAACAATATGCCCTAATTTGGTCATTGGATTCCTTTGGCCCCACTGTAAACAGCTTCCTTCTGTTATATGTCAAGTTAGTCTTATCAAATAAGCAGGGAAGTCACTGAGCCAACTAGAGAAATACACGCATTGGCTTTGGCTAATCTGGGACTCCGGTGGTGTCTTGGAAAGCTGTGATTGGAAGCGGACGCATCTTCACAGGCATGGCAACAGTTAAGACACTGATGCTGGATGCTGGTGTTTTGCTGAAGTGAACCAGCCTTGGGCACAGTACTGTAGAACCTGAATGCTCGGGCAGGAGAGGGCGTGTGCACTGAGAAGCCTTTCCAGGCTACTGCTGATTGATGCTTACTGCTGCTTGCTGGACTCTGTGCTGGAATTCACAGACCTAACCTAAGGGAATCAAAGTCACTATTGCCTTTCAGCTGACAAGAACACGGATGCTTGCCGCAGTTAGAGCACTTACTCCAACAGGCATAGCTAGTAGGAAAGAGAGTTAAGATTCAAAACAGCATTCACCAGAATCCAGAGCATGCAAGGTTAAATGAAACATCGCTTCACTTTAAAAGCTTGAAGTGACTTCTGATTATTTTTTTATCAGTAACACATCAGCCTTATGGAAAAAAGCAAAAACACAGATAAGAGAAAGCAGGAAAATCACCTATAATCCCATCACCTAGACAAACTTTTATTATTGTAAATTTTCATATCTTTATTTTAAATATGTAATATTTTTTAAATATTTTACTTATTTTCTTTTTAATGTGTGAGTGTCTTGCCTGCGTGTGTGTAAGCACACCCATGTCATGCAGTTCCTGGAGAGATCAGAAGGTGTCAAATCCCCTGGAACTGGAGTAACAGATGGTTGGTTGTTAGCTGACATGTGGGTGCTGGGAATCAAACCTGGGTTAAGAACAGTCAGTGCTCTTAAGCACTGAGCCATCTCCCCAGCCCCAAATATGTCATAATTTTTTGAATCTTTGTATGTGTTTGATATGTGTGTGCGTGGGTGCTTGCACAGGTGGGCGCACATGCACACAAGGTGTGTGTGCACCACAGCATGCTGTGGAAGTCAAAGAACAACCTCGGGTGCTGATCCGCAATAGCTACCTTCTTTAAGACAGTGTTTGAGACAGGCTCTCTTTATTCGCCCCTAGCTGGCCCACCACCTTCTAGGGAGTCTCCCATCTTTACCTCCCATATTACCAAAGGAGCTCTGAGATTACACACGCACACCACATCTGGCTTTATGTGGGTTCTGGGGGAGTTCCAGCCTAAATATTTAATAATTTTAAAATAAAAATTACATTGTAATATTAAAACTTTCCTGAAACTTACTTGTATTTTGAAAAAAATACCTTTTCTTGTTAGTTTACTTCCATACTAAATGTAACATCACTTTTATGGCAAAAATGTTCCACAGAATATTCTTTCATAAAAGGAAGAGACATATATGATTAATTTCAGATGTGAGCATCATACAAGTTAAAACTTCATATGCACTTTCTGTGACTTTCTAACCAGATTGCTAACCGGGGGAAGTACTATTGGTCTTTTTGTTGTTGCTGTAATTTACCTCTTAATTTAAAAATATTTTCAATAAACTGCTTGGTATTAATGAGCTGCAGAGTCTTGCAAATTCTCATATTAATACTGTTTATCATATCCTAGTTCATTTAGCGTATACCGTGATTAACCTCTGTTTAAAAGTCATAGTCTTCTTTAACATCCTCAAATTTGAAGTCTGCTTCATTCCTGTGGTGAAAATTATGTCAGTGCTCTCCAGCAAATGTCCTATTGCCCTTCAGAGTGAATGCCCTTCTGCTCTGTGTGCAGGGGATGCCCAGCACCGCCTGGACCAGTCCAAGCTGGTCATCGAGGAGGCCAACAAGACGACAATGGAGGTCCAACAGGTCACTGCTCCGATGGCCAACAATCTCAACAACTGGTCTCAAAACCTGCAAACTTTTGACTCTTCTGCGTATAACACTGCAGTGGACTCAGCTCAAGATGCAGGTATCTCTTACAAGCTTCCCAGTTTTGTTTTTATTTTACTTTTTATTGAATTTTTGTAATTTTCATATAACACAGTTTGATGGTATTTAGCTCCCCTCCCCATCCGCACCACCCCCCATTGCCCGCACCCCAATTTAAAGTACTCTCATATATATAATATGGCCTATAAAGTGTGATTGGTGTCACCAAATGTCCTTCAGTGTGGGTCCATCCCTGGGCCCACCCAGAGTCCCATTCCTGTAAGACACTGTCTCTCCCGCCTCTCAGCAGCCATCAATTGCCAAAAGTTCCTTAGGGTGGGTAGCTCAGAAACTTCCCATTAAACTCTACACATCTTTTGATAGGACATGGTTTACTCCTTTGGGGTTTTAGGTTGGAATGCTGTAGAAGCTAATTTAGAAAAGAGAAACATTTTCATCTGTTTTCTTATCTATATGCTTGTACTCATACGAAATACATGTAAATTTCACATAAACTATAGGCAAATTGAAGTAATTTTTTCTATGTGAAATAATGGTAACAATTATTTTTATCAATATAAGATAGATCCTTTAGGGTAAAAGTTTCATCAAATGCTAGAGAATAGTGAAATACTGTCTCATTTTAGGAAATAAACTATTAAGTGGAATTTCTTTTACTAAAGACCATTTAGGCCTTCTGCCTACCTAAATAAATACGGATATTATCAACAAATACCACATATGTGTGTTGGCCAATTTAAATATTCAATTTTATAGCAATTTTATAGTGTATAGATAGTAAAAATCACTTAATAGCTGAGAAATTTCCTTTACTCCTTTCACATATTTTTATTCAGACGCGTCATAACTTCTCAGATATCGATGTCTACCAATATCACAACAAATCAGGACTAAAATTCTTAGTCATTCTCTACAAGCCGTCCTCCAAAATAGTTTTACAGACTCTATTTCTTTCACTTGCATCTGAATTCGGAAATAGTCATGAATCTATATGTGCTCTGTCTAGCACTAGAAATTCTACCATGATTTACAAATACCCATTGTCATAGCAGGAAAATAGATCTTCTACACCACTTTTTTCATATGTATTCATGAGTTCATCCATGTACCTACTCATTTAATTTTTCTTGACTTTTTACCTTTAAAACATTAATCATGTTCAGTGGTAGCGCACTAGTCTAAAATGTGTAAAGTCCTAGGTTTTATTGCTAGCATCGAAAAAAACACCCTGTCCACACATAAATATTCAGTATTTCTTGCCTTGGGAATATTTGCTTATCTGTACTAAATTTCTTTTTCTTCTTTTTTCATTTGTCCTATCAAGTTGTCATAATAATCTCCCAGGACTGGCACCAACTGAAATTGTTTCAGGTTGCTGCATTTTCCTCAAAGAGCTTTTTTTTGGTCCAAAACAAAGTAAATTAGGGGTTGGAGAGATGACTCAGAGGTTAAGAGCACTACCTGCTGTTACAGAGGACCTGGGTTCTGTTCCCAGTACCCACATGGCGACTAATAACCATTCATAACTCCAGTTCCAGGAAATTCAACACCCTCTTCTGACCTCTGTGAGCACTGCACAACACAGGTACACTTATACATGCAGGCAATACCTTCGTACATGTAAAATAAATAATAATAATAAATAAAATATTTTAAAACAAAGTAAATTAAACAACATACCATAATATGTTAGAGTCTATATAAAGTGGTTTCCTTTTTCTAAGAAGATTGAAGGTAAAAGGTGACCCTGTCTTATATACAATTCCATGAGCAAAATCTAATGCAATGCTTCAGATACAGTTTATTGCTTTTACTCTTTATAGATCACTACAGTATAAAATGGCTACTGTAGTCAGTGCTCCAATATTCACCTCTGTGTTGATCAATACAATAAAGTAACAGTTGCTATTATCTTAATTCTACCCCTTGTCCTAGAGAAGCATCTTGCTTCTCCCAAGTGCAAAGACATATCCCAGTTCTCACTGAAATATTTCCTGAATCTGAATTTAGTTTGGCTCTTGTAGGAGGCTTGCTGTGGTCTGATGCTCGATGACAGGATGCTGCACTCAGAAAGGACACTAATTCTCTGGGCTAGTGGTTCTCAAACATTAGCATGCTCCAGAATCCCCTGGAGAGTTTGTTGAGCAGATTGCTGGACCCCACACCCAGAACTTCTCATTCAGTAGGTTTGGGATGAGCCAAAAAATTTGCAGATCCAATGGGCCAGTGAGTGGCCCAGCAGGCAAAGCCTCCAGCCTCCAAGTCCAATGGCCTGAGTTCCATCCCTAGGACCCACAGGGTAGAAGGAGATAACTGACTTCCACAAGTTGTCCTCTGATCTCTACACGTGCACCATAGCATACATACACATAGATGCATACAATTGTGCATACACACATACATACACAATAAGTAAAATATAATGATAATTTTAAAGAGTTTTCATGTCCAGATTCATTGGGAGGCTGATGATGTTGACTCAAGGACCACACTTGAAGAACCACTGTGCAACTGATAAAAACTGGGGGAAAATCATGCCATTCTCTATGTTCAGTGTTTCTCCCCTCAGCCTGTACCCTATTAACTTGTGTTCTTCTCCATATATATAATGAATTCAAAAAATAGAAGGTGGATCTGGAGAGATGGCTCAGTGGTCAAGAGCACTGGCTGCTCTTACAGAAGACCCAGGTTCAAATCCCAGCACCCACATGGGTGCTAACGACCATCCATAACTCCAGTTCCAGGGGATCCAATACCATCTTCCATCCTCTGAGAGCACTGTATGACACAGGTACACTTACATACATGCAGGTAATACACTCCCACATGAAATAAAAATTAAAAAATAGAACTTGTAGGAAGGCAGTAGCTCAGTCATAGGCCTGGCGAGGGAGCCCAGCTGAACTAGGCTGGATGAGGGAAATATGTGCATTGCCCTAACCTCTTCCTCTCTTTTGCTGCCCCCCCCACTTGTCTCCTAAACAACCAAGGGTTGTTGTGTTATTGAAGGAAGTTCAGGACCAAAAGAGGAGGAAAGAAAGGAAGAGAGGAAGGGAGGGAGAGAGGGAAGGAGGGAGGGAGGGAGAAAGGAAGGAGAAAAGTCAGTGCAATCTGCTTTCAGCATCATGTCTGGGCTGTCGTCTAAAACTACAAGGCCACCCCCTCTTACCGTGCACAGCTGCCTCTTTGCTGGGTGCTCCTGGTTCCTTCTATCTAACTCTGCCTCCACTGCAATAGTACCATCAGCAGCAATGTGATGTCCACATAACTTCTCGAAAAACAACTTTCTCCCCTTCACCCAGTAAAATTCCTTTTCACTTATTATTTTTTGTTTGTTTTTTCAATTTTTACAAAAACTTTATTGAGAATTTCATACATGCATATAAAGTGTTTTGATCAACTCCATGCCTGCTCCCTCCCCTCCAACACCTCCCATATCTCCCCATCACTTTTTTTTCTTTTCTTTTTTTTTCCTCTTTCATTTATTTATTTTTATGGGCTTTTGGCTACTCCAACATTCCCCCCTCTGAAGAGATAACCCTAAAATCTTTTAAGAATTAGATACAAGCTCCAAAATACTTATGACATTTTTGGCCTTTGGAACAGAGTATGTTGCTAAGAGGCCCAAGGACATTTTGACTTTTAACCAAGAAATTGGCTACTTTTCTTTGGGGTCTTTTTACCCTAACTGCCTAGCCAATTCCTACCTCCTATTTTTATCACTCCATCTTCTGAAGGGGTTACCTAAATTGCCAATAGGGAATCAAGACATCAGGATGCAGACTGCTCTGGCTTCTTCCATGCTGAACAGGGACACAGGGTGAGGCAACTTGTAATGCTAATAACTCTTGCCTTTACTTCTCCTTCACATCTCCTAGTCACAATTCAAGGACTTTCTTTTCCCCTCAGAGATAAGAGTTATGCAATTTGGGAGTCTTTTAGATAGACCCCTTTCACTTATTCTATCAATCTATATTAGGAATGCCTGGAACCTGAGATACATGATTAAGGGAACATCTGTATGTTGATCATGGTGCCTGCCCTTTAGAAATACACATTATGAGTCAGCATGTTCCACATTCCATTTACAAATCAATACGTACACTAAATGTCACAAGAAGAATGGATTATGCTTTGGGCTTTACTATTCATTTTGTAGGGTTAAAGATAATGTCCTATAGTTCGACCAGAGATAATGTTATGCTCACTGTCTCTTCACTTGAGTCTTAAAATATAATTAACATTGAGACATTTATTCAAGTGACTCATTTTTCTTATTGCAGTAAGAAATCTCACAGAGGTTGTCCCCCAGCTCCTGGATCAGCTTCGTACTGTGGAGCAGAAGCGGCCTGCAAGCAATGTCTCTGCCAGCATCCAGAGGATCCGAGAGCTCATTGCTCAGACCAGGAGTGTTGCCAGCAAGGTATGTGATAAGAGGTGCCATCAGTCACTGAAGGATAATGAGAACTGACTTCCAACTCCTCAGCAGCTTCTGAAGCCTGGAGCCTTTCTACCATATTATTTTCTAAGGTCACATGAGAAGCTTTGAAAATTAAACCAGTCAGGTGGTGGCATGTGCCTGCAATCCCAGCACTAGGAGGCAGAGACAGGAGGATCATAGCACATTTGAGGCCAGCCTTACACAGAAAATTCCAGGCCTTCCAGGCCTACAGAGCAAGATCGTGTCTCAAAAATAAAATACAAATAAATAAACATACAAATAATTTTTAAAGCAAAGTAATTCCTAGTCCCAGTGTCAGACTGACAAACGGTTCAACACCTATAGTATTTTGTTACTTGATTATTCTAGTGTGTAGCCAAAATGAAGTTCTGTTCAACAAAGCTCATAAACAAAAGAAATCAAGTTAAGTTTCGATAAAAAGACTCAATTCAATATTATAATTAATCATTTTAACAGCTGTGTTAATGCAATTACTATACGGAATAATCTTGCCCATCTGTCTCACCTCTTCAAGAATTCCCTGGTAAAACATGTACTATATGAAGGTTTTAGTGATCATGCTGCAGGCTTACCTGAGGAGTCATGAATGGAAAAAACTAAACAAATACCCTGGTCTGAGATTCTATTACAGAGGCAGTCTAGGAACAAGTTATCTACCTCTGGTGTTGGTCAGAGCACATCCTGACACAACAATTAACATTTTCAGTGTAGCAAAAGAGGGCTCATGTGTGGGCCCTTCTTCAGTTTGTTTTTATTGATTTATAGACTAGCCTCATTTTTACAACAAAATTATGTGGTTTTATTTTCTCCGTTAGGAATTACACTGAACAGGCTACTAGCCCTAAGGACTGACAGAATAAGAGATCTATTATTTTATAATGTTGGGGATTATTCCTAGTAAATAAACCCAACTTTCAAGAGATTTCTAACTAATAGTTCTGTCTTACAATTACCTTATTTGGATACTTCAGTGACTATTTCAGAAAAGACTATTTTAAAGATACAGTAAGAAACATCATTTTAAGCTGGGTGTGGTAGCACACATCTATAATCCCAGAACTTGGGAAGCTGAAGCAGGAGAATTATGGGTTCAGGGCCAGCCTGAGTTACATAAGAAATTTCCAGGACCCTGTCTAAATAAATAAATAAATAGTGGCATTTTAGAAACAAAGTTTCTATTAGTGTTTTCTTGAACTCTTCTTCAATGGTGTTTATATGGAGTCCAACATTGGAACTCCAATCACAAAACAAGGCACTACACAAAGACTGTGCACAGCCATTGGCACTAGTTCATCTCCAGAATGTGGCATTTTTCATCTACACATGTAGCTTCTCAGACTCTCAGTTTTCACAGAAATACTCAGTGCCACACACTGCTCAATTGTTTGTTGAGATATATTATTGCTCTCTACCAAACTGACATCAGAAGACAGCCATGCTCCAAGTACTGGAGAATAGAATCTTGAGCCTAGCTGATTATCAACATCAACAAAACCAATATTAGTTGATGTAAATACATCTAATTATTCAAGAAGGTTTATACAGGCAGCATGGGTATACACATTGCCAAATGCCCTAAGAATCCCCAGCAAATCAGATCAGTCCCTCATGTCGTATTGGGCCTCTAATGTTCTGAACTTGTACTTTACCCTGATGCTTTTCTGCAAATCATTATAAGAAATGGCTAAAGGAATTTCTTATCACAATTATTATAATGAGAGAGCCAGGGACTGGAAAGTACTTTATAGTTATCATCTTGTTTTGTTCTCACAGCCTGTTTACTATGTCATTTTACAGATGAGGAGACAGAATGCTGACAGACTTGCTTAAAGTTGCCTAGTTATTAAATGAAGTGGCAGGTGTCCAAAACAGAAGTCTGTACCTAACACTGACTGTCCAGGTGTGGTTAGGGATGCTTCTCACAGCTTCTTTCTGTCCATCCTGCTTTTGTGATGAAGCGAACCTTAAATCCAAGTAGAGAGTAGCTGGTTACTCCCATAATATTCATGCCACCATTGCCAGCCCAGTTGTTATTGTAGTTCACAGGATTCTCAGCTGGGTCAAGTTGATGATTATACTTTCCTTCCAGTAGCATACAGTACCTTCCATTACCATGAAGGCTAGCCAGTAGAAATGAGGCTCTAAAGTCAGCACCAGTTTGATTTTGCCCTTATTTGTTCTACAACTCATGTATGTAGTATCTTCAGCAAGAGGGTCTTACAATTCACTTGGGCAACCAAGAGCAGGGGCAATGGGGCCCTTGGTCAACAGCTTCTAGAGAGGGAGTCCATCCCTGGAACTGAGGTGGATTTTTTTCATTATCCTATGATGCCTAGATGAGGCAGTGTCCCCCATTATAGGGTAGCTCCTTTGAATCTCTTCCTATAATGTATATGTACACTTTAGGAAGCTTCTATAGAGGTGGGTTTCCATGTGGCTTTTTCTGAAGGTCTTTGTTGTTACTTATCCTTCTCCATCCTTCAAAGCACTTTTAATGGAACAACTTTGTAACTGCAGATCCAAGTCTCCATGATGTTTGATGGCCAGTCAGCTGTTGAAGTACACCCCAAAGCCAGCGTGGATGACCTGAAGGCCTTCACGTCCATCAGCTTGTATATGAAGCCACCTGTGAAGCAGCCAGAGCTGGCTGGGACTGGGACTGCAGACCAGTTTGTCCTCTACCTGGGAAGCAAAAATGTAAGCACATGGGAATTTAAAGGAAAGGATAGTATTATCCTCTGCCTTAAACAAAGCTACCTAGAAAAGCAAATTCTCATGCAAGTCATGATTGAAAGGCAAGAAAGACCCTCTGCATGGGGGATGTTTTTAGATTGCTACCTTGCAGTATCCTGTTAGTAACTTGAATGAGTCTGAACAAAGCTTTTAAACAGCCTTTGGAATAACTCAGCCTATGTATACTGATGCTGAATCCTGTTTGAAGATACATAGCAATTGGTTTTGTCAAGATGCATTATACCCCTGGGTTAAGCTGACAACACTAGCATACTCCTGGCAGATGCTTCCCTCTCTCCTGACCCACACCCCAACCTGGGAAGCACACTTTGATGCAGTCCTAGAGAAGCTGGAAATGGAAAGCTGATGCCAGTCTAACAGCAACTTAGAGTGATACTTCAAGCCAGAAATTGTTTGTATATATCAAGTCTTCAGACTGATGATGATGCTTTGAAGAAATATAGATGATACTCATTTGTATGAACTGTACTTAGTGACTCCTTGACATTTCAGGTCAAAAAAGAGTATATGGGTCTTGCAATAAAAAATGATAACCTGGTATACATTTATAATCTGGGAACTAAGGATGTGGAGATTCCCCTGGACTCCAAACCCGTCAGTTCCTGGCCTGCTTACTTTAGTATCGTCAAGATTGAGAGGTAAGGGAACCTGTGAAAAGGGGCTCACTTATACGGACATTTCATAAGAAATCAATTGAACACACACAGTCTTCCTATGGATGTTAGAAGCATTTTCTTTTTCATCTTATTCTTTTTTCTTCCATTATTACCACCGTTCTTTCCAAACACGAGAAAAAGGAGATATTACAAAAACTTATCATTTCTAAATAACAGTCTGGTATCAGATTGTTTTACCTCACCTCATTTTTTTAAAATGAGATATCTTAGGGCCGGGCACGGTGGCGCACGCCTTTAATCCCAGCACTCGGGAGGCAGAGGCAGGCGGATCCCTGTGAGTTCAAGGCCAGCCTGGTCTACATAGTGAGTTCCAGGACAGCTGGGGCTACAGGGAGACCCTGTCTCAAAAAGATCGAAAAAAAAAAATGAGATATCTTTTTTCTACTTTCCTTTGATCTTTGATATTCTATATGTGCTCAATAATGTGATAAAATCAAACCACCAATTTTGTGATGAAGTGATACTAACATTTTGACATTATGAAAGTATTTTCTACCAATTGTCGGCCTAAAAAGAGTGAAAACGCCTTTGTTCACCAGGGTTGGGAAACACGGAAAGGTGTTTTTGACAGTCCCAAGTCTCAGCAGCACCGCAGAAGAAAAGTTTATTAAGAAGGGAGAGTTTGCAGGAGATGATTCCTTGCTGGATCTGGACCCCGAGGACACTGTATTTTATGTTGGTGGGGTGCCTTCAAACTTCAAGGTGAGCTAAGCAGCTATATTTGGCTTAGTACAAATCTTCAGTGGTTCTTTTAATCCATAAACCTATAATGACTGGAGGCCAAAGCAACTCTAATAACTACTCTATAGCCAACACTTGAAGATCAACTGATTTCATTCTGATATATGTAAAGGTAATTAATATTATCCCCAGGGTAAGAATTACTATGATCTGCTACAAGGATGTTCTTAACTTGGGGTGCCACTGGCTTGGATCCAGACTCCAGCATTGCAGATGGCAATTTCAAAAACCGCTACGTTAGCTATATAGATGCATTATAGAGTATCTGAGACAAGAGCAGATAGGGCCTAAGGGAGAAGACGAGACCTGAAAAAGTGTGGATCAAGGAAAGGCCCAAGATGTAGAGAGTCTATCTAGTCTTCCATCCCGATACTTTTGCTTACTAGCTGTGGGCATATGTAAAACCAACAAAGCACTGCTCGTTTAAGTAGTTTGGTGTAGAGCTGATACAAACCCTGGTCTGAAGAGATGTTTATGGAAATGGGTAGGTCCCTTTGACATGCAGTCAACTTTATTTCCTGTTTTTCAATGTCTGGATGAAGCATGGCCATGGCGTAATTAATTTTATTTCTCTGTTGCACAGCTCCCTGCCAGCTTAAACCTACCAGGTTACTCAGGCTGCCTGGAGTTGGCCACTCTGAATAATGACGTGATCAGCTTGTACAACTTTAAGCACATCTATAATATGGATCCCTCCAAATCAGTGCCCTGTGCCAGGTAAGAGACAGTGAAGAGCGTGAAATCCTTCAATAGTCAGGCACAAGAAGCTGGTAGGACAAGTGTGAGTCAATACGCAGATTCTTAAACTTATCTATGGAGAAAATACTTGTGAAACTGCATAATTGCCAGGCCTATGGCACATTCTTCAGTTTTTCTCTGCCACAGATGAGCATATACAGTATTAAAAATTATTCATTTTTATAGCTTTGATTTAGGAGTCCACAGATAAGCATGCACAGTATTAAAAAATTATTCTTTTTTGTATATTTGATTTAGGAGTCCAGGATCAGGGGTTTCTTTGAAGACATCGGTTATTGGGAAATTCCTTTAAAACAGTTTACCTAATTCATTTATGAACACTTCATTTCTTCCCTGCAGATAACAGGACTTCATTTAAACACTATCAAGTCAATGGAAGACACTCTGAAAACTGGTTCATTCTCACTTGGAAAACATAACATAAATTGTAACGTTCCTATGACCCTGTGTTTCCATTTCAGAGATAAACTGGCTTTCACTCAGAGTCGGGCTGCAAGTTACTTCTTTGATGGCTCCAGCTATGCCGTGGTGAGGGACATCACAAGGAGAGGGAAATTCGGTCAAGTGACTCGCTTTGACATAGAAGTTCGAACACCAGCTGACAATGGCCTTGTGCTCCTGATGGTCAATGGAGTGAGTTTTTAAAAAACTCCTACCTCTCCTCCAGGCTCTTTGCTTTCTGGTATTCATCTTTCCAGGAACTGCCCCCGCCCCAGTTGAGTGTGCCATGCCATCAAACTGAACATCTAGTTTAGAAAGCAAAACTGGATTTTTTTCTTCAGAGAAGCTATGATAGCAATAAATTAAAATAATCCTAAGATTCGCTTCTCCACACTACATTTTTAATCTATAATAGCTCACACCCAAGATATGTAGCGTATGTATGTATTTGTAAAGGCATCTGTCCTTATAAACAATATACGTGTGGTAAGTACAAACATACATATACAGACATCCAAAAGCAGTGATAAAATTAAATTTTATAAACTAAAATTTTAAAATATAAATATTTTAACAAAATTAATTCTTATTAATGATACAGAAACTTTTGCTCTTACTAAAGGTTGTCTTAATAAATGACAATGGTAGTGAGAATGAGATGATCAAACATGCTAAATACTTTTGAAATTCTTTTTCAATGCTTTGTAATATAGTGATTCAAGAATATAATCCTAACCCACACTGAAGGACATTTGGGGACACAAATCAGACTCTAAGGCTGTCTTATATATCTAGTAGAGTATATTAAATTGAGCAGGAGGCAGTGAGGGGAGGTGTAAGTAGAGAAGGGGATCTGAATACCATCAAACAAGATTTTATGAAAACTGCAAAACTTCCATAAAATTAAGTTTAAATACATAATTCTAAATTCAATTTATTTCATTGCTAAGTTTTATTGGCTGTCATAACTGGATAGAACACCTCCCCAAAATAAAAAATATAAAGTATGTATCATTAGCTGTGCCTACTAAATCATGCACATTTTATTTAATTTCATGCTCCAATTGGCAAAGGTAATCTTTTATACTTGGCTGGCACATTATTCTCTTTCCGGATGTCAGTTCTTCTATGCGAATCAGATATCGTATCATTTTGTAAACTTTAATAAAATAGCACCAATCCAGGAAAAGTCTTCATTTCAAGGATTTTTAAACAGATTATAGATTTCTTCTCACAAGAATTTTGAAAGTACGAGATATGACTTAAAGCTGTGATTAGTGATTGGGGTTTTCCACATGATGACAGAGTCATTCTACAGTGCTGTTTTTCTGAGAAGATAAAAAGAATTGGTGATGAGGAAAAATAAATATATATTTCAAAATTTAAAAAACTAGTGCAGATATAAGAGGTTTTATGAAGAAGACTGTGTCAACTAATGTGATTTACTGTGTTATTTCCATACATGCATACGTTAGGCACTGTCTTTAATCTGCCCTTTGTGTAAACACTCTCTCCTCCCTTCTCTCCCCATTTCTCAATTCAGTTAAATCTGACTCTGCTTCGTAATGGCAGATGCTCTCACCTCACACCTTCTTTCTCTCTACAGAGTATGTTTTTCAGCCTAGAAATGCGCAATGGCTACCTTCATGTGTTCTATGACTTTGGATTCAGCAATGGCCCTGTGCATCTTGAAGACACATTGAAAAAAGCCCAAATTAATGATGCAAAATACCACGAGGTACAATCACTATGGTTTGGGTGGTTTGGATTTTTACACTTAGATCTCTTTATCATCAGGAGACCAATGAAATAGGTGGGCGAGTAAACACTTTCACATCTACAGAGCAGCTGATGAACCCTTATCTATTCAACCTCAAAAAGCACATGTCAACCTCTAATAAAAGTCACTAGAATATCCCTTTTAATTAAAATAAATTCATTGACCAAAAGACTCCTGTTATCTTAATATCTTGATTAAAAAGATAGCTCTCATGTTATATTAGGTTAACTCAAACACACACAGAAAGGGTTGCAGTGAAACTTTGGAAAATATTAGATATGTCAACTCAATCAGGCTGGTAATATGATGGGTATTTCCATATGTTCAAATTTATCAAATTGTATAACTTAAATATGTGCACTTTGTACATCAATTATCCCTTAACCAAGCTTTTTTAAAAAGGAAATAGAGGCTTATAATTCCTTTGCAAATCCCCTCAGGAGAAGCAGAAGAAAATAAGATACTAGGTGTCCTAGTTTCTTCTTCATTGCTGTGACAAAACACTCTGATCAATACCAACTTGGGGAGGAAAGGGTTTATTCAGCTTACATCTCCCAGGTCGCAGTTCATCAGGGAGCCCAAGGTAGGAACTCAGGGCAGGAACCTGGAAGCAGGAGCTGGAGCACAGGCCATGGAGGAGCGCTGCTTACTGGCTTGCTCCCCTGGCCCCTGCTCAGCCTGCTTTCTTATGCAACACAGGCCCACCTGCCCAGGTATGACACCACCCACAGTGGGCTGGGCCTTCCCACATCACTCATCAAGAAGATGCCCTTCAGACATGGCCACAGGCCAGTCCAATAGAGGAAATTCCTCGATTGAGGCTCCCTCAACCCAGGTGTATCAAGTTGACACTAAAGCTATCCAGCATACTAGGTCTCATGGAAAAATTTTGCCTGGGCCAATTCCCTTTCCATAAAGGGATTTTCCCCCAGGAAATGTGAACTGCTAGTTATAAAAGAAATAACTTTCATACCTGTGAATAAAAAGGAAGCTCTATTCCTATCTTATGGACAAACAAGAACAACATGGAGGACCAGCTGTAACAGCCAGAATAGTTAAAATGTATGTCTGCCAAAAACTAATTATTAGATAGATTCACAATACCTTATTTTTCCCAGATCTCAATCATTTACCACAATGACAAGAAAATGATTTTGGTAGTTGACAGACGGCATGTCAAGAGTATGGATAATGAAAAGATGAAAATACCTTTCACAGACATCTACGTTGGGGGTGCTCCCCCAGAAGTTTTACAGTCCAGGTAAGGCTTTTTATTAATAGCTGTTCATTGTTAATGATGTACTAGTGCATTCAACACCCAAGTTTAAACCCCCTGCTTTTGCTTTTACACACCTCCCACAGGTAGACACACACACACATTCACGAACCAGTAAACACATTTCACAAGCCAGTCATTATGATCTCCTTAAATCAGCATCTCATGAATGTAATTTACAGGTTTCTTTAATATAACATTACTTTTAGAAAATGGTCTAATGTATTTCTCAACAAGAGGAAAAGCAGGACTCACCCTCCCATCTCCCCCACCGGTCTCTCTTCCTAGCCTGGGTCCTGTCCCATTCCTAGTCTTAGCGCCCCAGACACCCGGGACCCACCACTGCTTCTTCCTGATCCCGGGCCTCCAGAGCAACACAGTTCCTTCTCAGGACTAGCCTGCTTCTGGGCCTGGCCCTGCCCTCACCTAACTGCTTCCCCTCTCTCTGACCTGCAGGCTTCTCTCTCCTGGGTAGGTCAGTCGGACCCTCCGAGCCTTGATTCCCCTAGCCTCATGCACCCTCCCATTTCCCCACTGGTCTCTCCACCTAGCCTGGGTCCTGTCCCATTCCTTGTCTTGGCACCCCACACATGGGGAACCACCACTGCTTCCTGATCCTTTGCATCCAGACAGACTCAGTTCCTTCTCAGGTCCCCAAAAGGACTCTGGGCCTGGCCCCGCCTATACCTTCCTCTGCCTCCCTGGGTCTGCACAACCCCCAGCCTCTTTCCTGGAGGACAGGGCTGACTTTTCCTCTTCCTGGTCCTTTGCATCCAGACCAACCCAGCCCCTCAGTGCAGACCCCAGGGGGCCTAGGGGGCCGCCTCCCGCCCCCATCTCCCTTCGCACCTCCGGGTGCACAGCCACCAGCTGCCCTAGACCAGCATCTTTCCTGGCCAGGCTCCCTAACCCTCAAATTCCTGAGGCCAAAACCTATACTGGAGGGATCCAGACCTTAGGAGAAAGCCTGAGAGCATCTGATCCTCATCTGACTTGGGCCTCTTGGGAACTCCCAAAGACAAAAGCAATCTGGCCACTCCAATATAAAATTAAAAGAGAGAACTGGAAGCTTAGACAAACCAGCTTTTCATGTCCCCAAAATAAACCACAAAGACATAAAAAGTTCACAAAAAAAGCAGAC